>NW_003852396.1:9756888-9823676 GCF_000181295.1 Otolemur garnettii | reverse complement strand
GGTTTCTGTGGGTGACGAAGTGAGAATCCCTCTCAAAATAAATAAATAAATATTAGAAAGAACTTAGCTGTGAGAACATCCGGACCTGGCATAGCTTCATTTTCTCCTTTAGGGTAGTTGGTATACTCGGATTTCACAACTCTTAGGTTACTTTGGTAATTTGTATTTTTCAAGAAAATTTTTACCCAGTTCAACTTGTTTTCTTATACCAACAGTTGTTATATTCTATAATTCTTTTCATTTCTTCTATATTCTGTGGTTAAGTTTCCTTTATTATTATTCAGCTTGTAATTTAGCATACTCTCTCTTTTTTGTTTTAACTCTGGTTCAGAAGGGGTTTATTTTATTGTTATTTAAAATATTAGCTTTTGGATTTATTATTCTTTTCATCCATTTTTCCTAATTTTATTATTTTATCAATTAATGTCCTCTTCCTGGTTTATTTTATTTTGATGCATTTTTTTCTATTGTCTTAAAATGAAGAAAACTTTATCATATCTATTATGTATTAAAATCCCATAATTAGTTAATTCTTTCTAAAATAATTGGAATGGATAAATAAACATAGAATTGAATAATTGGTGCTGATACTTTACCTCAGGCAATAAGAAACAAAATATTGGCCAGGCGGTGGCTCCTGTCTGTAATCCTAGCACTCAGAGAGGCTGAGGTAGGTGGATCACTTGCGCTCAGGAGTTTGAGACCAGCCTGAGCAAGAGGGAGACCCTGTCTCTACAAAAAATAGAAAAACTAGTTAGGCATAGTGGCACATCCCTGTAGTCCCAGCTACTTGGGAGGCTGAGGCAGGAGGATTGCACCAGCCCAAGAGTTTGAGGTTGCTGTGAGCTATAATGCCACAGCACTCTACCTAGGGTGACAGAGTGAGACTCTGTTTAAAAAAAAAAAAAAATTACATTGTATTTTTAAGTTTCATAAATATGTGGTATTTGGATAATACTAAAATAATAATCGCTTTCCCCTTTCTAGACAAATTACTGATCTTATGATTGATTATTTCTAAGTAAATATAGCATTCAGAATTTTTCTGCTTGACTGTGAAGCTCTGCTCATTTTTTATATAGAAGAAGAAAGTTTACGCTGGGCCTGTAGTAGGAATAGGGCATCATCCAGTGTATGCATTCATGGGTCTATGTGACTCCTGTTCTCCTCTGGAAAGTGTACCAATAGGATGGACCACGTGGTTATCTCAGTTTTCCTGGGTCTCAGTGAAATATGTAGAATAGGGCCAGGAGCAGTGGCTCACACCTAATCCTAGCACTGTGGGAGGCCAAGGCAGGGGGATTGCTGGAGCTCAGGAGTTCGAGAGTAGCCTGAACCAGAGTGAGACACCCTTCGATCCCCCTACCCCTGTCTCTAAAAACAGCTGGGCATTGTGGTGGGTGCAGTCCCAGCTACTCGGGAGGCTCAAGCAAGAGTTTGAGCCCAAGAGTTTGAGGTTGCTGTGAGCTGTGAAGTGAGACTCTGTCTAAAAATATATATATATATATATGTATATATATATTCAAAAATCATATATAGAAAATAATCAAATATAGAAATTACTGTTTTATCTCTCAATTAGCAAATTTAACAAAATGATAATATTGAATGCAAGTATGATAAAATAGGCCCTTTAATACATTAGTTATAGGAAATATGACATTGGGAATTTATGAGAGTTATGGGGAAGAATTAACACTTTTTATCAAAGTCCTCAGAAACATTTATACAGTTTAACCCAGTGATCCCAGTGCTTGGAATTTATCTAAAGAAAGTAGAGCAAGATTTGTGTAGAAGGAAATCAACAGTGTTATTCATCATTTTGAAAACAAATTATTCAATAATAGAGGAATAGCCTATGAATTTGTTGTCCCTCTACTAATGCAGTCATTAAAAATCTTAGTTTGGAAGAATATATAACGCTAAAGGGAAAAGACAGTCCCCAAGCACGTGCCACCTCCTGGCTCAAACAGAAAGCCTTTCCAACACTCCTGTCATTTTATATATTACAGGTTTTTAATTATAGTTACAATTTTGTAAGTATGTGTGTTATATTTTATATTGATTATATTTCTTTTTGATATTTATACAGTCATGCACGGCATAATGATATTTCAGTGAACAATGAACCAAATATACCATGATGATCCCAAAAGATTATGTGTAATAGCATATTTTTATTGTGCCTTTTCTATGTTCAGACACACAAACAGTAACCACTGCGCTGCAGTTGTCTTCAGTACTCAGTACAGTAATATGTTGTACGGGTTTGTAGCACAGGAGCAAGAGACTGGCTATTTTATACGGCCCCAGTGTGTAACAGGTTCTGCCACCCAGGTTTGTGTAGGTGCACTCTGTGGTCACACAGCGATGAACATGCCTAGAAAGTGTACCAATAGGACGGACATTTCTCAAAACACATCCCCATCACTTAGTGGTGCATGCCTGTATACGGAATATAATTTTATAAACATCATTCATTGTAATTATATTGACATTTGATACTTTATGTTGACTATATTGGATTTTCTCATGATAGAAAAAAGACCAGAAAGATATAAATGTTAATAGCATTTATTACTCAATATTGTAGTATATTTATTTTGTTCTTAACATATTTTCTATGATAACATGTATGATATTTTACATGTCCACATATTATTACATACCCATGTATCATTTTATTCAGAAAATATATTATTTTTAAATTGAAATGTGTTATTTCTAGTTCCATTATTAGCCAACACTAGGAAGTATACCCTATATACACAAAAGGACTTTAGCTAATTTCTAGATACAGAGAGCAATAATGCATGGAATAGACCTTTTCTGTGCTGGAGCCTGCATGGTATTATATGCATTGTTTTTCTTGCAAGAGGGTGTTCAGCAGCAGCTGTCCCTGAGTATCTGCTGGTTGTGAGCAGGTGCGGGGATTAGAAAGAGCATTCAGGAGGTGAGCAATAGTAGCACCACATCACCTGGCTGAAATCAAAGGGCCTTTCCAACACATGTGTCCAAACACACAGAAAATATGCATTACTTACAAGGGACAGTTTATTCAATGACAGTTTATTTTGTTCTCTAGAGTATGGACTTCACTAACAGGGAACATTCCAGGCATACATCTATTAACAAACTGGAATATGAGAATGAAAGGCTCCGAAATGATCTTGCAAAACTTCATACCAGTGGTAAATCAGCATGGGCTAACCAAAATACCTATGAGGAAGCAGGAAGCTACACCTACCCAAGCCAAATGAAAATGGAAAAAAATGAAGACAGGTATGTGGCTCCCTTATATAGGATAGTAAGTTTAAAAGCATGTAATTGAAGTTTATTTTTAAAGAATTTGAATCATAATTTTATATGCTTTCTCTTCAGTTGTTTAAAATTGATTTTATAATAAATTGAAGTAGGTCAGACATACTGTTTTCTAAGAAATTGTGTTGTCAATGGCCTTCAAAAAATAATAGTGAAATGGGTGGAGTGTTATAGTGGATGTTTGTTGGTCACTTCAGACGGTTATTCTTGGAAGCTGATATGGTATCTAGAATACACAGATAAGTAATTTTCACTTACCCCCACCTTCTAAGATACACCTTCTGTTCTATTTTCCAGGCAAAAAGAAGTATATGGAAAATGAATATCTCCTATTCACATTATTCAAATGCTTTTTAAAATTTAAATATATCAGCCATAAAAATAGGCTAATTTAGTCAATTTTTTAAAAAGATTTATGGACTCAAAACTGTCTCTGAAGGTCTTTCACTGTTTTTCCAAACTTGGAAAATGCTTAATAAAATAAGCCAGTTTCTTTTCTACAGGCTTTGTGAGGGTCATTAACATGTTAATTTAC
The DNA here is from genome assembly GCF_000181295.1 of Otolemur garnettii. Taxonomy (NCBI): domain Eukaryota; kingdom Metazoa; phylum Chordata; class Mammalia; order Primates; family Galagidae; genus Otolemur; species Otolemur garnettii. The sequence goes on along the minus strand of NW_003852396.1, from coordinate 9,819,820 downwards.
ATTGTGAGTTTCCATGAGGAGTTATGGTAACGAGCATTCCCCAAACTTATCTGACAGCAGATTTATTAACATTCCACAGTGCTTAGAAATTAGTAGGTACAAACTCAAGTTCATTACATTTGCTCAGATGCTCATAATACTTAGAATGAAAAACCTTACATTTTGCTTTCATGTAAAAGAATTAGTATTTGCGATCTCGGAAAATTTGCTTACTCTTTGTCACCCTCTATTCTCCACCAGACAAATGGCTAATCACCTTAGGATTTTATTGAGGATTATAGGAGAAAATCCATGTAAAATATATAGTTTCATAAATGTTAGCCATTATTACTATCAAAATTGCTAGTATTTATAATAATATCAATGTTTTTCCACAACTTACAGTGCCTAAAAAGTATATTTTGGTTGAATCTGACATTTCCCCAAAGATAATTCTGCTGGGAGGGGCAGTGCCAGGCCCATCTTTGCAATTAAGCATGCCCAGTTCTACAGAGAAATCCATAAATTTATGGAAAGTATTTAAAAATATGTTTGTTCAGCATTCTTGTGGGTGTAGTATAGCTCTCCTGTTTTCACCACCTCAACCCTGTATACATTAGAAAAATGTATTCTAGTCCCATGCAAGAAATAGCAGCCATCCAGAAGTGCTAAATAATAACCCCTCGTCAGGTGGCTCAGTAAGATAATGAAGGAGGACAAGCTGGGCGCAGTAGCAAGCCGTATAAAAGCAGCATAGGGAGGCGGGGAGAGGGCTTCGGGCTACACAGTTCTCCAGTGAATGTGCCCTTGAGGAAATCTGTCCAAGGAGATCTAATCTTGATTTGGGTGTAAGAATTTATTTTCTAATATAGAATAAATAAACCCTTTACCAAGTGCTTTCCTACTATATGGATCCAGTTCCCACAAGAGAAACCCTGGCTCCCATATACTGTATACAGTCTCCTCACCGTAAAAAGAAAAGCAGGGCCCTAAAGACACTTCACAGGGTCTTCCTGCTACGTCAGTCAGTCACTGGCTGAGCACCCGTAGGGCACAGAATACTGTGTCCTATTCTCGCTTGTGGGTGATAATTTTTAAAGCCTTAGATGAAAGCACCAAGTGTTGCTATTTATACAAAAAGACAGTTACTCTGCCGTTTATTATTTTTAAAAAGTATTTTCATTGTTGGGATTGCCGCTTTTCCTCTTTGTTAGGCAGTACAGAACGTGTTAAAAGTGTCTAACAAAAACAAGACAGTAGGAGACACAGAGAGCAACAGAAGAGGTAAAGCCCTCAGCAGGAGACCAGCGTGATCAGCAGTTTGGACTGTTGTTCCCGCTCCAAAGCCTTGCTGTGTCCTGCTAGTTTCATTTGTTGAAAGTTTCATTAAATTTGTTTTAATGCCTTGTCTGATTTCAGTGTCCTCCAGTGACCTGGTTTTTAAAAGAAACATCATTTCAGATGTTCTGAATAAATTATTGTCATGGAGGACCCACTATGGGGGAAGAGTTGTTGAGATGTAAGGACAGTGAACTCACCACTGGAGAGCTGGGAAGCAGTTAATTTTAGCAAGTGAAAACGAAGTCTTCTTTCCCTCACAGCACAGCTCGGTGAAGTCACATAGTAAAAGCAATATGTGCCTATGTTTATTAAGCATAAATTAATTTTAAAAATACAAGGCATCTTTACATACCAATGTTTAATGCAGTAAGGTCTTATTTAACTATTTGAGGAAGGACAAAGCTTTTAGGTAAAGATAGATGAAGGTAATGGTCCACAAAATTTGGAAGTCCAGAATGTAATTTGAAGACAATTCTTGCTTTTAAGTGAGGGAGATTTGTGTAATATATTATTAACATAATCTCTCATTCACTCTGAAGAAACTCAATTTTGTTGTTTCTCACTCTTGTTCAAAGTGATAAGTTTTGAATGCTTACTTAAAATGTGAAGCATTTTAGCATATTGCAAAGCATTTGCCTTCCAATATGATAGTTACTCATATATAAAAAACATGAATGAGGTGTAATTAAATTTGCTGAGGATTTTTTAAACATTGTCTTCAAGAATTAAGACTTTTGGAGTTTTAGGATAACTTACAAGCTAATTTATAATAGTGCCATCTGGAGCTATTAATATGTAACTAATTTTAATGACAAATCAATTTTGTAATAAATGGAGTTTTATCGTGTATAAGTAGTATACATACTTAAAAGTTAATTTGTTTTAAAAGTTGTATCATGTGCTAGACAGATTTTAGCAATCATAAACGTTAGTCATTAAAACAGCTCCAAATGTAGCTAACATGTATTTCAAGAGTCTAATACTAAAAAACCATAGAGTCATCAGGTTTGTTATAACCACTTATACAATCCCTTGTCAAGGCATCAATAGTCATTCAGAAGCCAAAATTGAGTTGGGAAAGTTTCTACCTTTGCTCAAGGAGAAGCAAAATGTAGCAGGTCGATCACTTCTACACCAGGAAACAATAAGCAGTTCAGAGAACAGGGAGTTTACTGGGAGAAGGTACGTTAGCACAGCTTGTGAAGGGGTCTTGGTCCACACTAAGGACATTATCTTGTGGCCTAGGGAAAATTTAATGGAGGGACAGGACTGGATGTACATATTAGAATTCTGCTTCCCAACAAAGTAACCAGGTCCTGCTCTGCTGAAAAATTAAGCATTGGCCTTGGAATGGGACCTATGCAAAAGCCAGCTGAACATATCAGCTTGTTAAAGGATATTCAAAGCCTTCTGAAATAATTTTTAAGATAGCTTTTAAATTGATATATGTAGCATTTTATTCAAGGTGATTCTATTAAGTATTTGAATAGCTATATTCTGGAAGAAGAACTTGTCAGATATAAAGATGATTTAAAACAAAAGTACTTTACTTCATAATGGAGTCTTCCCTTTCAATCTCTACATTTTATTGATCTTATAATAAAAAGAATGTTCCTAAATAAATTTTAGTAATTAATATCATAAAACTGTATCTATACATCCAAAGCAAAATAGATAATTAAGATAATCATTTAAGTAATTTAGGACAGATAATACTTTGCCTAAAATCTCTGTATAACTGAGATTATAGATAGACATCTATTTCTTGAATCGCTTCTATAATTATCTTAATTCTTTTCTGCGCTTTGAAGTATCAATAGTAGCCTCACTCAAATTAAAAGGTTCAGCTAAAGATTATATGCAGATGTACTGTGCAATTGTTAGAATTCTATTTGAATTGCAAGATGTTTCATCTTATTGTGCACATCATAAACCATGTTATTTCCATTTAATTTGCTGTTCTGTTTCCATGGTAATTATGGTTTGGGAGAATGGGGGGAAAATAAAAAGATATATTTCAAGATAAATAAAAATGAAAAACGTTGTTTGTTTTTATGTACTAATTTACAGATGCATCACTTAACTTTTATTACTATTTGTATGCATAGTTTGAAAATGTGTGCATAATAAGAAATAAGTCCATATAAATCAGATAGTGTCTTTGCATAAGAACAGTTAAAAATGTGAATTTTTTAAACTGTGTTAAAATACGAAGGCTTTAAAAAATAGTTAATCAATATCCATGGGGAATTTGAATTATTAGTAAAAATAAATAATTTTAAATTGAAGGAATTTTTGTTTTGATGATCTTTGATAATTGATTATATCTACACCCCATTTTCGTAAATGATATTTTTTAATCCCAAACAGCCTATATGGTCAGGACCTTTTTTTATAAAATTTTAGGGTAAATTTGTTCGTTTATTTGTTTTATTCATTTGTTTAGTCAGCAAAACAAAATTTAAAATTTCACTGTTTTTTTTTTCATTCTCATCTTCTTCTACCCTGTATTTTAGCACAATCAAATTCTGTTCTATGACTTTCCTCCAAATTGTGTGGTTTGAAGTCAAGAAAACCTTGATTTGAGTCTAAAATCTAAAATTATCACTTCTTTGCAAATTATTCTGATTTAAAAACTAAATGTTCCGATTAATATTTTAAGTCTTGGTTTCCTCATCTATGGATAGTTTCCACCTTTTTAAGGTTATTTTGAAGATCAAATGAGTTTAAAAATAATAATAATACATAATATTTATAAGTGTTTACTATGCGCCAAGCATTGGGTTTAAGTGTTTTACATGTATTGATCATTCAACTTTCATAACAACCCTTTTTTTATAAATGAGAAAATTAAAGCCACAGAGAGATTCATCTGCTCGGTATGCAGTGAATAAGTGGAGATGTTTAGGAGATGATGATTAAAAGCACTGAACAAGTCATTATACTGCATAATGCTGGCATGGTGGCTCCTGCCTATAAGCCCAGCACTTTGGGAGACAGAAGTGGGAAGATTACTTCAGAAGTTCGAGACCAACCTGAGCAAAACAGAAAAACAAAAACCAGAAAAAATTAGACCAGTGTAACAGTGCATGTTTGTAGTCCCAGCTACTCAGGAAGCTGAGGCAAGAGGACCTCCTGAGGCCAGGAGCTGGAGGTCACAGTCTGCGTGATAGACTGAGACCCTGTCTCAAAAAAATAAGAAATAAATAAAATTAAATTATAAATTATTATGTCCTGTAGCAATTAAAGTTGTTGTTTTATAAAGACTTGTTTTAGATTAAAGAAAAGTATAATTATGTTAAGAAAGCCAGCAAGGTTAAGTGTAGTGGAGAATAGAAAAAGAGTATCCAGTCTGTCAAGGGCAGCAGAGTGACTGTTTTGAGATTTTTTTTCAAACTGGCTCCATGTTATTGGAAATGGAAAAGAGATACAAAAGTAAAACACAGAAAAGGAAGCAATATAGGCAATAAGGATAGCAAAACATTCAACGGTAAGGTTTCTGCTTCATTTTTAATCATTTTGTCTTTTAAGTGGAAATTATTCATCAGGAAAGTCATTTTCAGAGATACCCAGACAATAAGCCCAAATATTTTGTTGTGTTTTTCCCCTCTTTAGACATCTGACAAATTAAAATCCTTAGCCAGTCAACATGTGTCCTGGGTCGTAAAAATAACAACCGTTTCCTCTCCTTAGACTTAGCCCGGATCGAAGTGCAACCCCGTCACTGGCATCTTTGACAATTCAAAACAAAGAAATGACAGGTCCTTTCGCTGGTGATGAGGAAGTATTCCCACTGGTGAGTTGCTGGTTGCAGATTTTTTTTTTTCCTTTAATTGGTGGTCACTTTACTTTCACACTGATGCCACTATACTGATGTACATGGTGGTGGTTGTTTTCTCTATTTTTATTTTTGTCTGTTTCTCTTTTCAAAAAAATGTCACTCCTTGAATAGGACTCCATGATGGGTCTGTGAGTCATCTAGCCATACCTATCTAGAGGAGAAAAAAACATCCATAATGTTTCGCGAAGTATTTAGTCAGTGGTTATTTACCTCTAGTGCAGGACAGAATTCTTGGTGATGCTTTCTTTAAGTGCTTGGGACTCCCCTCTGCTCACCCTCTCAAGGATCTGTATATTTTAAAGAGCTGCAAGTGAACTTTAGCACCTGTTTAAAAACATCGTTTTCATTGACTCTAACATACAGACAGATACATGTACTAATCACAAATAAACAGCTGGATGAATTATCACAAAGGGAAGACACGAATGCCACTACCACCCAGGGAGTAAACGGGACAGTCAGTGCCAGTCTCCAGGCACCCACCATGTCTTCTTGCAGTCCTTCTGCTTGCTCCGAAAGTAATCATGGTCCTGACTTTCAGCATCGTCAGTTTGACCCATTTCTAAATGAACGTATGTGTATGTTTGTGTGTATAATACTATGTGTGTTTTTTTGTGTCCGGTCACTTTTACTCAGATATTATTTCTGAGATTCTTTACCATCCATATTGTTGTATACAGATGTAGTTTATTGATTTTGTTTCTCTATAGTAATCTATTGTATGTAATGTATAAATATCACACACAATGACACTAAAATTCACTTATTCATTTTACTGTTGATGGACATTTGAGTAATTTCCAATCAGGGGCTATACAAGTAATGCTGCTGAAGACATTTGTGCCTGTGCAGACCCATTTCCACTGACTGTACCCAACACGGAACGCCCAGGTCATAGTGTATGGAAATGGTGAGCTTGACGAGCTACAGCCAAACTGTTTTCCTGTCTGAGCCAATCAGTACCCCAACAAGAAGGGTATGAGAAGTCTCTTGCTCTATGTTCTTTCTGACACTTGGTATTATACAGGTCTTTTTAATTCTAGGCATTATGCCAATTGTGCAGTAATATCCCATTGTGGTTTTAATTCACGCTTCTCTGGTGACTAATCTAGTTGAGTACCTTTTCACATGTTTATTGGCCATTTTGGTATTCTCCTTTGTAAAGTGTTCAGTTTCCTTGCCTAGTTTTCTGTTGGACTGTCTTCTTTACTACTGATTTATAAGAATTCTTTATATTCTGGAAATATCCCTTTCGTTGGTTTTATGTTGGTCTCATCTTGTATTAGTAGAGACTGGAAGTAAGATTTAAGCCATTGTAGTAGAAGGAAAAGGCTTAAAATCATTAAGTTTTGAAGTTTTAGAGATCTCCATGGCCCTGAAGTGGTCATTTGTGTTCATCTCAACATAAAATGCCAACATTTAGTATTTAATTTAATATTTAAGCAGAATAAAATTTCATGTCAATAAAGTAAAATAAATAAACTTTCTTGTAACTTGCCTCTTCACTTAATGGCTTTTTTTTTTTTTTTGCAGTTTTTGGTCAGGGCTGAGTTTGAACCCGCCACCTCCAGCATATGGGGCCAGCTCCCTACTCCCCTGAGCCACAGGCATTAATGGCATTTTTTGATAAACTAAAGTTTCTTATTAAAATGGAATCAAATTTAGTAATCTTTCCTTTCATGGTTAGTATTTTTGCTGTCCTATTTTAAACTTTTGCCAGGGTTATAAAAATACTATCCCATGTTCTATTTAGAAGCTTTGGTTCTTTACTTTTCATATTTTAGATCTATAATCCAAGTAGAATAAATATTTGCTCACAATGTAAGATTCCTGATCCCTTTTTCCTATGGAAATACTCAGTTAACCCAGGAGGACTAGAATAAATGGTTCTAAACTATGTTCACAATCATAACAGTTTGATTCCTACTTTCAAATCTTTAAACCTGAACCTTTATTTCGTTTCCTTGCTTATTATACTATGTTTAGTAGATGTGACAAACTTCCTTTTCTCATTCTCAACTATAAAAAGAAAGCTTTTAATATTTCACCATTGTATATGATAGTTCCTATAGATATTTTATAGATGCCTTTTACATTATCAGAGAAATTTCCTTTTATTCCTAGATACTAGAAATTTTTTCATGAATAGATATTGGATTTGATAAAATGCTTTTTTCTGCTTTTTTTACAATGACCACATAATTTCTCTCCTTTGCCCTGTCAATGGTGACGTTTTATCTTGATTTTAGATCATCAACCCAACTTCGCATTCTTAGAATGCACCTCACTTCATCTCTGGATTTGGTCTGTTAATATTTGGTCTAGAATTTTTCTTCTGTTCATGAGAGAAATTAGCCTGTAATTTTCCTTTTCTGTCTTTGCCAAGTTTTGGTAACAGATTATGCTGATGAGAAGTCAGCTATTATTTCAGTTTCAATAATTCTTCAGTTCTTGAATTTTCACTGGGTTCTTTTTTTATAGTTTCCAATTCTCTGCTAAAATTTTCTGCTTTGTAATTTAATTTATTAAGCATAATATTTTTTAAGATATGTAGATTTTTCACTTCAGAAAATAAGTAGTGTTATTTTAGCAATCACCTTCACTTGTATTCAAAGTATACTGTGTAATTCTTCAGTTTCTCTCCATGATATACTAAAACTGGATACAAATTATAAACACACACATACACACACACACACAACAGAAAATATTCAAAATGGACGGGGTAGCCCGTGAATACTTCTCTGCTTTTCTGAAATCTATCACCTTGGACTGGTAGAGAATGAAAGTAAGAGTTAAGCTATTGTGGTAGAAGAAGACTTACCCTGTTAACTTCTGAAGTTTTAAACATCTCAAAACCCTGAAAGGCTCTCTTGTGCTCATGTCAACATAAAATGCTAACATGCTTTGAACAGACTAGAACTTCACAGATGGTATAGCAGCACATTGTACTGGCATTTACATCCGTCACTTCCCTCAGCAAGGCATGGTACTAATTTTACTATCTAAGGAGAAAAGGAAAGGAATTTCAGTCAAGCATTATTTTCAGATTACTAGTATTTACAGAGCACATGTAAATGTAGAACTGTTCAAGTTTAGATTTGGGTTTGGTAGGTTGTTTTTTTGGGGGGGTGGGTGTTGAGACAGAGTCTCACTTTGTCACCCCTGGTAGAGTGCTGTAGCAACCTCAAACTCTTGGGCTTAAGTGATTCTCTTGCCTCAGCCTCCCAAGTAGCTGAGACTACAGGCACCCACCACAATGCCCCACTATTTTTTTGTTGTTGTTGCAGTTGTCATCGTTGTTTAGCAGGCCCAGGACGGGTTTGAATTGGCCAGCCCCAGTGTATATGGGTGATGGGCGCTGAGCCAGTTGTTTGTTTTTAAGGGGGAAAAAAAATACTCCCATAAAAAAGAAAAACTCAGACCAATAAACAAAACTAACACCTCTTTAAGTTATGAGAATCTCTAAAGGGACTTGGCATATTCTTCACCAAAAAAACCTTATTGTTTTTTTTTTTTTTTTTTTTGGCCGGAGCTGGGCTTGAATCCACCACCTCCGGCATATGGGGTCAACATCCTATTCCTTTGAGCCACAGGCACCGCCCAAAACCTGATTTTCTTTTCTTTTCTTTTTTTGAGACAGAGTCTCAAGCTGTTGCCCTGGATAGAGTGCCGTGGCATCACAGCTCACATCAACCTCCAACTTGGGCTCAAGTGCCCACTACAACACCAGGCTATTTTTAGAGATGAGGCTCTGGTTCAGGCAGGTCTCGAACCTGTGAGCTCAGGCAATGTACCCTCAGCCTCCCAGAGTGCTGGGATTTCAGGCATGAGCCATCACGCCCAGCCCCCTAAAACTGATTTTTAAGGGCTTAATCACATATATGAGCCACAATGTGGATAAAGCTCAAAAACATGCTCAGTCAGTGAGAACAGCCAGATGCAAAAGGCTAGACACTGCAGGGTTTCACATGTCAGAGACAGCCAGAGTGGGGAAACCCGCAGAAGGGGCAATGGGAGCGATGGTTTATTAAGGACAGAGTTTTCTTTGGGGATGATGAAAATATTTTGGACCTAGATAAGAGGTCATGACTGTGCAACACTGTGAATGTACTAAATGCTGCTGAACTGTTAATTTTAAAATGTTTAATTTTACTTTGTGTGAATTTTAAAAACAAAAAAAGGAGAAAAATTAATGACTAGAAATAAATGAACAAATGAGAAAATATAAAATAGTGATCAATACTGTGCAGGTAATGTGATAGGGAGTAGGGGCATTATTGCAGGTTGAGTAGCCAGGCAAGTGATCATTGAGGGGGAGGACATTTCAGGTGAGGCCTAAAGAGTGAGGGGGGAATGGTCCAGATTTGCAAGGATCTGATGGAAGAAAGTTTCAGGTGAGGGAGTGTTAAGACAGGTACAAGTTTGGCATCGAGCCAGCAGAATTGGGGGGGCATTCTGGAGCTTAGCAGGGAGGAGGAAGAACGGAATGAGAAGGCATAGGAGCAGGCAGGGAAGTCAGGACGGGAGGGACCTCAGACCACAGGAGGAGTTTAGATTTTATTTTAAAACAATGGAAGCCACTCTAAAGCTTCACGTGGAGGGAGATACTATTCTGTTACTTTGTTTAAAATGATTTTATTGGCCAGGCACAGTGGCTCACGGTAATCTTAGTCCTCTGGGAGGCCTGGCCAGTGGATTGCTTGAGCTCAGGAGTTTGAGACCAGCCTGAGTAAGAGCATGATCCCGTCTCTAAAAGCTAGCCAGGTGTTGTGGTGGGCACCTGTAGTCCCAACTACTCGGGAGGCTGAGGCTAGAGGACCACTTGAGCCCAGGAGTTTGAGGTTGTCGTGAGCTATGATGCAATGGCACTCTACTGAGGGCAACAAAGTGAGACTCAGTCTAAAAAACAACAAAAGATTTTATTCTATTTAGTAATAAACAGATTTGTTTAAGATATTTTAAAAGATCATTTTATCTGCTAAATAAAGGGTAAGTTATAGAGGGGCAAGGGTGGAACAAAGGAAGACTATTATTAAGACTATTTCAGTATCCAGGCAAAAGGTGTTGACACCGGCTTGATGCAGTAGAGGCAGAGTGACATGCTGGATCCAGGAAATTCTAGAGGGTAGAACAGACTTAACGATGAGTCAGATATGGGGAGTGAGTGGAAGAGAGAGGGCAAAGGTCCTGGATTTCAGCCAGAGCACTGGGTAGAGACAGGGTTAGAGGAGAAATCATGGTAGATTAGACACTGAAGTTTAAAATGCTTATTAGATGTCCAAATGTAGATGTTAAACAGGCAATAGCATTACTGGTCTTTTTCTAGCTACAGTGGGTTCTTGGTCTGGAGATTCAAGAATGAAACCCCAGACCATGTGAATGAGTGACAGGACAAAGTTTATTTACAGAGAAAGACATGCAAAAAGGGGAACAAAGTCTGTGGCAGCAGAGGGGGGATTCTCAAGTGGTAAAACTGTGGGTCTTTTGTCTAGGGGTTCATATACTACTACTGGGGTGGGAGGAAGGGAGGCCTGGAGGAGCCCCAGACAGCAAACAGCCTGCCCATCCTGATTAGCGAGTGAACATGTTAGCATTGAGTGTGGTCCACACAGTTTGTGCCCCAGGCGAAGCGGCAGGGTGTATGTTTTCCACTTTGGGAAGGACCACACAGATGAGATCCTGTTCAGGCTGCTTCTCTATGATCCTGCTGGGGTCCAGAGAGTGCAGACTGGAGAAGGCCTGTTTGGACAAGCATAGAAAATGGGTAGTCCTTGTCTAGCTCTGAAGGGGGGAACCCTGTATCAATAAGATATGTGAATCTAGAAGATTCAGGGGAAGGGTTCAGAGCTGGAAATAGAGTTATTGGAATAATCAGCATATGGCTGGTATTTCAGTCTGTTAGACTGGATGAGCGTATGTAAAGAAAGCAAAGGAGACGAAGCCTTGAGCTAAATGTACAGTGACCCCGTGGGAATCTTCAAGGAGCAGAGGAGAGTTTGGGAACCTGTGGTCTTCCAGATCCTTGAATGTGGCCTTTTGACTGAGTCCCAATTTTATAGAACAAATCTTTTTTTTTTTTTATTGAATGGTAACTATGTACATTAATGCACTTCTGGGGTACAGTGTGGGGTTTTCACATGCAATCTGAAATACTTCCATCAAACTGGTCAACACAGCCTTCATGTCATTTTCTCAGTTATTATTTTAAAACGTTCACATTCTACTCTTAGAAAGATTCACTTGTACCCCTATAAGATAAACCTCAGAAGTGATCCCTCCAAACCCCCTCCCTCCACCCAACAAATCTTTTTAATAAACTGAAGTTTGGATTTGGTCAAGGGGATCTGGAGGGCTATATGTGACCTTGAGGGCTCAGGTTCCTTACCCCAAGGTGGGGCTTAAGGAGCTCATTTGCAGAAGCAGAGTAAGAAGACCCAGAGCATAGGTGGAAGGATGAGTGTCTGAAACATAGCAGCAGGGGCATATGGATACGGAATGAGAGGGAGGCGGAGGCCAGGTCAGAGGGAATGAGTAAGACAGTGAGCACGCGAGGGGAGCACAGGAGAGTTGCCTGGCGGTGCTGACTGACCAATGGCCATGAAGATAAAGGGAAACTAGTCCACATGATGGGTAGTTCCTGACAGCCCAGCCCAGCTGTCTTCCCCAGCATTCAGCGGCTCACATGCAGCCTTGACCCAGGCATGTGGGTCAGTTTAGTCAGGGGTGGGTTTTACTTAAGTAGGATAGAGACAGGAAACAGGGAGAGACATGTTGCTGAATGATTGTAATGATGAATGTAGAATGTAAGCAGAGAAAGGAGGAAATGAAGAAGACAGTGAAAAGAAGAGTGTTTAATGAGTGAAGAAATGCTGGAGGAGGAATACAAGGCTGAAGAAGCTGGAAGGGCAGAAGGGCAGTGGGTAGGTTGCTTTAATCTCGTGTAGTCAGTGACGCAGTCACCATCGCTGACAGTCATGGGAGCAGGTGCCCGAAAGGAAGGACTTCCCAGGGCTCCATTGTTAACTTACTTTTCTTCTTATTTCATTTACATATCTTGGATAATTTCAGTCAATCTCATGGCTTTAATTGTCATCTACAAATTCCAAATCTTTATCTCCGATCCAGACCTGTCTTCTGAGACCTGGACTAACAATATTCTTCTGTCCACTTGACAGTCTGTTCAAGTCCCAAGTCACCTTAAACTCCACATTATTCAAACCTGAATGCTTTTTCATTTATGTACCAACTCACAGTTTTTATTGAAAACACACTCTGGCCCAGAGTATATGCAAGAACCTGGAGAATAAGAAAGAAATAAGACCTTATCCTGAAAGGTTTCTTTTTTCTCCTTTCTCAGTATAAATAGTATCTGTGTCACTAGTCCCTCAGGCCAGGATCTAGGAGGTTGGGTTCCCTAGAAGCTGAGGTGAGATTCTTGTGAACGACTGATTGAGGGAGTATTCTCAGGAGACAAAGAGTGAAGGAGGCAGGAGAGAAAGGTGAGGAGACTAATGTAGCCCAGTCTCCCAGAGAGCAGAGAGCATGAATTGCATCACAGTGTTTGTTCCCTGGATGCAAGAAGGGTGGCTTTTGTGGGTGCCTATGTCAGTCATTGCCTCAGAAAGGGGAAGGAATAGGCAGGGGGAACTGCAGCCTTCCAGGTGAGACAGGAGCCTCCAGTGCAGCCCACAGTGGTTCTCCAGAGGAGTCAGCTGCGAGCTGTCAGCGGCCCACACCTACAGCCATTGGGAAGAGATTCACCAACCTGGCAGAAGGGTCCTCTTGCACCACTCAGATCTACCTTCTTCCACATTGTTCCTTCCATGTAGGCATAGCTTCTTCAAGATTCTGACAGGTCATAATTTCTGGGAAATTCTGTAGGAAGAAGCTCAGTATTGATAAACTGCAGCTCCCAGTGCTGAGGCTGGTCCTCAAGGCCTTCCCTGATACTTGGTATCTCCTGACCCATTCTCCATTCCTCTCCCGTCAGCCAGCTCTTCTGCCAGTCCAGGTTGCTTGTCTCGGTAGGGGGAGCCCATGATTACCATGCCTTTGTTAGGATATGGTTTCTGTACTTGACATTTATAATTAGGTGAGGAGCCCAGAGGGAGTGGGCAGCAGCCAAAGCTCTAAATTTAGTGTGACTCTTACAGTTGTCTTGGCGGAAGGTTTACCCTTATAAGACCCAGGACCAGTGTACACCCATAGAGCCTAAAGGTACATTGAAAGAAAGCACAGATTCTCCAAGTAGGTCAACAGAAGTGAGAGAGAGTGAAGATGTTCCTATTTCCTCCTTTTTGTTTCCAGGTACACATATTCTACCTGTTGGAAACCAGCCCCATATAACAGCCATGTCCATAGCACATTCTGAAGAATGGCACCCCATCCGCCAAAGATCTAACCCCCAAGCTTGTGCCTCAGCTGGGCCTTCAGAAGTCTATCCCATAGCCCTATCATGTTGGCATCCTGTGGTAGTGCTGTATGTAGTTGGGACCAGTGGGTACCATGGTCACGGCCCCATTGCCAAACTCTTCTGTTGTAAAGTATGTTTCTTTACTGTTGAGCAGGATCCCACGTCAGCAGATCAGTCACTCAGTGAGCCCTCAGTGATGCAGGCCAAGGCCCTGCAGGCAGGAAAGGCAAACCCACAGAATGAGCTATCAGTTCTGATAAGGACAAAGTCAGTTTTTTGGTTTTGGGATTTGCCACCAAGGGGCTTGAGGCTGGTGCCACTGCAGGAGCTCAGCTTTCCTTTCTGTTGCAAGCAGGTCAGACATTCAGCAGCAGTGGTAGCTAGATTAGGGCCCATGCATGATTTCCCCGGAGGTAGACAGTCGTCCTATCTACTTGCTAGGTGTGCTGTCTCAAGCAGGACTCAGCAGCATGACAGGAATGTGCAAATACTGTACAGGTTTGGAGTTGCCTATTTTCAAATGAGAATCATTGGATTGGGAAATTAGTGGAGCATGTTTTAGGCAGGCTCCATGCTGATTACATTGTCCCCGCATTTGCGGTTGGACACTATAATATTCACTTCTAGGCCTTTTTGATGTAATGGTGCTATGATATTTTACTGAGTTCCTTGAGGATTTCATTAGTGCTGACTGCATCACACTGGTAGAGGGAATTCAGCTCAAGATACATTCTTTCATTAAGAGCTGCAGTGTTTGACAACATGTCAGAAATGAAGCGTGCCTGGAAATATGAAAATGGTAAAAGGCTCTATATTCCTCATCTCACTTTCTTTCTCTCTTTAGTCTCCCCCAGATATGTCCTTCCCAGCTTCTTTGGCTGCACAGCATTTCCTTCTGGAAGAAGAGAAGCGAGCAAAAGAACTTGAAAAGCTCCTAAACACACATATTGATGAACTGCAAAGACATACAGAATTTACTCTTAATAAATACACCAAGACGAAACAAAATAGACACATATGACCCTTTAAACTTTTTTATTTGCTTCCCATACCCCAAGAAAAAAAGCTCTGGCAAAATATTTACAAAGCTGATTAATGAAACTGAGAAATTCTGTTCTGTTTTCTTGAGTAAATAATTTCTGTAAGGCAGCTAGAAAACAGTAAGTATTTTGTTCGATAAAGCTGTTTGCATTTCTGCATTAACATACTAAATTGTTCTGCTTTAGATTTACTATAAAATATTACTCCAAAAGAGACTTTTTTTCCAGGCTAAAGGAATATTTTGGAATTAAATATGCAGTTTTTCCCACTTAATCATGTATCCAAAAGACCCATTTCTTCAACAACAACACTAAATAAGGGAAAGAGAATTGCTATAATCCAAACACACAGGAATCAGTGCAGCTCAGTTATATTAAGTTTTACAACTCAAGGTTATATATGAAAAGTATTTAAATATTTTGAGCTATGTAAATACCCTAAAATTTCTTTTAGAAAAAAAAGATATAGCTTTACTGTTTTTATATTCACCTTCATAATGTCTCTCTGTTTTAATGCAATTAAAGGTACATGGAATGTGCAGTTTAAACATTTGAAATATATGTGTCAAAGACTAATGCTTTTCTGTTAATACAAATTTTTTTCATGGATATGAACAATATAAATAAAATTAATATAAAGTGTTACTGTGCTATACTTTCCTTTGTAATCACCTGTTTTTAATACAATAAAGGAATGAAAAATTCAGTGGACTTCAAATATAAATGCCGAATCTGTATAGAACAGTAATCACATGGTAGTGAACAATAAAATTGAAGTTACAGATATACAGTAGTGATAATCTAATATTTTACTCTTTAAAATTTTATATATATAAATATTTATCTCTATATAAGTGTGTATATATAGAACAAGAGAGAGAAGAGATGAAAAACTCAAGGTAAGTCCTACAGCTGGCATAGATTTCTATTTCTCTTTAAAGAAACAATCTCAATGTGCAGAAAGATAAGTCAAAATGTCTTTAGATAAGAAGTGTCATCATGTGAAAAATGCCACAGCATTGTTCGTTTTAGGTGAACAATGACCATGTGTTATTTTTTGAGGGGGGTGTGGCCAGGGCTGGGTTTGAACCCACCACCTCTGGCATATGAGGCAGGCGCCCTACCCTTTTAAGCCACAGGCGCCATCCAGACCACATGTATTTGTGTAGCTCTTGATGTTTGCAAAAAAGGCTTTTGTCTTAGTTCAGGCTGCTATAACAAAAATATCAGGGATTGGGTGACTTAAACAACAAACATTTATTTCTCACAGCTCTGGAAGATGGACAAGGTGCCAGCTGATCTGGTGTGTGGTGACGGCCCACTTCCTTGCTTGTTGACAACCACCTTCTTTCTTAGTGTCTGCTCATATGGCAGAAAGTCATCTCTGTCGTGTCGCTTCTCACAAGGACACTAATTCCATTAAGAGAGGGTTCCACCTTCATAACCTTATGACTGCCTAAAGGCTCCCTCTAATACCATCACTTTGAGGGTTGTGATTTCTACACAGTCAAGCACTGTTTCACAACAGGGATACATTCTGAGAAATGCATCCTTAAGTGATTTTCAAACACCATAGAGTGTACTTACACAAACCTAGGAGGTATCAACAGCCCACTACACACCGAGACTACATGGTGGAGCCTATTGCTCCTAGGCTACAGATCTGTACAGCATGTTACTGTACTAAATACTATAGGCAATTAGAACACCAAGGCAAGAATATGTGTATCTAAATAGACCTAAACATAGAAAAGGTACAGTAAAAATGCAGTATGATAATCTTACCAGACCACCATTGTATATGTAGTCCATCATTAACTGAAACATCATTATGTGGCACATGATTGTATATGAATTTGGGGGACACAAATATTTAGTCCATAACACCATCACATAGCATTATTTTAAACTCAAAACAAGCTTGTGAAGTCAACCAGTCTGTATTTTTGTCTCTGAGAAACAGAGCTGTTAAAAAAAAAACCCTGGCATTCTGACTCCAGGCTTCAGCTCCTATCACTTCCCAGTATCGCTTCTTGTGAGCAAGCCGAGGGTGAACAAAGCTGTATTCACAGAAATGGGCACAGTCTTACTGGGCACAATGTAAGGGTGTATGTCACACCTCTTAGGTATGAGACAACTACAACAGGAACTTGACCTAACAAAAACTAAAGGTTTTGTCACCAGAGATGACAAAACTTTGTGAGGGGCACAAAGCCTTTAGTGTACCCACAAAGCCCTATATGGGAAAAATAAAAGTTATGCATTTTTTTTCCCAATTAACATGATGGTACAAACCATTAGGTTACAAAGTTTGCATTTGTTAGGTCACGTCCCTGTTGTAGTTGTGTTCCACACCCAAGAGGGATGCCACATACCCTTACATTGTGCCCATTAAATGGGAGCAATACCCGTCTCTCCTTCCTCCTCCCCAACTTGAATTGAGCTTTTCTCTTATGTGGTCATATATTAGATCCTCTACTGGCTTCATGTGAGTATAGAGTACATTGGATCCTTTTCCATTCTTGTGACACTTTCCTAAGAAAAATATGTCTCAACTCCATGTAGGCTAATACAAAAGATGCAAACTCTCCATCATTTTTATGGCTGAATAGGATTCCGTGGTATACATATGCCACAGTTTATTAATCCCTTCCTGAGTTGATGGGTATTTAGGTTGTTTCCACATCCTGGTGACTGTGAATTGAGTTGCAAACAAACTAGTGCAGATGTCCTTATGATAAAGTGATTTTTTGTTCTTCTGGGTAGATGCCTAGTAGTAGGATTGTAGGATCAAATAGAAGGTCTATTTTGAATTCTTTGAGGATTCTCCATACTTCTTTCCAAAGAGGCTCTATTAGTTTGCAGTCCTACCAGTGGTGTAAAAGTGTTCCCTTCTCTCCACATCCACGCCAGATCTGCAGCTTTGGGACTTTGTGATGAGGGCTACTCTCACTGGGGTTAGGTGATATCTCAGGGTGGTTTTGATTTTCATTTCTCTGATAATCAGGGATGATGAGCATTTTTTCATGTTTATTAACCATTCGTCTGTCTTCCTCAGAGAAGGTTCTATGACTCTTGCCCAGTGATAGATGGTATTTTTTGCTCTTTTTAGTTGATTTATTTGAGTTTTCTGTAGATTCTAGTTATCAACCGTTTGTCAGATTCATACCATGCAAAAATCTTTTCCCATTCTGAAGATTGTCTATTTGCTTTAGTTGTTGTATTCTTGGCTGTGTGTGCAGAAGGTTTTCAGTTTATTAAGTACCATTTGTTTATTTTTGTTGTTGATGCAATTGCTACTGGAGTCTTCTTCATAAAGTCTTTCCCCAGAATGATACCTTCAAGTGTTTTCTCCACACTTCCTTCAAGGATTTTTATTGTTTCATGCCTTAGATTTCGATCTTTTATCCATCTTGAATCAATTTTAGTGAGTGGAGAAAGGCACGGGTGCAGTTTCAGTCTTACATGTGGTTATCCAGTTCTCTCAGCACCATTCATTGAATAGGGATTCTTTTCCCCCGTGTATGTTTTTGTTTGATTTATCGAAGATCAGATTGGTTATAAGAGACTTGTTTCATCTCTTGGTTTTCTATTCTATCCCATATGTCTATATCTCTATGTTTGTGCCAATACCATGCTGCTTTGATTCCTGAACTTGTAATATAGCCTGAAGTCTGGTAAGGTGATGCCTCCAGCATTCTTTTTATTACTAAGAATTGCCTTGGCTATGTGGGTTTTTTCCCTGCTTCCAAACAAAACTATTTTTTTGAAGTTCTTCAAAGTATTATGTTGGTATTTTAATGAGGATTGCATTAAATCTGTAGATTGCTTTGAATAGTACAGACATTTTCACAATGTTGATTCTTCCCAACCAAGACCATGGTGTGTTCTTCCATTTGTAAATGTATTCTGCTATTTCTTTTCATATGTTTTCTCTCTGTAGGGATCCTTCCCCTTTTTTGTTAGGTATATTCATTCCTAGCTATCTCATTTTCTTTGAAGCTACTGTGAAGAGAATGATTTCCTTGATTTGCTTCTCAACTTGGGTGTTATTGGCATATACAAAGGCTACTGATTTCTGGACATTGATTTTATACCCTGAGACATTACTATATTTCTTGATCACTTCCAGGAGTCTTGTGTTTGAGTCTCTGGGGCTCTCTAAGTATAAGAGCATATCACTGGGAAAGACCAAGAGTTTTACCTTCTCTGACCCCATTTGGACGCCCTTAATCGCCTTCTCTTGACTGATTACATTGCCTAGAATGTCCAAAACTATGTTGAATAACAGTGGCAATAGTGGACATCCTTGTCTGGTTCCAGTTCTAAGTGAAAAAGCTTTCAGTTTGACTCCAGTATGATATTGGCTATGGGTTTGTCATAGATGGTTTCAATCAAATTAAGAATGTGCCACCTATGCCTATTTTCTTAAGTATTCATGTTTAAAAAGGATGCTAAATTTTGTCAAATGCTTTTTCTGCATTTTTTTTTTTTTTTGAGACAGAATCTCACTCAGTCACCCTGGGGTTGAGTGCCATGGAGTTATAGCTCACAGCAACTTCAAACTCTTGGGCTCAAGCCATCCTCTTGCCTCAGCCTCCTGAGTAGCTGGGACTACAGGTGCCCATCACAATGTCTGGCTATTTCTTTTAATTAAATCATAGCTGTGTACATTAATGCAATCATGGGGTACAGTGTGGTGTTTTTGTATACAATTTGAAATATTTTCATCCAACTGGTTAACATAGCCTTCATGGCATTTTCTTAGTTATTGTGTTAAGACATTTATATTCTACTTTTAGATGCCCAGCTATTTTTAGAGACAGGGTCTCACTGTAGCTCCAGCTGGTCTTGAACTCCTGAACTCAGGCAATCCACCCACTTCAGTCTCCCAGAGTGCTAGGATTACAGGCATGAGCCACTGCACCCAGCCTCTTTCTACATTTATTGGATCACATAGTCTTTGTTTTTGTTTCTATTGATATGGTGAATTACATTTATGGATTTGCGTATGTTAAATCAACCTTGCATCCCTGGGATAAAGCCTACTTGACTATGATATATAATTTTTTTTTAATGTGTAGCTACAATCTATTGGCTAAGATTTTATAAAGTATTTTTGCATTGATATTCATTAGTGAAATTGGTCTGTAGTTCTCCTTTTTAGTTGTATCCTTTCTTGGTTTTGGTATCAGGGTGATTTTGCTTCACAGAACATGTTAGGGAAGGTTCCTTCCTTCTCAATGTATTGAACTAGGTTCCACAGTATAGGTACAAGCTTTTCTTTGAAGGTTTGATAGAATTCTGGTCTGAAGCCATCTGATCTAGGGCTATTTTTTGTTGGGAGATTTTTTTATTATTTCTTCAATCTCAGTGCTTGATATTGGTCTGTTTAAGAGATCTGTTTCTTCCTGGTTAATTCCAGGGAGATGGTGCGATACTAGGTGTTAGTCCATTTCCTCCATATTGTTAAATTTCTGGGCATAGAGTTTTTTATAGTAGTCAGAAATAATCTCTTGTACTTCTGTGGTATCTGTTGTTATTTCCTCTTTGTTGTTTCTGATGGAGGTAATTAGAGATCTTTTCTGTTTCTAGTTAATCTGGGCAAAGGTTTGTCAATTTTGTTTTATCTTTTTGAAGAATCAATTTTTTGTTTCATTAATTTTCTGAATGATTCTTTTGTTTTCAATTTCATTTATTTCTACTTTAATCTTGGTTATTTCTTTTCTTCTGCTAGGTTTGGGATTAGATTGCTTTTCTTTTCCCATTTCCTTGAGATTCCTCATCAGGTTGTTGATGTGCTCTCTTTCTGATGCCTCCTATGTAGGCATCTAATGTGATAAATTTCTCTCATAGGACTGCTTTTACAGTATCCCACAGGTTTTGGTAGCTGTGGTTTCATTGTTGTTATATTTGAAGAATTTAATAATTTCATCCTTTATCTCTTCCTTGATCCAACTGTCCTTAAGCATAAGATTACTAAGCTTCCATGCCCTCGTGAGGGAATTAAAATTTTTGTTGGAGTTGAGTTGCACCTTTATTACCTTGTGGTCTGAAAACATACCAGGTATAATTTCAATTCTTTTAATTTTGTTGAGGTTAGATTTGTGCCCTAGAATATGATCTATTTTGGAGTATGTTCCATAGGCTGATGAGAAGAACGTGTATTCTTTAGCTTTGGGATGGTATGTTTTGTATATGTCTATTAGGCCAATTGTTCTAGGGCCACATTTAAGTCCCTTGTTTCTTTGTTTAGTTTCTGTTTAGATGATATGTCCAGTTCAACCAGAAGAATGTTAAGGTCCCTAAATAGTATGGTGTCATATTGTTCAGGCAAATTAAGGTCCATTTCATAAAGCTAGGAGCTTTTAAGTTGGGTACATAAATACTTAGAATTGAAATGTCCTCTTGTTGTATTGTTCCTTTGACCAGTATGAATTAACCATCTTTGTCTTTCTTAATTTTAGTTGCATTAAATGCACTTGTATCTGAAAATAAGATTGCAGCCTCTCCTTTCTTCTGATTTCCATTTGCCTGAAATATTGTTTTCAAACCTTCACTGCATCTTGTTCTGTTCTTTGAGGTTAGGACCCTCCAGGTGCTTCCTGGAAATAGCATATTGACAGCTTGTGCTCTTCTGACCTGTGCCTCTTCAGTGGGGAATTCAAGCCATTTACATTTATTGAGAAAATTGATAGGTGTGGTGGAGTTCTATTTATCTTATTTTGTGAATGTCTGTTGTATAGTTCTATCCTTTAAAGAACCATTGTGGAAGCTAGGTTATGCCCTTTAGTTTCTAGGTGTTTACCTTGCTAGTGGTCCATTGTGATGGTCAGTGTGGAACATAGATTAAGAGTATTTCCCATAGAGCTACTCTTGTGGCAAATTTCCTGATGTTTGCATGTCAGTAATTTTGAAGCTTAATTTAGCAAGATATAGAATTCCAGGCTGAAAATTGTTTTGCTTAAGAAGCTTAAAGGTAGATGACCACCCTCTTCTGCCTTGAAAAGTTTCAGCTGAAAAGTCCTCTGTCACCCTGATGTTTCTGCCCCTGTAGGTCAACTGATACATGTGCCTGGATGCTTGCAGAATTTTCTCTTTTGTCTTGACTTTGTGCAGGTTCATTACAATGTGTATTAGATGCTTTGTTTGTATTGAGAGAACCTGGGGTTCAATATCCTTCTAAAAGGAGTGTGTTCAATATCCTTCTAAAAGGAGTGTGTGATACTTGGGAAATTTTCATTTATAATGTGTTCCAGTAGGGCTTCTATTTCTTTGGGTAATTCTTCTTCCCCTTCAGGGACACCTATAATACATGTTTGAATACTTCATGAAGTCTCAAAATTCTCTAAGCAATCACTCTGCTATTTCTCTCTTCTTTTCTGCCTCTTTAAATGCCTGGGTTAGCTCAAGAGCTTTAGCCTCTAGCTCTGAGATTCTTCCTTCTCCACAGTCTAATCTGTTATTGACACTTTCTACTCTAAGTTTAAGGTCCCTGATTGACTTCTTCAATTCCTTAAGCTCTGATATATCCTTTCTCATTTCTTTATATCTTTCATTCATTATTTGGGTCAATTTTTGGATTTCTTTTTGTTGATTTTCCACTTTTTCTTCAATTCCCTTCATTGTTTTTTGCCACTCACATTTTAAATCCCCTTTCTGTTATTTTTATAATTTCTTTATAGGTAGAATCTTCTGTGGTAGTTACCTTTGTTTCCTTGGGGGGGAAGCTTAATCTATTTTGATTTTTCATGTTGCCAGAATTTTTCTTCTGTTTTCTCCTCATGTATGTTTTCTTCTTGTTCACTTCCTTTCCCTACTTTTTCCTCTCCTTTCCTCCTTTGCTTTAAATTACCTTATCTCTGTGCTTAGGTGTTGAAGTATCCTTTTGATATAAGATCAAAAGGAAGAGAAGAGTAAAGAGTAAGAAGAGAAAAAAGAAAGAAAAAGATAAACATAGAAGAATGAAGGGAGGGTGTGAAAGGAAAAAACTGAAAAAGGGATAGAAGAAGGACAGAAAGAGATGGGAGAAACAGTGGTGTCTTGTAGGGTGCTTTGACCCACACCTACAATTCCAGGACTCTGAGGGCTTGGCTGAGTTGGTCCCTCAAGGTCATAAGCTCTTTACCAGTCTGAGAAAAAGCAAGACCTGCCCCCTCCACCAAATGTAGAAAAAAAACCAGCAGTAATTCCCAGTGGGGACCTACCAATACCATCTTTCCAAAGGCCAAAGCAAGAAGCACACCCTAGGCTCGGTGCCTGTGGCTCAAGTGGCTAAGGCACTAGCCACATACACCTAAGGTGGCAGGTTCAAATCCAGCCCAGACCCACCAAACAACAATGGCGGCTATAACCAAAAAAATAGCCAGGCGTTGTGGTGGGCGCCTGTGGTCCCAGCTACTTGGGAGGCTGAGGCAGGAGATTCGCTTCAGTCCTGGAGTTGGAGGTTGCTGTGAGCTGTGATGCCATGGCACTCTACCCAGGGGGACAGCTTGAGGCTCTGTCTCAAAAAAAAAAAAAAGAAAAGAAGAAGAAGCATACCCTAGACCGGGGCTCAAGGTCTCCTTCATCCAGGCCAATGCCATGGCACCCCAACCCAGACCTCAGAGTGAGGCTCTGTCCCATAAGTAGAATACAGAATGAAATAGAATAAAATCAGAAAGAAGAAAATAATATTAATAATAAAAATAGGCTTGGCGCCTGTGGCTCAAGCGGCTAAGGCACCAACCACGTACACCTGAGCTGGCGGGTTCGAATCCAGCCTGGGCCTGCCAAACAACAATGATGGCTGCAACCAAAAAATAGCCAGGCGTTGTGGTGGGCGCCTGTGGTCCCAGCTACTTGGGAGGCTGAGGCAGGGGATTTGCTTGAGTCCAGGAGTTGGAGGTTGCTGTGAGCTGTGATGCCATGGCACTTTACCCAGGGGGACAGTTTGAGGCTCTGTCTCAAAAAAAAATAATAATAATAAAAATAAAGAAAATTAAAAATAAAATTATATAAGATGTAAAACAAAAAAGGGATATCTTAGTTGTTATTTGAAAAATTTATGTAGTAAAGATGAGAAAAGTAGAAAAAAACTACGAAAAGAGAGAAAAAAGGAGGCAAATAGAAAAGGAAAGAATAAAGTGGCAAAAAAAAAGTAGCAAAAATGGAAAAATAAAAATACAACAGAAAAAACAAAACAAAACAAAAAAACAAAAACAAAACTACAGAAAAAAACAGAGAGGAAAAAAGAAAAAAATATATATATAGCAAAATATATTACCTGGGCAATAATATTCTGGAGCTCTAAGAAGATATGAAAAAAGAGAAAAAAAGTATATAATACCATATATTACCTAGACCCCAGGTGGTGCTATGGTGTTAAGAAATGCAAAACACACAGAATGATTTTGCTATATAAGATGGGGGCTGAAAGCCACTATCTAGTTGCCAAGGGGACTCGGTCCATCTTCCTGATTTATTTGGCTTCAATCACAACTTGGTTGCTTTGCTAGCATTTAATCTCTGCAGAATTGGGAGGCTGAATCTCTTACCATACTACTTAGAAGACATCCCTTGACCTTCCAAACAGTGCCCCTTGGCCCCAGAGTGGCTTTCCTGGGGGTGTGAGAGCTGCCCACCCCACCCCAAGGGTATCTGCCAGAGCTTAGCAGCTGTGTCAGAACTAGGACCCTATGAGCTGTTCCTCTAAGTAGACCCTCCCACAATGATGGTGTCCTGCTAGTAGCCAAGACAAGGAGAGTTCCACCCAATCCAGTGATTCAATCTCAGCCACCGGGTGCTATTCAAGTTCACTTGCTCACTCAAGCCCATCCAAGGCAGCTCTATTGAGCACTCAAGTCCAAAATAACTGCCAGATCGGTCTTTCCTGTCTTTAGTTCTCTGGTGGAGGGCTGGCTGGCCTCTGTCCACACCCAGGCACTCTCCTGTGCCTGTCTTCCATTGCTCTTTATCTCTTTGTTGGCTCCTAGAGTCCCCTACTGCTTCACTGTGCCCCTGGAGTGATGTTTCTGGGCAGGACACCCCAGCCAGAGGTGGCTGGAGTCCTCTCTCTCCTGTCTCACCACAAATGTCTACTAGGGAGATGTCTCTAGTCCACCATCTTACTTTACCTCCCAAGTTATGCTACTTTAAATTTATCTAGTAATTTTAAGTGTAGACACAAAGAAAATAAAATATTTTTTCAGTGAGGTCTTTAGAAGATAGAAAGCATTTTCTAGAAATGCTTTTTAGGATAAAAGCATTATATAAACAAATTCTAAAATTTTTACATCCCTAATGCAAATGCAAATAATAATAATTAAATACACGGTATGTTTATAATCCCCTAAGTCTAAATACCATTTCATTCTCTTCAGGGTAAAGACACAATTGAAAATTACTTACTGAAAGAAAGATTTAGTCTACAAGGTTCTCAGAACTTAGCAGAGTTGAGAAAGCATGAACTTGGAGTATATCCAGGAATAACAGTGAATTTGCTCCTATGAATTATTGCTTCAAGTCCATAAGCAAACCTCTTTTAAATCACTAGTTCAGCATTCTGCTTGCTACCAGATTTCTTAAAAGAGTTGTTTTCAATATTTTTTGCTTAACAGCAGGACATGATGTTCAAAAGGATTCATTTGTTGAAGTCCAGCATAAATAGTGTAATCAAGAGGAAGAGCAAGTAGCTCTGATCTCTACCCCCTGTCCCACCCTCCTGCCTTCCTAGGCCAAAGAAATTCCATAGAATAGTTCCCCCAGATGTTGTGGGAGGGCCTGAGAGAGGCAGATTTTCTCTGTTATTACCTTAACCCAAAATACAGTTGCCTACAGAAACCATATAATGAATGATGGTTATAACCTCCATACTACAAAAGCCAATTTAGCATGATTTGAAACAGGGGAGGCTTTAGCAGGGCTAACCACAGAACCTGCATGTATGACAGAGTTGAAGCATGCTTGGAAATATGAAGATTTTAAAGGGTTCTGTATTCTTCAGAGCTACCTAGTTAGTCTCAAGACCAGACTAGAGATTTTTAGGTCTCACAATTTCTTAACACATAGGACAGGTTAGATCTGTTGGAGGAAAAATTCTCCATGCCTTGGCCCTTGTGATCTTAACAAGACTTCTACATCCCTATCTGTAGAAAAGGCATAATAATACTACCCATGTCAGAGGGCGATAGTGAGGATTACAGGAGATAAAGTACATAAAGCAGTTAGCACAGAGCCTGGAGCACAGTAAGTGCTCAGTACATGCCAGTTTTTAGCACTTGTCATCCTTGCTCTCTAAGGCAGAGGTCTGAGCTCAGAAGATGAAATATATCCTCAAAGAATAACACTATCCTTTTTTGAGGACCATGTGCCCACCACTACACATAAGTTAAACTCATTTAATCATTAACAGTTTCATTAAGAAATAATTTATTAGTACCATAAAAATTCACCCATTTCAAAGATATAATTCAATGATTTTGACTAAGTTTACAAAGTTGTGTAAACATTGCAATAATCTAATTTTGTTTATTTATTATTTGTACTGTTTGAGGTTAATTTGAGGGTACAAAGAATTAGGTTATGTTTGCATTTGTTAGGTAGAGTCCCTCTTATAATTTTGCCTTGCTCCTAAGAGGTGTGCCATATACCCTAACATTGTGCCCATTAATTTGGAACACCCCCATCCCCCTCCATCCTCCCCTCTTCCTGCTACCTTGTTTCCCTGCCCCCCACCTTGAATTGATTTGAGCTTTTCTCTTATGTGGGTATGTATTAGATGGTCATTTACTGGCTTCATAATAGTATTGAGTACATTGGATTCTTGCTTCTCCATTATTGTGATGTTTTACTAAGAAGAATGTGTTTCAACTCCATGTAGATTAATACAAAAGATGTGAAGTCTCCATCTTTTTAAATAGCTGAATAGGATTCCATGGTATTCCACAAATACCACAGCTTATTAATCTATTCCTGGGTTGTTGAGCATTTAGACTGTTTCCATATTTTGGCAATTGTAAATTGAGCTGCAGTAAACAATCTAGTGCAAATGTCTTTCTAATAAAATGATTTTTTTCTTCTTCTGGGTAGATGCCTAGTAATAGGATTGCAGAATCAAATGGGAGGTCTAGTTTGGGTTCCTTGATGATTCTTCATACTTCCTTCCAAAGAGGTTGTATTAGTTTGCAGTCCCACCAGCAGTGTAAAAGTGTTCCCTTCTCTCCAGATCCACATCAGACTTTGTGATGTGGGTCATTCTCACCGGAGTCAGGTAACATCTCAAGGTGGGTTTTGATTTGCCTTTCTCTGATGATCAGGGTCAATGAGCATTTTTCAAATGTTTGTTAGCCATTTGTCTGTCTTCCTCAGAGAAAGCTCTGTTCATATCTCTTGCCCAGTGGTAGATGAGATTGTTAGCTCTTTTTTTGTTAATTTGAGTTCTCTGTAGATTCTAGTTATCAACTCTTTTTCAAATTCATACCATGCAAATATCTTTTCCCATTCTGAAGTTTGTCTTTTTGCTTTACTTGGTGTGTCCTTAGCCATAACCACATTTTAGAACATTTGGATCACCCAGAAAGATCCCTAATTCCTATTTGCAGTCAATCGCTCCTTGCTACCATGCCCAACCCCAGGCACTTGCTAAA
Source organism: Otolemur garnettii (assembly GCF_000181295.1). Classification (NCBI taxonomy): domain Eukaryota; kingdom Metazoa; phylum Chordata; class Mammalia; order Primates; family Galagidae; genus Otolemur; species Otolemur garnettii. The sequence continues at coordinate 9,792,577 of NW_003852396.1, read as the reverse complement.
CTACTCTGCCTCAGTAGATATGCTGGACATTTCAGATAAATGAGTTCACATGTGGTTTTCTTTGCACCTGGCTATTGTCACTTTAGCATAATGTTTTTGTAGTTAATATTGTAGCAGGTATTGGTACTTTATTCTTTTTTATTGCTCAGTAGTTTATTCATTCATTTCACGAGTTGAGTTGTTTCCAGTTTAGGCTATTATGAATAAAGCTGTCATGAACATACAAGTCTCTGTGTGAATATAGTTTTTCATTTCTATTGAGTAGAAATTTGCCTAGGAGTAGAATTTTTGAGTCACATGGTATACTATGTATTTATGCTTAGCTTTTAAAAGAAACTATCAAACTGTTTTCCAGTGTGGCTGTACCATTTTACATTCCCATCAGCCTGTATAAGTGTTCCAGTTTCTCCACATCCTCTCACACACTTGTTATTGTCTGTCTTTTTGATTATAGCCATTTCAGTGTGCAATGTGGCCTTTCGTTCTGATTTAAATTTGCATTTTTCTAATGACTATAGATGTTGAGTGTCTTTCTGTATGCTTCTTGACAATTCACATATATTCTTTGGTGAAATGTCTATTCAAATATTCTGCCCATGGAACAATTGGGTTATCTCTTTTCTTATTGAATTATAAGAATTCTTAAATATTTTGGATATAAGTCTTTTATTAGAGATGATTTGCATACATTTTCTCTCAGTCTGTGGCTTGGCTTATCTTTCTGTTTTCTTCATGATGTATTTGGAAGCATATATGTTTTTAATTTTGATGAGGTACAATTCGTCAGTTTTTTTCTTTTACAGATCATGCTTTTGTTGTCATATAAAGAAATATTTGCCTAGGTCTCAAAGATTTCCCCTACATTTTCTTCTAAAATTTTTTATTGTTTCATTAAATGCATAACTTTACATTTGATCCATGATTCATTTTGAGTTAACATTTTTGTGTAGTGAAGGGGTATAGATTCATTTTTCTACATGTGGTTATTTAATTATCCCAGAACCATTTGCTGTAAAGACTATTCCTTTCCCCTATTGAATTGTCTTGACACTATTGCTGAAAATCAATTGACTATAATTACAAGGATTTTATATTTGGACTCTTAATTCTGTATCCTTATAGGATGAACCATACGCATGATCCCACTATCACCCTCCCTCCACCAACCCTCCCCCGTCCCCTCCCCTCCCTCTCCCATGTCCCCATATTCCTGGACTAAAATTGGGTTATAGCTTTCCTATGAAAGCTATAAATTAGTTTCATAATAGGGCTGAGTACATTAGATACTTTTTCTTCCATTCTTGAGATACTTTGCTAAGAAGAATATTTTCCATCTCCATCCATGTAAACATGAAGGAGGTAAAGTCTCCATCTTTCTTTAAGGCTGCATAATATTCCATGGTGTATATATACCACAATTTATTGATTCATTCATGGATTGATGGGCACTTGGGCTTCTTCCATGACCTAGTAATTATGAATTGGGCTACAATAAATATTCTGGTACAAATATCTTTGTTGTAGTGTGATTTTTGGTTTTCTGGATATATACTAGTAGAGGAATTGTAGGATCAAATGGCAGGTCTATTTTTTGTTCTCTAAGTGTTCTCCAGATGTCTTTCCAAAAGGAACATATTAGTTGGCATTCCCACCAGCAGTGTAGAACTGTTCCCTTTTCTCCGCATCCACACCAGCATCTCTGGTTTGGGGATTTTGTGATATTGGATAACCTTACTGGTATTAGATGATACCTCAAAGTAGTTTTGATTTGTATTTCTCTGTTGATTAAGGATGATGAGTATTTTTTCATATATCTGTAGGCCAGGCACCTGTCTTCTTCAGAGAAGTTTCTCTTCAAGTCCCTTTCCCACTCTGAGATGGGATCACTTGTTATTTTCTTACTAATATGTTTGAGTTCTCTGTAGATTCTGGTTATTAAGCCTTTGTCAGAAACATAACCTGCAAATATCTTCTCCCATTCTGAGGGATGTCGGTTCCCTTTACTTATTATGTTCTTGGCTGTGAGAAGCTTTTTAGTTTGATCAGGTCCCAGTAGTGTATTTTTGATGTTGCTTCAATTGCCCGAGGGGTCCTTCTCATAAAATTTTTGCCCAGGCCAATTTCTTCAAGTGTATTCCCTACACTTTCTTCTAGTATTTTTATAGTTTCATGTCTTAAGTTTAAGTCTCTAATCCAGTGAGAGTCTATCTTAGTTAATGGTGAAATGCGTGGGTCCAGTTTCAGTCTTCTACAGGTCACCAGCCAGTTCACCTAGCACCATTTGTTAAATAGAGAATCTTTTCCCCACTCAATGTTTTTAATTGGCTTGTCAAAGATCAGATAATGGTAAGTAGCTGGGTTCATCTCTTGGTTCCCTATACTGTTCCATACATCTACCTCTCTGTTTTTGTGCCAGTACCATGCTGTTTGATCACTATCGATTTATAGTATAGTCTGAGGTCTGGTAGTGTGATTCCTCCTGGTGTGTTTTTATTTCTGAGAGTAATGTCTTGGCTATTTGAGATTTTTTCTGATTCCATATAAAAAGAAGTATTATTTTTTAGAGATCTTTAAAGTATGACAGTGGAGCTTTAGTAGGGATTGCATTAAAATTATATATTGCTTTGGGTAGTATGGACATTTTAATAATGGTGATTCTTCCTAGCCATGAGCATGGTATGTTTTCCATTTGTTAACATTTTCAGCTATTTCTTTTCTTAGAGTTTCATAGTTCTCTTTATAGAGAACTTTCACATCCTTCGTTAGGTAAACTCCCAAATATTTCATCTTCTTTGGCACTGCTATGAAAAGAATAGAGTCCTTGATTGTTTTTTCAGCTTGACTGTTGTTGGTATATATAAAGGCTACCGATTTATGAGTGTTGATATTGTAACCTGAGACACTGCTATATTCCTTGATCACTTCTAAGAGTTTTATAGTAGAATCCCTGGTGTTTTCCAGATATACAATCATATCATCTGCGAAGGTGAAAGTTTGATCTCTTCTGATCCTATATGGATACCCTTGATCACCTTTTGTTCCCTAATTGCCATGGCTAAAACTTCCATTACAATGTTAAAGAGCAATGGAGAAAATGGGCAACCTTGCCTGGTTTCTGATCTGAGTGTAAATGACTTCAATTTAACTCCATTGAATACGATATTGGCTGTGGATTTCTTGTAGATGGCCTCTTATCAGTTTATTCCTTCTATACCAATTTTCTTAAGTGTTCTGATCATGAAGAGATGCTGGATATTATCAAACGCTTTTTCTGCATCAATTGAGAGAACCATATGGTTTTTGTTTTTCAATTTGTTTATGTGATGAATTATATTTATAGATTTATGTATGTTGAACCAGCCTTGAGACCCTGGGATAAAACCCACTTGGTCGTGGTGTATAATTTGTTTGATGTGTTGCTGGATTCTATTTGTTAGGATTTTGCTGAATATTTTCACATAAGTATTCATTAGTGATATTGGCCTATAACTTTCTTTTCTTGTTGGGTCTTTTCCTGGTTTGGGGACCAAGGTGATGTTTGCTTTATAGAATGTGTTGGGTAATTTATCCTTCTTTTTCTATATTTTGGAAAAGGTTCAGTAATATAGATATAAATTCCTCTTTAAAGGTTTGGTAGAATTCTGACATGAAGCCATCTGGTCCCGGGCTTTTCTCTTTAGGGAGATTTTGTATAGCTGATGCTATTTCAGAACTTGGTATAGGCCTGTTCAACATTTCCACTTCATTCTGGCTATGTCTTGGAAGGTGGTATGCTTCCAAGTATTGGTCAATTTCCTTCAGATTTTCATATTTCTGAGAATAAAGTTTTTTGTAATATTCATTAAGGATTTTTTGAATTTCTGAGGAGTCTGTTGTTATTTCGTCTTTACCATTTCTGATTGATGAAAGTAGAGATTTTACTTTATTCTTGGTTAGGTTGGTCAAAGGTTTATCTATTTTACTGACCTTTCCAAAAAAGCCAACTTTTGGATTTATTGATCTGTTCTATAATCCTTTTATTTTCAATTTCATTTAATTCTGCTCTAATTTTGGTTCTTTTCTTCTGCTGGGTTTGGGATTGGAATGTTCTTCCCTTTCTAGTTGTTTGAGATGTCCCATTAAGTTGTTAACTTCCTCTTTTTCCATTCTCTTGAGGAAGGCTTGCAGTGCTATAAATTTCCCTCTTAGGACTGCCTTTGCAGTATCTAAGAGGTTCGGATAATTCATGTCTTCATTATCATTTTGTTCCAAAAATTTGGTAATTTCCTTCTTGATCTCATCCCTGGCCCAGCTATCATTCACCATAATGTTGTTTAACTTCCATGTTTTTGTATGAGTCTGTAGACTCCTGTTGTTACTGAGTTCAACTTTTATTCATGATGGTCTGAGAAGATGCAAAGAATAATTTCTATTCTTTTAAATTTGCTGAGGTTAGACTTGTGATTTAAGATATGATCGATTTTGGAGTATGTTCCATGTACTGATAGGAAAAATGCGTATTCAGTTTTGTTAGGATGAAATGTTCTGTAGATGTCTGTTAAATCCAAATGTCGGATGGTTAAGTTTAAATCTAAAATTTCTTTGCTAAGCTTCTTATTGGAGAATCTATCCAACATTGCCAAAGGAATGCTGTAGTCTCCGACTATGATGGTGCTGGAAGAAATCAAGTTCCTCATGCCTATTAGAGTGTCTCTTATAAATTGAGGTGCATTCTGGTTGGGTGCATAAATATTGATAATTGAAATCTCATCATATTGAGTATTACCCTGAACAAATATAAAGTGACTATCCTTATCCTTGCTGACTTTTGTTGGTTTAAAGCCTATTGTGTCTGTGAATAAAATTGCAACACCTGATTTTTTCTGCTTTCCATTTGCCTAGAATATAGATGACCATCCCTTCACCCTGAGTCTAGATTTATCTTTTAAGGTAAGATGAGATTCTTGTATACAACAGATATCTGGTCTGAGTTTCTGAGTTTCTGTATCCAGTCCGCCAACCTGTGCCTCTTTAGATGACAATTTAAGCCATTCACATTAATAGAGAATATTGATAAGCCTGGTAAAATTTTGGGTATTGAGTTTTTCAAAAGTCCAGTGGACATTTTTAATACTTTCACCACTGTGGAAGTTGGAATTTGATCAAAAGTTTCTGAGTGAGTTTACTTTTGTGGTCGAGAATTGCACTGGTCATCATAGAGGATAGGTCTGAGAATTTCCTGGTGAGCTGGTTTAGTTATGGCAAATTTCATCAACATGTGAATGTCATTAAAGTATTTAATTTCTCCCTCATAGATGAAACTCAGTTTAGTTGGATACAGGATCCTGGGTTGAAAGTTGTTTTGTTTTAGGAGATTAAAAGTCGATGACCACCCTTTTCTGACCTGAAATGTTTCAGCAGAGAGATCTGCAGTCATTCTAACATTCTTCCCCTTGTAAGTTATGGTTTTCTTATGTCTGGCTGCTCTTAGAATTTTCTCTTTCATATTAACTTTAGTGAAGTTAATTGTGATGTGCCTAGGGGGTGTCTTATTCAAGTTGAGTAGTGCTGGGTTTCTGAAACTGTCTGCTCTCTGAATTTTGGAATCTCTTGGCATGTCTGGAAAGTTTTCTTTCATAATTTCATGAAGAAGAGCCTCTGTGTTTTGTGAATCAACTTCATCACCTTCAGGGATTCCTATAAGGTGAATATTAGTTTTCTTCAAATTATCTCAGAGCTCACTGAGAGAATGATCCGTTTTTGCTCTTCATTTCTCTTCCTCTTTGAGCGCTTAGGTGCATTCAAAAGCTTTGTCTTCAATGTCAGAGAACTTTTCTTCTGCCTGCTCCATTCTGTTAGCAAGGAATTCTACTGTATTTTTCAGATCTTTGAGGGCTGCAAGCTCTTGCCTCAATGTGTCAAAATCTTTGGTGATTTTGTCTTTGAATTCATTGAATTCTTGATAGAATTTTGAAATGTTCCTTGAATTTCTAATTCCAACTTTGCCTCTATTCTATTAATCTTATTTGCAATCCAAATTCTGAATTCAATTTCTGACATCTCAGCTATCTGTTTATGAATGGGATCTTCAGTTGCATCTACCATATCCTTCCTTGGGGGTGTTGATCTACTCTGTTTATTCATGTTAACAGAGTTTTCCCACTAATTCCACCCCATGCTTATTTTACACCATTTGGCTAGATGAGCAGATAAGGAGAAGTTGGGTTGGGGACTCCAGGGGTGATGATTAACTAGCCCTTTGCCCAAAAGCTGGGACTGGTGTCTGTACGTTTTCCCCTAGAGCTTTGCCAAAGACCTGTACAGTGTTACAGCCTGAGCAACTGGGGGCCTACTTGGTATGGTGGGGCTAAGTGGCTCTATCTTGTTTTCAGCTGGTCTCTGTCCTACCCTAGTGAATCAGTTACTCTGGGTTGAAATCTCAGCTGTGAAGAATTACCAGCAATTAAGTCACCCTGCCCCCCATAGGCAACGATTGCAAAAAGGAAAATCAAACTTTCCCACAATCACACACCCAGGGCACCACTTTGGATAGTCCTTGGGTGATTGGCCCAGTTTGAGAGGTCCAAATCAATTGTCCTAGTCAGCACTGGTCTCAGGTGGGAGAGTTCAAAAGGTCTCTGGCAACTAGATAGCAGGGGTCTGCTGGCAGCTCAAGTATGACTCACTCCAGTGCTCCATGAGGTCAGAAGGACCCACACAGCAAATAAATTAGTCTTGGAAGGTTGATCCCTCCTTCCCCACCTTGCACCTCTGTCACACCCAGTCACTGGTAGCCCCACAGGGCTATGACCTAGTTCCTTCCAATGAGCAGATGCTCCAGGGTGTTGTGTTTGCCTAAGTCACAGGGAGATCTATGTGTCCTGAGCAAGGCCGCCACTCTCTTCCACTATACGGCAGAGGGAGGTGAGGCCTGATGACCTTGGGTCCTTAAGGGAGGCTGGGGCAGTTCACTCAGTTCCAGCCCCACCCCTGATTGATGTTGCTGGCAGAACAGGACAGAACAACTTTGGGGAATTTGTTTCTGTCCCAGCTATATTCCCCTATGGATCAGATGCTGTTGAGTTGACAGAAACCACAACTGAGCCCCAGCCAGCAGCAAGTAGTTAGAGCTCACACTTAGCTGTCAGTTCCAGCCACTGCCTGCCTGCCTTTGTCTCAGCTATGATCCCCCTGAGGGACGGGTGCATCTTAGGCTCAGTAAAGCAGTCCTCTGGCTTAGCCTCGCCCTAGGAGTCTGCTGGCTCTGCATGCACATATTCTAGTCCCTGCTCTGCCCAGGTCGCTACCACCTAAGGCCTTCCCTTTACTCATGGGGCCTGCTTCCATCTTAGATCCGTTCTGCCAGTGGCTGCCACTGGAGAAGATGCCCAGAAGATGCCCAGAGAAGATGCTTCCTCTGGTTGCCAGAGAGACAGGGCATGTCTGTCCCGAATAGCCCCAGGGGTGTGAGCCTTATTGTTCCCACTGGAGCTGCTGCTCTATGCCTCTGGGCACGGCCGCTCCTGTATGGTTCCCTCTCAGCTGACCATCCTCTCTTTACTCCCGTGCTGTGCCACAGAATCAGCAGAGACCAGCAGTAGCCCCTGCCCTGTCCACACCTCTCGAGAAAATGCCCAAGAATCTGGACTCCATGGGGGACAGGCTTCCAGACCTTGGGGCAGAGTGGAGGGGAGTGCCGAGAGTTCAGAATTGCAGGTAGAGAATACAGTATACAGTTTTATACAGTTTTATGCCTGGCAGGAGAGTGCCATGGCACCCTAGTAGGGGGTATGAGGTCCAGTTTTTAGACGATCTCTCCCGTGGGATAAACGGGAGGACATCTGAACTCTGCTCGCTTATTTGTATGGAGTATTCTGCAAGGCCTTCTCATGGGGGAGGGGCCTCCCGTCTGCTTGGCAATGGATTTTGTACCTTTTGTCTGTATCCTTGGGGTCACAGCTCTCTCAACCTTGGGGTTGAGAGAGTTCTTCAACCTTCTCTCTTGGCTCAGCTCCAAACCATTGGCTTACTTGCTAAACTTCTGTCTTTTAACTCTCCTTCTGGACAGGAGCCTCAGTGGAAAGCTGGATGCAGTCCACCATCTTGCCTCCGCCCCCCTACTAGGATTCTGATAGAGATCAGATGGAAATCTTCTCCCAACTGATCTAGACTGAATCTCAATGTAGGCAGAATTGCCATCTTAAAAACATTAACAATATTGAGTCCTCCAATTTGTAAACATAAAAGTTTCATATTTATCACATTTATTTAGATCCTCTTTAATTTCTCTTTCAGATGCTTTATAGTTTTGAACATGTAAATATTATGTTTCTTTAGTTAAATTTATTCCTAAATATTTTATTCTATTTAATGCTATTACAAGTGGAATTTTTTTCTTAATTTCATTTTTGGATTATTCACAGCTATTATACAAAAATACAATAAATTTTTGTATATTGGTCTTGTGTTCTGTGACTTTGATGAGCTCATTAATTCTAGTAGGGATGCGTGTGTGTGTGTGTGTGTGTGTGTTCCTTAGAAGTCATGTTGTCTTTAAATAAAGACAGCTTTGTTACTTCATCTTGTCCATTCTGAGTGCATTTTATTTCTTTTTCTTACCTTATTGTACCAGCTGGAAACTTAGTACAATGTTATTAATTCATAGAAGTGATGTGAGCAGATATGTTTGCCTGGTTCCTAATCTTAAGAGAAAACTTTCAGTCTTTCACTATTATGATCATAGTATAGGTTTTTTGTAGATGCTTTTTATCAGACTGAGGAAGTTCCCATAAAATCCTACCTTGTTGAGAATTTTTATGATTGAATGTTATGTTTTGTTAAGCACTTTTTATGTCTGCTAAGATCATTATGTTTTGTTAGTTAGCATAGCATACTAACTTTTAAAATGATCATCCAGTCATGTATTCCTGAGAAAAATACTTGATCATGATATAAATTTCTTTTATATACTGCTGGATTTGTTCTCCTTATATTTTGTTGAAAATTGTATCTATATTCATAAGGGATATTCATCTGTAGTTTCCTTGTCAGGTCTTTGTCTGACTTTGATACTGGGGTAATTTTTGCCTCATAGAATGAATTGGAGAGTTTTCCCTACTCCTCTATTTTCCAGAAGATTTGTAAAGGACCCATATTATTTCTTTAAATTCCAGTGAATTTTGTCTGGTCTGAGCTTTTCTCTGTGGGGAAATTTTATTAGTTAATGTCTTTCTTTACTATAGGTCTATTCAGATTTTTTGTTTCTTAAGTCAGGTTTGCTGCTTTGTGTCATTTCAACACAATTAATCTTTATAATAACCTCTGAAAGTAAGAATGAGGCCCATTTTATCTTGAGAGTTAAGAGATGGGAGTGTGATAACATCCCAATGTTAAATTTCTGGAACATATCCAGTTGGTGGAGCTTCAAAGTCCATGCTGCTCTAACCAAGCCATAGTGCCTCTAAGCAAAGAGCCATTTACAGGAAAAGGTAATCCCCTCCCCCCACCATCAAGGGTCAACACTAAAAACAACCTTCTTCTGTGGGTTCTCTAGCCCAAGTTTTTTTTCTCAATGATTTGTGTGTCCCTGGACTCCAAAATGCTGGCAGCAACGATCCTAACAAGGCCCAAAGTCATTCTCACTTGAATCCCCATTCAGAGCTGCTGCCTCAGGAGCCCCAGCAAAATGCTCACAGGTATGCTGTTCTGGGAAAGCCCTCACACAGAGTGAGGCAGCACAGAACAATTTAAATTGACACAATTCCTTCCTTAAGTAGCTGGGGTGAATTACACTTGTTTTGATATTGACAGTTGACAATGATAATCAAATCTGTGCAAGATAAGAGGAGCTCAGATGTGTGACTTCCTGAATGTTGTTTACTCATAGAGTAAAATATCTGCTCCCCTAGAGGGAAGGGCCTATCAGAGATAAAACTTACTTGGCTTCATGTGCTTCACATAAAGTAAAGAAATACAGTTTTTGCTTATATCTGCCAATATGTCTTTTATCAGGTATGGTGAGTTGCTGTTTCAGGCAATTCATATTGCTTTAACAATCATTTACAAACAGAAATTTGTTGCTCACAGTTGTAGATGGGGAAGTCCAGAAGCAAGGCACCAGCAGATTTGGTGTGTGATGAAGGAAGGCTCTTTCCTCATAGATGACACTGTCTAGCTGTCCTTACGTGAAAGAAACAATAGCTGCCTCAGGCTTCTTTAACAAGGGCATTGGTCCACCCTCATGATCTAATCACTTCCTGAAACCCCACCTCTTAATCCTAAATTGTGCTGGAGATTACATTTCAACATAAAAATTTGGAGGGAACGCAGATATTCAGACTATGGCACCTGCCTAAAAGATTATAATATAACACAGGGCTTAGTAGACTTAATGGGTGCACAACAGATCTCTTCATTACCAAATTTTATGCATTAAAATGACAATATAGAAAAGAACTGAGTTATCATTCTTCCAATTTGGCATGATTTCTTTTGGCCGTTTTGTTTATAAAAACAAGAACATTGCAGCTTAGAAATTCTTTTTCATCTGTATGAGGAAAATCTTCCAAAAGTCAGTGCAGATTGAGCTCAAAGCTTTTCTAATCCTAAACATAATTCCTGGCTGAAGCAAATTATGAATCATTACCAAGTGATTCTGATGGATAAAATTATGAGTAATCAAACTAAAACAGTTCTTTGGCTTCAAATATAGTGTTTGCTGTATATAAAATTTAGTTTATATTAACAAGAGTTGCACCCAAGGATTTTGGGAGAATAAACACATATGAATACAAATATGTGCATTCATATCTATAATGTCTATATCTGTATGTCTACATATACACATATGTAAATATATATACACATATAACTGGAAAATATTCATCAATAAAACATGAGTCAAGAAGTCTCAGAACTTGAAAGACATATAGTTCAGTCATTATTTTTAATATTAAAAATATGAGTAGTAGGCTCGTCACTCTAGCACCGTGATTACAGCACTGACCACATGCACTGAGGTTGGCGGGTTCGACCCTGGCCTGGGCCAACTAAACAACAGCAACTGCAACAACAGCAACAACAAAATAGCCTGGTGTTGTGGCGGGTGTCTATAGTCCCAACTACTTGGGAGGCTGAAGCAAGAGAATGCTTAAGCCCAAGAGTTTGAGGTTGCTGTGAGCCGTGATGCCACGCACTCTACCAACGGTGACATAATGAGACTCTGCCTCAAAAAAAGAAAGAAAATATGAGTACTTAAGGAAAGGTGGAATTTAATGGCCAAACATCACAGCTCCATTTTATAGAAAATGTATTTTCTCTAAAGAGAAAGAGTGTGCTAGGGGGCACTCAAAATTTTGGTGAGAGCAAAACTTTACATACAAGAGGATTTAAAATTTTTAGATGAGAGTCAGATCACCCCAGAAGCTGGTATTTGAGTTGGATCATAATGGGTGAGCTAAAAAAAAAAAAAAAAAAAAAGTGATTGAAGAAGAAAAGTAAACAGAGGCTCAGGTGTGCTTATTACCTGAAACATCATTCATTCCATAGACTTTACTGAGAGCCTACCAGGGCCAGGCATTGTTCCAGATGCTAGCTGGCAGTCCACAGTCTCTAATGAACATGGATGATAGTGTTTTTTAATTTTATGTTCACTGGTTAGTTTACCAATCAACATAGTTGTTTTCTACTTAGACATTCACAAATAAATTTTAGATAACTTTTAAAGACTATTTTGAGCTTGTCAGGCTTTACAGACTTTGTGACAATGCTTTCATATTAGGTGGAGGTAGAGGCGATGAGGGAAGCGGTAACCAGTTAAACCACTAGTTTGCCACTCAGGTCAGCAGTCAAGTCAAAAAGCACTTTTTGACTATCTGCTATAAGCCAGGCTGTGCTAGGTTTTGGAGGTATGAAGTTCAATAAGAAACCATTCCTGCTTTCAAGAAGCTCCCACAGCTTGGTGCCTGTGGCTCAAGTGGCTAAGGTGCCAGCCACACACACCTAAGATGGTGAGTTCGAATCCAGCCAGGCCCACCAAACAACAATGACGGCTGCAACCAAAAAAATAGACAGGCGTTGTGGTGGGCGCCTGTGGTCCCAGTTACTTGGGAGGCTGAGGCAGGAGACTCGCTTGAACCCAGGAGTTGGAGGTTGCTGTGAGCTATGATGTCACAGCACTCTACCCAGGGGGACAGCTTGAGGCTCTGTCTCAAAAAAAAAAAAAAAAAAAAAAAGCTCCCAGATGAGCATCAGATGCCTTAACAAACCATTAAAAAAAACAACACACAATATCAGAGGCATCCATATAGCAATAGAAAAGCTCAAAGAAAATACCTAACCCAACTGGTGTGTATATTAGGAGAGGATGAAAAACAGGAGTCATCCAAAATAGGCTCCCCAAACAAGTGAGTCTAGCTGAGTTTGAGAGGCCCAACAGTAGTTAGCATCAAGTAGAAGGTCAGGAGAAGCTGACTTCACAGGCACGTGACCTGTGCAGTCACACAGGATCCTGTGCTCAGAAAGGCCTATGCATAGTTTAACGCCTTGCTGCTGCCACATTGAACTTCTTAATAATTTCTGAAGTCAAGGCCCTGCAATTTTATTTTATACCAAGGCCTGCAATTTATGTACCCATTCCTGAGGAGAGGGTGAGGATGCAGAGCAGGAAGCCTCCTAGGTGAGTGAAGCCAAGTACAGGTCATGGGCCAGACGTGCAGAACTGTGGCATGGAACTCATGGTGGGAGTGCCTTCATTTTAATGTTTCTCTACTCCATCCTAGGCCACATTTTCTCAAGTTGTATTTATTTTTCCACACTTATTCTTCTTGCTAAGTATAACTGAAAACTTTGAACTTATATATAAATAAACACAAGACATAGGGCACAGAGAGAAGATGGTAGACTGACTAGAGGCCACAGGGCTCAGCAATGACACAGTTGTAAGTTTCCTGGATTTTCTTTTTGCATCATAATTACAGGCTGAATTGTGTCCCTTCCAAAATTCCTATGTCAAAGTCTTAACCCCCTGTGTCTCAGAATGACATATTATGTGTAAATAGGGCCATTGCAGATGTAATTCATTTCTAAGATTGAAGTAGAGTGGACCCCTAGTCCAATCTGACTGCTATCCTTATAAAAGGGAGAAATTTAGACAAAGATGCACACAGGGAGAATACAATGCAAAGATGAAGGCACAGATCAGGGTGAGGCTTCCACAAAGCAAAGAACAGCAAACCAGAAGAAGCCAGGAGAGAGGCCTGCCACAGGCTCTCTCTCCCAGCACTCAAAAAGAGCCAACCTGCCAACATCCAACATCTTGATTTCAAACTTCTGGTTTGCAGAACTGTGAGAAAATCAGTTTCTATTGTTTAAGCCACCTAATTTGTAGTACTTTGTTACAGCACCCTAGGAAATTCATGCATTCATATATCTCACACTTACAGCTAAAAAGCTGGCCATAGATGTGAACAAAAATGGTACAGTAGCTCAGCCTATAATCCTAGCACTTTGAGAGGCTGAGGCAGGAGACAGTTTGAAGCCAGGAGTTGAACACCAACCTAAGCAATGACATAGCAAAGACCTGTCTTTAATTTAAAAAAAAAAAAAAAAAAAAACAGCAAAAGCCGCTTTGCTCTGCAAGGACTAGGAAAGGAACAGCCTAGCAACTTTTAGACCAGAATCACTCAGGCCTGGTGCATGGCTCACTCCTGTACTCTTAGTACTTTGGAGGCCAAGGCAGGAGGATCACTTGAGCTCAGGAACTTGAAACCAGCCTGAGCAAGAGCAAGACCTTATCTCTACTAAAAATTGAAAAACTAGCTGGGTGTCAATGCGGGTGCCTGTAGTCCTAGGTACTTGGGAGGCTGAGGCAGGAGGATTGCTTTAACCCTGAAGTTTGAGTTTGTTGTAAGCTTAGCTGATGCCACGATGCCACTACGGTCTAGCCTGGGGCAAGAGAGAAAGACTCTGTCTCAAAAATACAAAAAAAAAACAACAAACAAAACCCTAAAGTCAAAACTACCTTATGATCCAACATTTGTAGTCCTCAGCTTTTATCCCAGAAAAGTTAAGACCTGTGTTCACACACACACACACACACCCTTCCTATATGTGTATGCTCATAGCAACTATATTCACTATTAGCCCCAAATTAGAAACACCACAGATATTCTTAAATGGATGTACCATGAAATACTACTCAGTGATAGAAAAGGCAGAAAACTATTGACTCATGCAAAATCTAGAGGACTCCCCAGAAAATTATGCCAAGCAGAAAAATGGTCAATCTCAAAAGATTACAATTCTGTACTCTTCCATCTGTATGACATTCTTAGAATGACAGAATTACAGAAATAGAGACCAGGTGTTGGGGGTGGGGGCAAGAGGGAAGCAGGCATGGCTATAGAAGGGGATCTGTAGAGGTCTTGTGGGGACCTGTTCTATATCTTGGCTGCAGCAACGTCCAAATGCTAGTTGTACTAGATAATGCACTATGGGTTTGGAGAAGTGAATATTGAGGGAAATTAGGTAAAAGATACATAGGATCTCTGTATTATTCCCTACAACTGCATGTGAATCGTGTTATCTCAACATAAAAAGTTTAATTTTTAAAAATAATCATTTTGAGCTATCTTTTCAAAATGAGCTGGCAAGTTGGATTTGGCCTATAGGCTGTAGTATAGAGAGTTTAGTGCAAACATCAAGAATCATTAAATGGTATTCATTTCAGATGCTAAAACTACAGAGATTTAAACACAGAGGTCTTGCAGTGTGTTTTTAGTCATTGGTTCTTATGACTGTAATGGTTTTCTAGAGGGCCCAGTGTCCATTTCCAATTGTAATTTGAAGTGGGTAAGAATAGGGGGTCTGTGTAGAGATGAGCACCCCACGCTCAGACATAGCAGTTCAATTTCAAAGTGCTCCTCAAGGAGAATGGCTCTGAGAAGGATTTCTTTCTTGATTGAGTTCCTGCCTGCAGCCTGCAGAAATGCAGAGACACTCTCACAAAGGAATACCAGAAAGCCAGACCAGGGTCGCAGCTGGAAGCTTGAACACCTGTCTGTAGCATTCCGTTGCTGTTCTCTGCCCTTCCCCTCATTAAAATTATAATCCCTGGTTTCGGTTCTAAAACACCTTAGGGTAAGCAAGAGCAGACAGAGAGCTCTGGGAACATTGACAGGTCTGGAACCTCCCTGGGATTCAGAATCTCCAATAGCCTCTTCCTCTTGTTGCTTTAATGTCAGCACCATAAGTCCATCTTCTGTGGTTATGTTTCCATATTTCTACATCCCAGATTTTCACTGTATCATGGAAGCTGGTGTTTGTTTTATTCAAATCTATTGTGAGCCATGTAAATATGACTGCTGTTTGAACAGTTTTGTTTGAACTGAATATGTTGGTTGTAACTTTATCAGCCTTCCATTCACAATCTATTTTGTCCACTGGGCAGCAGAAAAATAACTGTATTTAAAACACATTGGGGTTGAGTGCATAGCTCTCACCTGTAATCCCAGCACTTTGGAAGACTGAGGTGAGAGAATCACTTGAGGCTAGGAGTTAGACACCAGCCTGAGCAATATAGTGAGATGAAATGAAAGGAAAGGAAAAAGGAAAGTGAAAGGGAAAAGGAAAAGGGAAGGGAAAGGGAAAGAGAAAGAAAGGAAGGAAAAGAAAAACTTAAAAATTAACTGGGCATGGTGGCACATGCCTGTAGTCCTAGGAACTCAGTGAGGCTGAAGCAAGAGGATATGAGAGCCCAGGAGGTCAAGGCTGCAATGAACTCTAATCATGCCACTGCACTTCTTGGGTGACAGAGCAAAACTCTATGGCTTAAAAAAGTTTTAAATCTATATTTACATTCATAAATCAGGAATTTTACTTTGATGATTAAATTCATATCAGGAAATTTACTTTGCTCCATCACAGCAATCATTACCCAGTCTTTCAGTATGGATCTGTTTCCTTTGCTATTTAATGTTTATTTTGGCTTCTGTGTTTTGAAAAATATAATATTATAATGTGATTCTTAGCTGTTTGCTTGTATTTAAAGGGGAGACACTAAAAACCTCTGTGCCCAGTGGGTAGGATTGGTGGAGTTTGCTGACCCAGGACCTTACTGTGTAGGCTAATCCAAATGGGTCATTTCTCTGGGTAACCATTAATATTAGTGCCCTTTTCTTTTTTGCAAGGGGGGAGTATATTAAATTTCCCAGAGAAAATGTATCCACTTTTCTGTCTGAAGGATTTAATCCTCCTTGCCACATTCTGAGGGCCAGGTATGAAGAAAAAGCTGAGGATCTCAGCATTTGGTATGTTTATCACTTATGCCTTATATTTTTGGTACAACACCTCTTCCTTGAATGCTCCCTGATGCCCTCGGCCAAGAGACTCCGTTTTACCTTCTCCCGAATCCTCTGCTTTCTGCCAGTGTTGGGGAGGGTCTGGAGTTCGAACAAGTTCTGAGACCAGTGATTTTCAACTAGAGTGGCATGGCACACTCGTGTGCTGCTACAATTTTAAAGATCATTTACAAAATTACTTTCAAAAAAAAGTCTAAGCACAATATGCGTTTTTTTTTTTTTTACTGTTTTTTATCAACATGATTTAAGTATGCCACAGAAGTTTAACCACAGGTTTAAGTGAGCTATGAGATAAAAAAGGTTGAAAAACAGTGTCTTGGACTGAGCTCCCACCTATCTTCTTTTTGTAGTTCTACCTTCACTGTCACTTCAGAAGAACCTGTTTGTATCAACTCCTGAGCTTTAGGAGAATCTACAGGCAAAGCTGGGTTGAGTATTCGGTGCTCCAGCTCTAATTCAGTCTTCTCAGGTCTGCTGAGTCAACTACCACTCCTCCTCCACCTGCCTTCCATCTTCCAAAATGTTGTTGCCCTTATCTCTGCTCCCTTTCTCTTCAACCTAGAGATTAATAGTTTTTTCCTTTACTTTATTGTTGTTTTTTCATTAGGAAAGAACCTGCATTCATGCCTGCCAGCATTGCTGAGCGGATGTATTTCAACTCATGATCACTAACCCAAAGAGAGACATGCACTTCCTCCCAGGCCAAGTGTTCCTTGGCTGTTTGCATGATGGGAATGGGAATTGGGAATTCTTTGTATTAATCTATTCTGCTTGACATTTTGCAAAGTTGACAAATTACCTATATATGCACTTACATATAAAGCAAAGGATTTAGAGCAGGCAACCTTGAACTACGGCCAGCAGGCCACATGTAGCCCACCTAGGACATTTATCCTGGCTGCTGGGTGTTTTTGCCACCGCTGTCTAGGTCCTGCTTAGCAGCCGACTCATCCCAGGGCCTGCAGTCCAGCCCTCCAAGGTCTGAGGGACGGTGAACTAGCCCCGTTTAAAAAGTTTAAGGACCCCTGATTTAGAGCCTGTTAATTTTTAAAAGCTTTGCCAATTTGATAGAATGGTATATTCTATTGTTATTTGAACCTCAGAATTATGCTTTTATCTCCATGTGCTTACAAGTATTTTTCTTTTGTGAATTATCTGTTCTTTTGGTTATTCAAAAATATGTATTGGTCACCTCTTTTATAAAGTTTCTGGGAAAACAGAGTTACCAAGACAGACAAGTTCCTGTCCCATCTCATGGAGCTCATGAGTAAGCAAACTTTAAATAAATAAATGAGTCATTTTTGCAAATGTTTCTGAAACTTGAAAAAATAGCCTCTGTTTTTAGGAAAAGAAAATGATATGTATTGTCGCATATTTTCACTTTCTCTATCATAGGCTAAGAAAAGTAAACTAAAGTCTCCATTTACTAATACATTTCTGTCGCTCCTTGTACTCCCTATAATTTCCATTAAGAAAAATTTGATCTTGTACATACTCATGATTTTTAGATCTTCATTATGAATTATATTCTCTATAATAATAATGTGCCCTTTCTGTCTTTTATGCTTTCTGCTTCCATACAGCTTTAATAGTAAGGTTTTGACCACTGCTTCCTTTTGGTTTTCCTGACAATTTCATTTTTATGTTTATAGACATATTTAAAGCTATGAATTCCCCCCAAGCTCTCCTTTCAGGGTACTTTTTCTAAATGAATCACAAATATACTTTGCCCATCCTTTTCTTTTTCAACTATTTTTAATAACTTAAAGGTGTTAGTTTTTTTAAGAGATGTCTCACTCTGTAGCCCAGGCTAGAATTCAGTGACATCATCATTGCTCACAGCAACCTCAAATTCCTGACCTCAAGCAATCAATCCTCTGGCCTCAACCTCCCAAGTAGCTGGGACTACTGGCATGTGCCACCATACCTGGCTAATTTTCCTATTTTTTTGTGTAGGGATGGAGTCTCACTACGTTGCTCAGGCTTGTTTCCGATTCCTGGCCTCAAATGATCCTTCTGCCTCACCCTTCCAAAGTGTTAGAATTATATAGGTATAAGCCACCGTTCCCAGCCTTTATCTTTTTTTTTTTTTGAGACAGAGCCTGAAGCTGTTACCCTGGGTAGAGTGCTGTGGCATCACAGCTCACAGCAACCTCCAACTCGCTCAAGCGAGTCTCCTGCCTCCGCCTCCCAAGTAGCTGGGATTACAGGCACCCACCACAATGCCCGGCTATTTTTTGGTTGCAGCCATCATTGTTGTTTGACGGGCCCGGGCTGGATCTGAACCCACCAGCTCAGGTGTATGCGGCTGGCGCCTTAGCCACTTGAGCCACAGGCGCCGAGCCCCCAGCCTTTATCTTTTTACTGTATTGTTTTACATAAGATGTGTACTGGATTATCCTTTATAATCCAACTTTAAATAAGTACATACAGGTCATTTACACTTACATTTATGATATGACAGCTGTTTTGTCTTGCTTCTGACATCATTATCTTACATTATACTATTTTCATCAATGGTTCAAAATAACTTTCAATATATAGCATGTATTTCCTCTGTTCGTGTGTGTGTGTTGCTCATTTTGTCTTAGCTGCTCCTAATGGTTACCTTTATTTTGGTTTTCTAAGTTGACAAATAAAAATTGCATGTAAGTATCATGTTCATGTTGTTTTGAAATACGTATATATTGTGGAATGGCTAAATGAAGCCAATTACATAGAAATTATTTCACATATTGTCATTTTCTTTGTGGTAAGAACACTTAAAATCTTCTAGCAATTTTCAAAAACACTTCATTAACTGCAGTCATCATGTAATACAGTAGATCTCTTGAACTTATTCCTCCTAAATAGCTGAAATTGTATATCCTTGACTGCCCCCAACCCCTGGTAACCATCATTCTACACTCTACTTCCACCAGTTTAACCTTTTTAGAGTCTACATATCAATGAGATCACACAGTATTTATCTTTCTTTGCCTGGTCTATTTCACTTAACATGACCTCCAGGTTCATCCACACAGCCACACATGACAGAATTTCCAATTTTTTTTATGGCTGAATAGTATTCTGTTGTGTATACATGCTACATTTTCCTTACCTATTTATTCACTGATGGACACTTAAGCTGATTCCTTATCATGGGCTGTGAGTAGTGAAGTAGTGATGCAGTGAACAATCAGGGTACAGATATTTCTTCACACATTTCATTTTCTCTGGGCAAATATCCAGTATTAGGATTGCAACTATCGTACAATAGCTCTAGTTTTAATTTCTTGAGGAACCTTCACACTAGCTTTCCATAATGGCCGCACTAAATTCCATTCCTACCAACAGTATGCAAGTGTCCCATTTTCTCCACATCCTCTTCAACACTTATCTTTTTGATAACAGCCATTCTAATGGGTAGTAAGGTAGTATTATATTGTGGTTTTGATTTGCATTTCTCTGATAATTATTTTTTCAAACATCTGTGGCCATTTGTGTGTCTTCTCTTGAGAAAGGTCTATTTCAGACCCTTTGTCCATTTCTTATTTGGGTTGTTTTCTTGCTTTTGGGTTGAGTTATTTATATATTTTAGGTAATATCCCCTTACCAAATATTTTTTCCCATTCTGTAAGTTATCTTCACTCTTGATTGTTTCCTTGGCTCTAGAGAAGCTTTTCAGTTTGATCTCATTTGTCTGTTTTTGCTTTTGTTGACTTTTGGGGGTCTTAGCCAAAAAAATCACTACCCAGACCAATATAATAGAATTTCTCCCTATGTTTTCTTCTAACATGTTTGTTAATCAATTTTCTATTTCTTTAGCTTCTACCTACTGACATTATATATAAGAAATGACAAAATAAGTGTGCTTTTACTTCCTCATACCTTTCATCCACCCAATTAGGTGATTATATTATTTCTACTTATTCTTTAAGTACTTACCCTTACACTTCAAAACATATTATTAGCTTTAAATAATTTTAAATCCTAACAATAAGAGAGCAAGAAATAAAAATACATATGCCACCTTTTACTATGCACCTTCCCTTCTCACTTCCACCTTCTGTTACAGCATTTCTGAAACCATAATTTCCACAGCTGATTTTGTCTTAATCCTATAGCAAATTCTTTTGCTATAGCTCTTCATTTATCTCGTTTGGATTCTATCCTTAGTTTCTTCATAAAATGCTTATGAGAAATACAGTCCCTGAATTTTCCACATTTAGAAATGTATATTACCCTTATACATGTTATTATAAAAGATATATTCCCAGGCAGCGCCTGTGGCTCAAAGGAGTAGGGCGCTGACCCCATATGCCAGAGGTGGCAGGTTCAAACCCAGCCCTGGCCAAAAAATTGCAAAAAAAAAAAAAAAATATATATATATATATATATATATACTCCTCTGCTAGAATGTATAGTACATAAAGACAGGAATACTTTTTCTCACTGGTATATCAAGAGCAGTACCCAGCACGTAGCTGTTGCAATGTAAATATTTGTTAAATGAACAATATACAAAAAAAAATATACAAGAGCTCTTGGGTCAGACACTTCCTCCTGAGAATTTTGTAGGCACTGCTCTTAGAGAGTTAAATCCAAGAAGTTTGGATTTCCACAAACACTACACACAACTTTCTGATTTTCAGCAGCTGGAGTCTGAGATGTCTAAGTGTGGTTTTCTTTGTTTACCTTTAGAGTTTCTTAAATCTGTGAGTTTATCTTTTTCATCAAATTTGAAAATTAAGCTAGTTTTTATTAATGTTCCAGGTGCACTCAAATAAAGTATAATCTCCATCAAAAGGATCTATTGTTATCTATCAGATCAATCCTTACTAATTTTATTACATAGGTTTTCTAGATCTTAGTTCCTTTTGGCTGATGATGCATCAACTTTTTAAAGGTATCTTAAAACCTCCAACTAAAATCGTGATGAATTTCTTGCCAGTTGATAGCCACTTGCCTTGTATACTCTAAAGCTATGCTGCTTCAAAGATCGTATTATCTTTCTTATTATCACTAGTGTATGTTATCCTTTCTCATGTCTTTCTTATACTAGTCTTTGCCCCTATGTCATCCTTTGCCCCTCATGGTATATTCACCTTGTGTTTGTTTTGCTGATGTTAAATTTGCTGCCATGGTTTTTGCTATTTGCCCTCCATTTTTTCCATCCTTTTATTTTCAATCTATTTGTAAACTTTTGCATTAACTGTCTTTGTCAATATTGTTACATCTTTAAAATTCCAATATGGGAAGACTGTATGAAGTGGGGACCTTCAGGGTCTCTGGAGAATCTGGGTGGGTGAAATAGATGGGCCGATCTTCAGCCAAGCTGGGAATACAGGTGGAGGCAGAGGTATTTCAGGGTGGCAGAGTTTGTAAAGGAAATCATAATGGGCTTTGTTAATTTACTCCAATTCAAACTTGGTGCCTTGGGAGTTAGGTCTGATCCCATATGGCTTAATATACTTTCTAAAAGAGCTGAGGTGATCAGCGTATGACCAATTGTGGAAAAGGAATATTCAAAGGTTGGAGGAAATTTCCTCCTATGAAAAACAGATTATCTTGCCTCAAGATTGCTGGATTAAAGTCATATATGTGTAACGCCAAGTCTAGTGCCTGGGACATATTCACAGTTACTGTATTAGAATGGAATAGTATTTTACATGTATGAATTCATGTCTTTCTCACAACTCTCTGAGATAGGAACTATTAGTACTCGATTTTACAAATGAGGGACCTGAGGAGGGCTAGGAAACTTGTCCATTTCACACACCTCATGGAAAGTTTCCATCCTATAAGAGAGCTCAAAGGCAGACAATCTTTATGAACCAAGGGGGTGTGAATGACAAAGGAGGGAGAGGAAGACCTTTAACCATGATATTACCAAGCACCCAGATGTCTCTCGCTGTACATTCCTTAAGTTACTGCTCAAAAGCTCAAGGGACTAAAAACTTTTTGAAAAGACTGCCTCCTTTCCAAAGAACTGGTAGGCATGGAGATAATACAGGTGACCCAACTGAAATATACTAAAGTCAGAGACATTTGCCTTGTATGTAGTCAGAAAATACTCAGAAACAGACTGCCTGCCAAACTGTACAGAGTGGGAGGGGCAAGCCATGTATACAATCGCTCTGCTGATACCTGAAGACGGAGGAGCAGAGGACATGGACACAGAGAATGTGCCGATCCTTCTCCAACTCTACTATAGATACTTTGGGAGGAATTAGAAGAGGGTATTCATCTATTTCCTTGCTCTAAAAATTCTGCATCTCATTTCTAATGTTTGAGCAACAGTCCATAGCAAGTACTATATAGAACACAGAATTACACATAGTTCCTAAAAAAACAAGCTGCATTCAAAATAACGGAGACATCTTCAGAAGACATGCCATGTGGGTTATCTCCCAGGCAAATCTATAGGGAATGGATATATATATATGTAGGTGGACCTCCAAAAAGAAACCTGAGATCCATGATTTCAAGATTTCCTTACTGTAGCAAGGGAACAATGACATGCGGTCCTTTGGGGGAAGCGAGGACAAGGTGTGTCTTAACCTCTCCTGCCTGCAGGTGAGTCTGGCTGCAGCATCCTTCCTATTACCTCATGACAGATGCTGCGGTCAGGGAACTGACCAAGAGGGAATGAGTGTTGGTGGCCTCAGAACCAGTCAAACTGGACTTGGCCTTTGCAGGGTGAGACTCACTGCCAGACTTGCAGGCTCCTGATAGCTCCTATCCTTAGCTGTGGTCCCAAGAGCTAGTAAAGCTATTCAATTTGCACAGGTACTTTGTTAACTCTACACTTACAAATTTCTGGGATATAAGATCTCTTATGAGAACTATGGTCCGAAACACCTATGGGAAGGCCCTGGCCGGTGTCATACTGAGCAGCAGACTGAGTCTGGATTCCTCTCAGTCTCATACCCTCAACAAGTACAATGGTGGATCACCAAGAGTTTGGCCACCCAAGAAAGGGGCAGGCACACACACTGTGACATCATTTTAAAGTACATCAAATGACAGTGGCTTCTATCCCTGTCCCCAACCTGATTTCTCTTTCGGAACATGCTCTTCCTGAAACGTTAGGCTTGCTAAGGAGGACTAAGTCAAGAGTCCCAGCATCTACTGCAGCAACCCCAGCATGACTGCCTGTGAAAGCCCTAATTCATCAGCTTTGCCTTGAAGCCACTGAATGACTGGAAAGAATTTGGAAACTGGTGTCTCAAATCATTGCCAAGTACACTGACATAAGAGTACTATTTACCCTAAGAACTGTTAACATTCTACCCAAAAGCATGGCACCTATGGCTCAAAGGAGTAGGGTACCGGCCCCATATGCCGGAGGTAGGGGGTTCAAACTCATCCCTAGCCAAAAACAAAACATTCCACCCAACGAGTCCACAGTAAATCGGCATCTTGTCCCTGCCAGGAAGTGGCTCACGTTAAAGCTGTGTTAATTTTCCAGACTCCATTTTCAGCCACCTTCACCATGCCTGTCTAGTAGTTGTCTCCTCATGGAAAACAGTGATGAGAGAGTGAGCTGAGAGGACCTGAAGGCTTGAGGACAGACATGAGGGTGTGTCCACCTGGCGAGGAAAGCTGGGGAAACAGGCTTCACTGATGTTCTGAGGGTCTGAACACCCTGACAAGAGGGGAATGGCCATCTACAGACTCTCTACAACAGGGGTCCTCAAACTTTTTAAACAGGTGGCCAGTTCACTGCCCCTCAGACCATTAAGAGGGCCAGACTGCGGGCCCCGAATGAATCGGGTGCTAAGCAGGACAGGCAGTGGCGGCAAAAACACCCGGCGAGCCAGATAAATGTCCTAGGCGGGCCGCAGTTTGAGGACGCCTGCTCTACAATGTACTAGGCATGATGTTACGCCCTTTCCGTATCTCAATGTATCCTTCAAACATCCCTTGGATGGTAAAATTAACCTTGACAGATGTGGGACAGCTCAGGTTATGGGGCCCGAGTTAGGAGGCAGGAGAGATAAGATGCACATATTGGAATTTCCCAAAGCTCGTGCTATCTTCACACAGAATCTCAACACCAAAATGTTTTAAGTGAAGAGCAGAAGAGATATATTTCTCTTTGATGACTGCTGGGGTGAGGTTCCTCTTCCTCCGAGCCAACAGACTGGAGGCTGAGTGAGTGGAATGTGAGACACCAGGGGCGCAAGTGGAATTCATAGCCGTGTGCTGTTGACTGCTATTAGGTGAGACTGTTCAAACGCACCTGGGCAGTCAAGGTTTCTTTAGACCAGAAGAGTGGAAAAGAGGGCATTACGTACAGACAGGCAACAGATTTTCGTGAAGGGCACAGGCTCCAAAGCCGGACAACCTGAGTTTATTTATTTATTTAGAGATGGAACCCTGCTCTGTCACCCAGGTTGGAATGCAGTGGTGCAATCACAGCTCACTGCAACCTCAAACTCATGGACTCAAGTAACTGTCCCACCTCAGCCTCCCAAAGAATTAAAATTACAGGTGTGAGCCAGGGTCCAGCCCAGACTGAGTTTAAATCCCATCTCCTGTTTTGCTTTGACACAGTCCGACGTATGTGTGCACATGAGGGTGTCTGGGTGAGGTGGTGCAGATGGGCCAGCAAGAGGCAGGAGAGGCCACATGACAGGTTTGCTCAGACCAGTCAACAGACATCTGAACTATGCTGGATATTCTATTTCTGTGCATGTTTGAAATTTCATGAACAGAAGCTTAAAAATAAACGTGGGCTCCTTCACTGACTAGTGCTGTGACACAGACAAGCTGGCCTGCCTCAACTCCTACATTTGTAAAATTGAGTACTGATAGCGCCTGCTTCATGGAGTTGCATGAGAAATAAATGAATTAAGATGTGTAAAATACTGAGCTACTATTATAATAGGAAGCGTGTCTTTGGCAATAGACTTGGCAGAACAAACATACTATTTCAATTTAATCCTCCCAACAATTCTGAGGTACGATAACCTCTTCTTCTTCACAGGAGGAAGGGAATTCCAAGGGATTCCAGCAGCAAATTTTCCTTCTAGTGGGCTCACACCTCCCTCCAAGTGACTTTTTCAGTTATTTATTGACAAGGAAACTGAAGCTGGGTGGGATGGATGATCCACACCTGTGAGAGGTAGTAGTTGGGAATTAAATGCAGATCAGGCAGTTACAAAACGTGCAGCCTGGCTCCTTCTCCTGTAGTGGACAGGCTGTCCTTGTACAATCCTCACAGCTTCCACCCTGGGAGGAGGGGGCCGGCCAGCAGCTCATATGAAGAGCAGGGGTGGCTGCCCGTTCCCCTCTCCATCCTCCCATGAGTGAGTCCTTGGGGCAGCAGCCTTCAGTCTTTCCTAGACCCACAAGCACTGACTTAGCTCGCAACAGCCAAATAAGGGGGAGATGGAAGCATAGCCCCCGGGTGACTGAAAGCTCGGCACTAGCTCTTAAAGCCACCGCAGAAAAGAATGACTAGTTTAAATAAGAGAAATTTATTACTTTGCTGGCAAAGGAGGAAAAATGGCAAACTATTCATCTCAAATACCAAATTTCCTGCATTTGTTAAGTGTTCTGGGAAATCTCGTTCCAGGGCCACCTGCGTGTGAGGGAGTACAAGGAGGCACCGTCTCTCCCTAGGACCAGCTTCTGCAGAGCAGGCCACAGAACACTGTTATCCCCACCACGGGGCAGGGGCCCCGCGCATCAGATGGAGTCCTTCCTCTCAAGAGCTGCTTGGTTTCCCTGAGACTCACTCCAAGGGGCCCCAAATCTCCACTAACAGCCTGTGCCATCAGTGAGCAAGTCATGCAGCCACCAAGATTAGAGAGCACTGCGCTCCCCACAAATCTCTTAATCAGCAATGAAGCAGAGCAGACACCCTCAGAACCATTACCATGAATCTGACTTCCAAAAAGAAGCTGCTCCATCCAGAACCCAAACTGCACACACAAGGCTGTTAGAACAAAATGAGGACCCCTTCCAGCCAATCTGCACCGAAAACTCAGCTGGCATGCCAACAATTTACATCTTTTCAGCTGAGAACCAACCAAGGCTGCCCTTTACCTCCAGGACAACTCTGGAGGTTGTTTGCACTGCTATGGTATTAAAAAGTAGAAATAACTAGTACAAAAATCACTGTGATCACATTCCTTTAGAACCCTTATTTTTGCCAAAAACAATTTGCACACTCTTTCTGTCCCTCTTAAGATTTCCTCAATCTTAAAATGATCCAGTCAAAAAGCATATTTTTAACTGGAAGTACTGAACAGAGGGGGAAGTGGGAGGCTGGGAGATCCCCAGGGGACGAGGAGGAGAGACAGCCAGGATGGGCACCCCACAGACAGCACCTCTTGGCAAAACAAGATAAACACCCAGTTTAAGGCTATTATCATCTCCTTTATTCAAAAAATAAATATTTCACTTTGAATCAACATATTTCAAATCACATTAAGCATAGAGAAGAAATACAGTCCCTTTGGAGATTGTGAACACGTGTAGGAAAGAGCCATGTTGCAACAATGGGGATGAGGTGAGCACGGATTCCGGCTGCGGCACGACCCAGAGGCTCCGCCTCCCAGGTGGAGCTGCTTACTGATTGTAGGAGAGAAAAAGAAACACACTGCTTTGAAGTCTGAAAGGCACATGAAGTGGACCATAGGTGTATGGCACATTCACTGATAAAACGTTCCCTATTCCCTCCCAAGAAAAGTGGGGAAATTTTAATCAAGTAAAAACCCAGAGAAGACAGGGTGCTCCTGCTCAGAGCTCAGCATCATGAACATCTCTGAATACGAAAGCCATTGTTTGCTCCCCTCCCGCACCTCCTCTCCCTGCCGACAGAGTCTGCGCCGGCCGCGGCGCTCACTCCGTGATGGTGGGGCGTGTGGCCACGTACACGAACACCACGATGAGCAGCACGACCACGGCCAGCGTGGGCAGCACCACCGTGGTGATCTGCTGCCGGGCCTCCTGCATGGCCTGCTTCCGCTCCTTCTTGTCCTTGGACGTCTCTTTCTTGGGCTTCCCTTTGAGCTGCCGCATCTTTCTTAGAGGATGCTTAGGAGGGTGTGTCCAGAGGGTTTCCAAGAAGGGCCACACTTCTCTCGCCACGGGGTGGAACCTCCTATAGGAAGAACAGCTATGATCAAGAATGAACGGAGTGCAAGAAAAAGGGAATGACAAACTTAAAGGCAAATAAAGAACTAGGAAATCTCTACAACTTAAATGACAAAGGACTAAGAGCAGAAGTCACACTGGGCTCTGGTTCCCCCGAGATCAGCCCCTCTAAGCAGCAGGCACCGGGAACACGGGCTCATGTGCGTGGTACACTGCAGCCAGGCGGCAGGTGCTGGGAGAGGGGACCATGCAAATAGCCTGTTCTGTGCATGCCAGGAGGTGGGAAGCCTGAGACGCCCCTTCTCCCTGCCAAGATGTGCTACCTACCTGCTTCCCTGCTCTAGGTTCGTCATCTCCCCAGCCAATTTCCAGGCTGGAAACACAGGCAGCCTGCAGACGTCCCATACGCAGCTCCCTTCCTGCTCAAGCCCAGTGGCACCAACTTCCCAAACCTAAACCCTCACAAACACCTAAGAGCTGAGGACAGAGATGAAGGACTTAGCTGTGTCTTTACAAGCTCACAGTCCAGGATGCATATTGAGTGGAGACCGGGGTCAGCTGGACAACAACCAGGGCCCACGGTCCTGCCCACTCAATCAGTTTCTTTTGTGGTGACCTCTGGGACTCGTGGAGATACTCAAGAGGCAAAGGGGAACTGTCAGAGGACAGGGAATAAAGAAAAACCCTTCAATAACTATAGAGCAACATCTCTATAAAGGTCTGCTTCTTAGTGTTAAGCAACAGAAACCGCCTTTGGCTGATTAAATTGAGTTAAAGTCAGATTGCCCCTGAAAAGCCAGACAGCCAGGCTCAAAAACAGGGCAGGAAAAGGGATGCTGGAGCCCACCCCTTGCTCCTGGTGCAAGGATGCCACAGCCTATGTCACCACTGCCTGCTGGCACTATAGCAGGAGGTGCCCAGCCACCGTGACCACCTGGGAAACTGGCTGTGGCTGCCGCCACCATCTCCAGGATGAACTCTCCATCGCCCCCACTTTCTTCATCACTAGCTCCATGTGATGTGACTGGCCACGCCTGGGCCCCATGGGTCCCGGCCTAACTCCCCACTTTTATAGTTAGGGGACTATTTTCTATGCAATGGACTTGGGCTTGGATATCAGGCAGGAATATAACAAAGACAAATGGCCATGATGGTACCCTGGGAGACCAGCACAGTTAGGGACCTTGGTATATCAATGTTCCTCTAACAAAAGGATTTTATGCAAGATACTATATGCCCAGTTTTGTCCTGGAGCGTTGGGTGGCCTGCCATTTTGTGAAGAGGACAATGACATTTACATTTATGTGAGTGACTGTGTTAGGTGGTAGAATGTGAACTCCCAGTTTAGAAAGGTCTTGTTAATGCTGCCCCGTTTTTTTTTTTCAATTGGGATCCTAATCTCTTATTGCACCCCTCTGTGTCCCACATAGACCCCAAACCCTTTTTTCTATCATTAACAATATGGCAGAGATTCTTAAGGCATGAGATGACTAATATTACTGTGCTAGGATGACATAATGCAAATACTCAGGGCAGTCCCATCTGGGCAAATGTATAATTTCCACCATGAAATTAAGAATAGGGGTAAAGGAAAATGCCCACTGTTACTTTTTTAAGGCCTAAGAGTTGTAGGAACTCCCACCTTTACCAATTCTCCTTTTCAAATCTTCTAAAAGACTTCAGGAAAGACCTGGGTTAAAATCCAGACGTAACACTTACTAGCTAATGGGTCAGGGCAAGTCACATCACTTCAGGAGGCCTCCACGTCCTCACCTGAACAGTGAAACAACTTCTGTCTTGGACGATGACTTAGAAAATGTTGGGATAACATGGTGGTGTTCACAGGGCTGTGGTGAGAACTAGACAAAGAGCTGTGTCACTAGGGCTGGGCACAGAGCAGGCACTGAATTCCTGCGAGCTGACCCAGCTGGACTCGCCCCACAGCCCTGACAGAATCTCCACTGCAGATGGGAGCAAACTAAGGGGCAAAGAGAAGATGTCTGACCAACGGTCACCTGGTCTGTAAATAGGACTGAATGGCTGCTAACACGACACTGGACAGCACCCCTTGTCCAAAGCTGCAAACCACAGCCCAGTTTCTCCCTGACACGGCCTAATGAAATAGTTTAAAAAGAAATAAACCATTAGCAGCATTCTGACTCAGGGCCTTTTCACCCTGGAGCTAATGACCTGTGGGAACCTCCTGATGTCTCGCCCAGGCTTCTGCCTGCCCCCCATCCCAGTCTGGCTGTGCAGGTCTCACTTCACCCTGCTCCTGAAGCTGCTGTCTGCGTCCTCCCACATCCACGCAGTTGACACACAAAGGCACCAGCCTCCATAATGAACAGCTCCTGGCATTTGTCAGACACATGTAGAAGTCCCTAAAGGCTTTGGAAAAAATCTCAAGTTGCCAGAGACAGGGCAGGTCTGGTCAGGATTTAAAAGACAAACATGCCAATCTGAATCCAGGGCTCTTCACCAGGCTATGGTAGGCAGCCCTCCACCCCCATTCCCCAGTGCCTGTGGGGCTTGGGCAGTGAGAGAGGAGGGAAGAGCCTCTGGTGAGGACCGGGACTGGGAGGAGCAGGCAGAGGGCAAAGCAGCCTGAGGAGGGAGAGGAACAGGCAGAGAGGACAGGTGGCTGGGCAGCAGAGGCCAAGTCCTGCAGGGCGCTGCAGGGCCTCTGGGAGGAGCTTATTCCAAGAGCAGCACAAGATGCTGAGGGGCTTGGCGCAGGCACTGAAAAGCTCCCTCTGGCTGGTCAGTGTGGGGAAGGGAGTCTCAGGAACAGCCTGGGGGTCTGGCAGCGACCCAGAGGCGAGGCCCACAGTGGTGACACAAGAGGACAGAATTATGCTCTGGGGGCAGACACCAGGGACACCGGGCAAGGCAAGGGAGAGAAGGCCAGGATAAGCCTAAGGTCTGGAGCCTGAGCCTTGAAGGCAGAGGGAAGGGGCAGAAGGGTGGGGAGAACAGATTCCAGGAAGAACACTGAGTCCTCTGTTCACACCTGTCTGCGTGTGAGAATGCCTATTAAACACTGCCATGGAAATACCAAGGAGGTGGCTAAATAAATGAGCCAGGAGCACTGTCTGGGCCGAAGATCTGTATTTGGAAGTCATCAGCTACTGGACCAGGTGAGCTCTCTCTGGCAAGGTAGATGGAGAAAGGGCCCAAGACTGAGCCCAAGGACGCTGACAAGTACAGACCAGGGAGGCGAGGTGTGAGCAAAGAGGCAAGTGAAGACAGAGGCGAGCACCGACAGAGTCAGGAAGGCCACTGCCAAGAAGAAAATTGAGATGGAGACAAGCAGCAGCGACCAGACTCGGGGAGGGAGAGGTGAGGGTCACACAGGACCAGTAAAGTGTGGCCACCTGCTTGCCACTTGTTTGGGGAGGGAGGGGGCTTGTGCCAGAATGTTAGTGAACACACAGTTTCCTGCGCTGGGGAAGTTTTGCCACAAGACATGCTCAGTGCACAGCTGATTTACTTTCTGGTGCAAGTCCCTTCACCTTCTGGCAACTTGTGATAAATGGTTTGCATGTCAACACTCCACACAGCAGTTTGAAGCTCTGCAGATGAGCACGTGTGCCTGAAAGGGTTTTTCTTTCTTTCTTTAAATAGTAAGAGAGTCCAGCAGATGTAGCATGGGAGAAAACCTGATGTTGAAAAAACATGGGGTTCACCCGTAGGAATGAGATGAGAGCCCAAATGGACAGGCTTGCCCTTCAGAGGCAAAGGCACACCTTCAAATACAACGAGGAGGAGGACAGGGACAGGAGTGGTGGCTTCATACTGTGGGGGTGGGAACAAGTTTCTCAACCAAACAGAACTGGGCTTCAGCATAAAGCCCAGGGAGCTGGGAGGCAGACTTGCGGAAAGAAGCCACAAATAGCAGAGAACCACCTGTCATTACATTCATGGTTACATGAAAAGCAACCACAGCAGAGAAACACCTGTCATTACATGCTCCCTGCCCATGCCCCATCTCGCTGTGAGTGGGTGAGGATGGTATCACCACATGCTCTGACCTCATGATGCACCAGGCCGCCTGCTGGGCCAGCACAAGATCACACAGACCCTGCCAGGATCTCTGAAATGTGGACTTGCCTCACGAAGAAGCCAGGCCTCTATGAATCTAAGAAACAAAGGGACCCTAAGGTTGGACAATCATGCAGATGGAGGCTGAGAAGCCAGGTGGGAGATGAGAGGCTCACAGGCGGCTCTGCAGGGCCCACTCCACAAAGGCTCCTGTCCTGATGGGACTTTGTTATGATGAGCACCTCTCTTAACCTAAGCTGGCTCCTATGGATTTCTGTAGCTTACAGTGAGAAGAGCCCTGAGGAAAATGATTATTCCAATTCTAGAGGCCTTACCACTGTCACAGAAGTAGGAGGTAGTAGGGCCAAAGGTCAAACTCACAGCTGCCTGACTCCAGCAACATGAACAGTCCCACTATCTCAGCCAGCCCTGCACATCCTCCTGCCCTTTACCCTCTGTGTACCCTTCTTTGCTCACCAGCCCCTGGCAGAGGAGAAATAAAAAGTGAAGCTCATACAGCTCAGCCTGGTTTCTTCCCAGCAAGCAACTTGAGCAGGATGGAGCAGGTGAGTGCGGCTGCCACTGCCTCTAGCTCCCCTAATCAGGGAGACAGAAACTTCACAAACACCTGAGTTCCAACGATTCTAACTGGCCCCTGCCCTCCGACCCGTGTGAGCCCATGGCAACAGGTCGGCTCAGGAACATTCCACCTGCTCTCCAGCGCGTATGGGCAGGGGAGAAGAAAGGGGAGACGCACTCTGCAGCAGAGTTTTTAAGTTTATGAATTTTCTCTAATTAGAACTTTCCAGTCTTTTCCTATTACATGTGTATACTGATATCCATGCATACACACATGCTGATTAAGTTCTTTATATGCAATTTATGATTTCTGAATGGGAGATTATAATGTATAAATCATGGGTGCTGGATCCCGTTAGGACAACAGCCAGAAGGTGTGGCAGAAATATAGGTCTGAAACCAGGTTTGAGCCTCAGCTCCTCCATGCCTGGTTTCATGTATGACCTATAGCAAAGTACCAAATCTCTTGTGTCCTGACTCTCCTCCTCTATAAAGCAGGTAAAAAAAACTACTTTGTACATTTATTTAAAAAGAAAGAAATAACACCAGGTGTGGTGGCTCACTCTGGGAAGCCAAGGTGGGTGGATTGCATAACCTCAGGAATTCCAGAGCAGCCTGAACTGCAGTGAGACCCAGTTTCTACAAAAATAGGAAAATTAGCTGGGCATTGTGGTAGGCACCTGTATTCCCAGCTACTTGGGAAGCTGAGGCATGAGGATCCCTTGAGCCCAAGAGTCTGAGGCTACTGTGAGCTATGATGACACCATGCACTTGATTCCAGGGCAACAGAGTTATACTCTGCCTCAAAAAAACCAAAACAAACAAACAAAAAACAACAATGCATTATCTGAAGTGTGGAATCACCTGCTGTCCAGGGAGTTTGTCAGTGGAGAAGTACACGAGACTGGAAAAATACCAGGAATTCTGCCGTTCCGTGGAGGGGGCACCATACTATGTAAAACCCATGGATGATGGAATCAATTCTCCAGTGTTTTCTCTTCCCCCTGAGTTACCAATAAGCTACTGCGCAGGTTTGCTCAAAGGTTTCACAGGAAAAGGCTCAGACTCTGAGGAAAGGATCAGGCCTATGAAGATCGCTCCCAGCTCCCTTCTCCCAGACCAGCTAACCATGCACTGCCCAGTGTGGCAGCCTCTGGCCATGTGCAGCTGCGGAGGCCCCAGAACCAGGATGTGGTCCACGTGGGCTGTCCTGTGGTATAAAACACACATGAGATTTCAAAGACCTAATACCAAAAGAAGTAACACAAAATATCTCATTGAAGACTTTTTGGTTCAGCTGATTGCAGGTTAAGATGATAATATTTTGAATATACTGGGTTAGATAAAATATATTAAGATTTCTGTATTTGCCATGTATAATGTATACCCATGTTTTTGGCCCAAACTTTCAGGAAAAAAAAAATCTTTTGTGTAGTTTTTTAATTCAAATTTGTATGGGTTTATATTTAGGTATTTGCTTTTGTATTATAAAGGAATTTTAAGATTTTTTAAAACATATTAAGGTGCAGGAAAGAGTTATAATTTTAACACGCAAGCATAAATAAAGTAACTGAAAACATTTATATAGGCTCAGCGCCTGTGGCTCAAGTGGCTGAGGCGCCAGCCACATACACCTAAGGTGGCGGGTTCGAATCCAGCCCGGGCCCGCCAAACAACGACGGCTACAACCAAAAAACAGCCAGGCATTGTGGCGGGCGCCTGTGGTCCCAGCTACTTGGGAGGCAGAGGCAGGAGACTCACTTGAGCCTAGGAGGTGGAGGTTACTGTGAGCTGTGATGTCACAGCACTCTACCCAGGGGGACAGCTTGAGGCTCTGTCTCAAAAAAAAAGAAAAGAAAAGAAAACATTTATATAGGTAAGGAATTAGTACTACACATATATAACACACATCCTTATTTTTCCCTCAAAAATTTGGGCAAAAGCGCACATTATACACAGCAAAATATGGCAATTGCCCCTGATTTCTTTTTACCATTTTAATGTGGCTACTAAAAAAGTTTTAAATTCCATGATTGGCTTGCATTACATTTTCACTAGACAGCACCGTGCTAAGCCCCATGCAATAACGAACATATCCTGCCCTCCTGGAAGCTCCCGCATCGCAGGCTCAGCCCCCCAGGACTGAGAACTCCCCAGGCCTTCACAGGCCAGCCTCACTTGGGCTTTGCAGCCTCTTCACACCAGACGTCACCTGCTGCTACCAGCACACTCACACCTCTGCGCCTCTGCTGATGGAGACCCTCTGCTGGCATGCCCTCTTCCCTCCCGTCATCCACCTGCTGTGGTCTCTCTTGCCCGGTCAGTCTCCGAGTACTTCACCAGCTTCTCCAAGCGGAAGCAACAGCTGCTTCCTCTGTGCTGTCCCGGACGCAGTTTATGCCTTCGCCAGTGCACTGGCTGGGCCTCCTGACACCCCCACTTCTCTGGGATCACAAATATGTCTTGCTGGTAATAATATCCCCCTGGACTGGCAAGATGCCTCTCACGTAACAGGTGCTCAGTAACACCTGCTAGATGGAATACCAAAACTGAAATATTTTAAGACAAGTAGTTCATCTTAAGCAACTAACCATAGGGTTGGAACCTTCTGTAATAATAAACTAGCTAGCTACCATTTATAAATACTTATTTCATCTCACCACAATCACACAAGATTAGCATTTTTATCCCCCCTTTATATGATAAAACTGAGATTTGGAAAAGTATGCTGATTTGCCCAAGATCAAAGACTACTAGGACCCAGCCTAGCCTCAGCTCCAGTGAAAAACCCATAATAAGCACTCATTAAATATCTGACGAATTAACTGAATGTGGATCTGAACTCAGAGCTGATTCCAAAGCCCACCACCCTCTCTGTGTGACAACCCCCCCCCCCAGTGCCTCCCAACCACTCCACAACTAGAAACAGAAGCTGCCCTTCCTGGATGCTCTTTTCCTGGTCAGGCTTCCACACTCAAGCCCTCTACAGACTGCAGGCCTCACAGGGGCCTTCACCCTCATCCTGCAGATGTGGAAACTGAGGCTCAGAGCAGGCCTCAGGTAGTCAGTAAGGCAACGGTGCATCTGGGATTCCAACCGGCCCTCTGGCTCATAAGTGAGCTCCTCCCACTCCGCACAGCTGCAAGGAGGGGCTGCGCCATCTCCTATGAGGCGTGGGGACCAAGGGCTGCAGATCAAGCCTGGTTCCTGCCCCTCAGCTCTGGAGGTTAAGGACACAGGAAGAGGTGTGAGAGGAAATGCAGGCCTCTTGTGCCTGGCAGCAGACAACTCCGTTCCTCATGGTCAAGCCAGCCTGACTCCTGGGAGGTGTTGCTGCATGACCACCCAGGCTGGCCAGTCAGGCGAAAAGATGTGCCACATCCTGCTTGAATTCCCAAGGGCCCCAGAAGTGCAACTCTCTCTACCCTTCCCTATACCACCCAGGGCCAAAAGCACTAAGGGAGCCAAGGAGATCACGGACTGCTGGAGAGGTACCCGCCAGGGGAGACTCGCCCCAAGCTGAGTCCACACTGGATGCTGTGTGCCATGCCAATTACCCCCCCAACGCTGGATGCTGTGTGCCACGCCAATTACCTCCCCCCCACGCTGGATGCTGTGTGCCACGCCAATTACCTCCCCAC
>NW_003852396.1:9749964-9755220 GCF_000181295.1 Otolemur garnettii | reverse complement strand
CCCCCCCCCACTGGACGCTGTGTGCCACGCCAATTATACCCGCCCCCGTGCACTCTGTACAGGCACAGTAACTGGGATCAGGCACCGACTGTGGCCTATGCTCAACAGTCCTCCCTTCCTAAAGCACCAAAGCTCTCCTGTCTTCAGAAAAGTTTAAGGTGCTACCTACAAAAAGGGCTACATTTTTCTCCTCAGGAGCACAAATGAACAACATATGAGAAGCGTGGGGAGGGCTTGACCACCTCTCCTTATAGCTGTGTCATTATAATATGTAGCATGAGAAAGGCCAGACTGCTTTATGCTACAAGCCTGGGGAAGCTGCCCCGGGTTCGGGGAGACATCCATCCCACCCTCGCGAGCAGCAGCTCTGCAGTTCATCCAGTGTGCTTGCTCCAGTTTACGTCCCTGGTATTTAGCCATAATGGGCCTGAGATCACTTCACTCCTGTCTGCCGCAGTGTGGGGGGGCAAGGGGTGGGCAGGCTGCCAGGAGAATCATGGGAGATGGGACTCCTGACGCCCGCTGAGCACCTGCTGATGACATCAGCGTGTTCTTGAAAACATACATACATACATATATATATATATATGTTTCCAACAACGACAGCCACACAGGTGCCGGCTTCTTCCTCTGCCGCTGATGGGGGTTAGGAGAGCTCCAGACCTGGAGGCCAGTCGGTGTGTGTGGTGGGTGGATCTGAGCTACATACTGCTAGAAGCAGACACACACCCCCTCTAAGGACAGAAGGAAGAAAATAGGTAATTCAGCAGCAACAGTATCAGCCACTTCTAAATAAAAAATCCAGGAACACAAAAGAACCCCTGGTAGGTTACTGAATAGCACAGGCATGAAAAGCTAGAATAGTAAATCAGGTAAATAACACCTCTGTGGCACACTGGGGTTCACCTAGTACTCTCCTGTGCACGGTCATTTCATTGTCCCAATAACTCTGCACGTTATTTAATACTGTCCTTTCTTTCCAAGAAAAAGCACACATAGCAATTAAGCCCATGTCAGGGCTTCAGTCCCATCTTGCCAATTCTGGGGTCTGTGACCCTGGGCAAGTAACTTAACCTCTTAGACCTTCAATTATGCTATTGTCAAACAGGGATAAAAACACCCATCATTCAAATGTTTTTTAAGCCATCCCACATGCCAGGGAACAACGCTGAGGCTGCAGCTGTGAACAACACAAGCAAAAATACTGCCATCAGGTAATGAAGTTGTCTTCATTCACAAGGAATAAAGGCAGGCAGGCAACTAACAGATGAACAGAGCCGCGTCAGAAGCCACTATGTGTTGTGGAGGGAATAAAGGCGGGAGGCACAGAGGCTGCAATTCAGAGTGAATGATGGGGAAGACTTCGGGAGAAAGTGACACTGGAGCAGACTTGGAGGAAGTGAGAAAGGGACCGTGCTAATCCTGGGAAGCTCTTCTGGGCAGGGTGCATGTAAAGGCCCCTGGGTGGGCATCCCTGGTGCATCCGAGGAGCAACACCGTGGCTGGAGAGGACACTGGGAGGTCACAGTGGGTGCAGCAGAGGGCAGGAGGAGCCACCAAGGATGCTACTTGCTGTATAGGAACTCTGTGTGGGCATGTGACTGCAGGGGGCAAGGGCTGAGGCAAATCTGTGAATATGCCCGAGAATGATTCAAGTGAGACCTGGTGGCTGGTCCAGGACAGAGACAGATGTATGGAAAAATGGTCAGAGACTGAGTGCACCTTGAGGCAAAGTCACACAATTCACCAACAGGTTGGAAATAAGAGTGTGGAAGAGGAAAATGGACCAAAGACTCTTTGGCCTAAGCAAATGCAAAAATGGAGTTGCAAGGGTGGTGGCTGGGGGTGTGGGGAGAGCAGGAGTCTGAGATACTCCCAGATATCCCTGGTGGCGACATGGAGCAGCTACCTGCAGCACAGGGAGGCTGGGCTGGAGACCGTGGGGCTGGGAGTGCAGAGGAGGAGACGGAGCCCAAGTACAATCCTACATCTAGGCCTTAGGGGGCTGGAGAAGCCGCAGTAAGAGAGTGGAGTCAGGAAGGACACCAGGAGGAGAGTGGAGTCTCAGAAGCCAAGTGAAGAAGGAGTCCTGGAGGAAGGAGGAGCTGACCGTTTGGCTTGGCCACATGTAGGTCCGCAGGGACTTTGAGAGCAGTTTTGGTGAAGATGGGGCAGGGGCAAGATCTGAGTTAAGCCCAACAGGGATGGGAAGAGGGACACAGGAGGCGGAGAGAAGGCAGATCTCAAGACTTTGCAGTAAACAAGAGCACAGAGAAAACGCAGAGGCAGCATACCCCGGCTGAAATCCCGGCTCCTGTCCTTCATTGGCCTGTGACCTCAGGCATTTTACTTGGTCCTCTGCACCTCAGACTTCTCACCTGAAAAATGAGGCTAATAATCATAGCTAGTTAACTAATACATGAGAACAGTGCCTGGTCAGGAATAGTGACAGAATAATTATGTATGAAAAAATAACTATGGGAAGAGAAGCACCAGCTCAGGACGTGGGGGGGGGGGGTGCATGCTGGAAGTCTGAAGAAAGAAGACAGGACAGTGCAACGGCTGGCATCACATGCCACCAGCAGTTAGGGCCACACACCTGATGCGAGACAACTTGGGGTGGCACCAGCCACACAGGTGCAGGTATAGAAGCAACAGAGATGGGGTTTTGTTCCGACCAGTGCGAGGAAAACAAATGTGGGCATTACATGAGATTACAAAAGGAAAGTACCCGGCATCGGACCTGGCCCCTGAAATCCCACTGTTGTGCAGAGAGCTTAAGTGCCTTGTCCAAGGAACGTCCCCTCCATTCACACCTGCCTCCCTGTCCCCAACACAGCGACTTCAGGACCAGAAAGCACTGTCGGATCCTCAAGTCTGCTCTTTACACCAAGCCACGTCCCTCCCATTTCAGTATGAGTTGTCACATTTCTCAGGCCAACCTGTGACAAGAGGCCTCTCTTGCTTCTGAGACTATTTCTAGGCTCGGCACGGTCTCGAAACGGAAGCAGCCCACATGTGCACAGGCTGGGCCTCCTATGCACCTTCCAAGAACCAGCAGCAAAGGAGGCTCTTCCAGGCTTGAGGGGACACTGCCTTGAAAGGCCTGCCTTGAAATTGTACAAAGCTCTCCAGATGCTCGCAGACATTGCCTCTCCCTGAAGGTGGGGTGAAGAGAGAAGGAAGCAGAGCCGTTGACCAGATCTTGTTATTTAGCCCTGGACAGTCAAGGCACTGCCCTTCTTTATAGAGAATTCCAGTTAAACTGGGAGCAATCAGCAACCTCACAGGCAGCAACTTTGTTTTTAACTATCTGATTAACAAATTAACAAATTCAGCTATGGAAAAGAAAAAAACAACTCAATAAAAAAAGGTGTAACTTGAAATGCACGTAAGAGGGTCCAAATCAATGACTTTTGAAATGGGTCTGATGCACAGAAAAAAACAGAGCAGTAGCGCACACAAGTGAAAATAGTTTCACAAATGCAGAATCTTTAAGGTGTCTCCTTTCTCCTACCTGCCTCCATTATCCTAAGCAGATGTCAACTTTCTCCTTCACACAGATGCCATCTTGGTTAAAGGAAAGGGCACTGGGAGAAAACATGAAAGAATATTTGCCTCAAAGAGACTGAGTTAACCCAGATGAACAGTATGCCTTCAACTGCAAGTTTAGGAACCTCTCTCCTAATCCCCCACCTCCCAGCCACTGCCCCAGCCAGCAGAGAACAAGAACTTATGAGGGAGTTTTGTTCTATATAGAAAATTTTAAAACAGATATTTTTAAAGGCCTAAAATTGTATTATTTTACAATTACTATTTAACATGTATTAGACTGTATTAGACTGTATTAGACTATTTAACATGTATTAGCCTGTACAACTTTCACCCTCGCCATTAGCAAAAATAGAAACTCTAGGATGGTCAAACAGTTGCAATAGCATTAAATAAATATGGTTATCCCCCTTTTTAAAAAATTACTTGTATCCTTATACACTCTGATGTGTTATTTCATTAAAAAATAGTGCTGGTTGTGATCCAAAAAAGAGGCTTCACATTCAATGAGCTGTGACCTATAGTTGCAATCCACTGGTCTCAGGAGACCTCCCACAAGCAAGGGCTGCTGCTAGCTCAGGGACACTGACCACACTGAATGGTTAAGTCAGGACCCACCGAGTGAGTGTGGAAACACTGGCTCCACAGTTCTGCTTCTGCAAGAGGCATGCACTCACTTGTGTAGACAAAGGCTGGGTTTAGCTATGGCTCTAACAGACAGAACCTCAACTAACAGGCAGGGGGAGCCAGACCAGACAGCCTTTGGGGCAGGGACCTCTCCATCTCCAGGAGAAACCAGACCAAGAGGCGGGTTCAAACCCAGCCTCAGCCAAAAACTGCTAAAAAAGAGAGAGAGAGAGATGGACCCAAGAGTTACTGAAGTCTCGTTCCACTCTGGCAGTCTCCTCTACCTTGATAACTAGGCTGTTTTAAGAATGCAATGGAAGCGATGTGTGTGACAACCCTCAGGAAAGTTACATGCTCTTCAAGTACTGTCATTCCTAAAGTGACAATTCTTCATCCAAACCTGTAGGTTTCTGCCACTTCATTTGCTATTCAATTAGGTACTTTGAAGACAGCAGGTACTGAAAGTAAGCCTCATGAATTTATCACTTCCTTAATGCCAGCTCAAGAGTAAGACAAGGCTGGAAAGAATTCCTGAAAGCGTGTGGGCCAGCACACTGGGAGCGCTGAGGTTTTGAAAAGGCAGCTCTTCTCTAACTTCCCACCTGAAACCTGCAGAGGCAGGTGAATACCCGTCCCAGGAGGCCAGGTCTGGGACACAGCCAGCAGGAGAATAAAATTTCCTTTGTCTCCTCTGTTATCTTAAAATGTCAAGTTCTCATGTGTAACATTTGCCTTTCTGTGGCTCTCACTGATCCCTGACAACATCCCCCAGCTGCAGGCTCTGCTGCGTCATAGGCCCCAACTTAAAGGGGAGGCTTGAGTCCTTTATGATCTGCATAACTTTACAGTGTAAGTACTATTTTGTTATAGGTGCAGATTGTATAGTGATGAAGTCAGGCTTTTAGGGTGTCCACCACCTCAACAGCGTACACTGTACCCATTAAGTAATTTCTCATCAGCCCACTCCTGTGTGACCCTCCCACCCCAGTCTCCACTGTCCCCCCTCACATCAGGCCATCCGCGGCAGCTCCTCCTGCATGTACTAGGGGGCCAAGCCACATGTATGCCTGCCCCCAG
>NW_003852396.1:9744992-9749579 GCF_000181295.1 Otolemur garnettii | reverse complement strand
CGTCAGGCCATCCTCAGCAACTCTGCCTACACATAGTGGGGGGCCAAGCCACATGTATGCCTGCCCCAGTCTCCACTGTCCCCCCTCACGTCAGGCCATGTCCAACAGGCTCTGCCTGCACATAGTGGGGGGATGAGCCACATATATACCCACCCCAGAATCTCATCTGTGCCCCCACTACACCCCGTCACATCAGGCCACGTCCAGGAGCTCCTCCTGCATACAGTGGGGACCAGTCACACGTATGCCTCAGTCTCCAATGTCCCCTCTCATGTCGGGCCATGCCTGGCAACTCTGCCTGAACATAGTGGCAAGTCCTCCTCACATCAGGCCATGCCCATGCCTGCATGTATGCCCACCCCTGGGTTTCCACTGTCCCCTCACATCAGGCCCAGCAGCTCTGCCTGCACGTAGTGGGGGGACAAGCCGCAGGGATGCTCACCCCCCGAGTCTCCACTGTGCCTCTCATGTCAAGCCGTGCATGGCAGCTCTGCCTACAGGTAGTAGGGGGCAAGCCGCATATATGCCCACCCCCGAGTCTTCTCACCCTGGTCTGCTTTATAGACTTTCTGAATGTACAGGCTTGCTCCTCTCATCAATGTTGCCCAGGCCCTAAGTGCAGGGGTTTCCTGGACCTGCCCTCCTCTTGTTCCCCATGTCTGACTGTTCTTCCTCATCCCAAACATCTCTCAAGCATATCCCTCCTTCTCCGTCCCCACAGCCCTCATCTTAACAAAGATCTTCACTGTTTCTCTGCCTTCACCTTACGCTTCCTCAAGCCCTAAGTAATGCAAACATTTCTAAATCCTCCCGGAATCACTGCTTGTGCTTGTGGAGGCAGGGCAAAGATGCCGCACTTGCCTGGCCCATACACTTTCCCCTTACTGTCCAATAATAATGGTGAAGAATCAAGTAAAAGCAAATGTGGGAGAAAGATGCACTTGATGCCTCTAAACCTATTTTAAAGTCTAGTTATCAAAACTCTAAAGCTAAGAAACATTCCTGAAATAAACACCCATCTCTCCACGGCGGCAGTGAACAACCAACCAAATCCTGTTAACCTAATAATGAGAAAGCCAACCTAACAGTAATTGATAATTACAAGTCTAGATCTCCAGCAACTAAAAATTGCCACAAATTCAAGACTTCACCGATGTTGTACTGGTGGAGTGCCGTCTCCAAGGCTGGCGGGCTCCAACTGTCTGCGTGGGCGCCGCTGCTGAGTATGGCCAGGCAGCCAGCCTCTGCACAAAACATTCATCCAGAAACCCCAGTAGGACACTAACTTAACACCAATCACATTTCAGTAACTTAACATCTTGTAATTGCTAGTAGTAGCCTACAGTCATATCTAACATTTGGAAATCTGTGGACTTTTGTCTCAGACCTGCATACGTGTGAGAACTGATAAAAGAACTTGCATACCTGAATCAGATCACTGTCTTTCAGAAGTCTTAAGCGTGCAGACCATGCCTACAGAATCCTTATCTTAAAACATGAATCTAATTCAGTAACTCCCCGAAATTCTATAGTAGTGTTCCACTGCATTTAGAATAAAATCCAAGCCTGTTAGCTTGACATGGTACCCAAAGAACAGCTTGCATGATCTGGCTCCTGCCCACTTTTTAGCACTCATTACCTCCTCATCACCCCGCATGCCTTTCAACTGTAGGGCCACAGTGACCCTCCTAGGCATGTCACACTCTTGTTGACCTCTAGGCCTTCACCTGTGAGTTATCCAAAATGCCTCCTTTTCTCCTAACCATCCTTCAGCTTGGCAAACCAATGCCAACCACTTGGGTCTCTTTTAAGACCCACCTCAAGGCCCACATGATTTTCCACTCCCTGAGGTGAATGGAGGCCTGTCTCTATACTCCCTAACACTGGACGATGAACTCCCCCACAACACTCACCACAATGCATTGAGATGGCCCTGTCTGGTTTCCCTTGAAACTCTTTGCTGTAATTCATCAGAGGATCCACCAAACTG
Source organism: Otolemur garnettii (assembly GCF_000181295.1). Lineage (NCBI taxonomy): Eukaryota > Metazoa > Chordata > Mammalia > Primates > Galagidae > Otolemur > Otolemur garnettii. Next base: position 9,747,589 of record NW_003852396.1, on the reverse strand, counting down.
GTATCTGAAAATACTTCAAATTCAAGATCATAGAAAAATTTTCTTAATTTGAGGCTGCACCAAAAATCCACCTAGAATTTCAGTACTCCCATTAATTACCTTGAAAAGGTGGCCTGTATGATGAAGATGAAATTCAGGTGTGTGCATGGCCACCCACACACACAGAAGAATAAAGCTCAGGCTAAGATAAGAAAATAAATAAGCTTCACCAGAGGAGAATGTGTTTAAAAAGGAAAGTCCTATTCTAATATGCAGCTTTGTTTCTTTTTCCCCTGTAGATTATCAGCTTTTTCTTACACCAGCCAAGAACCAAGTCTCACTCATGATTTTCTAAGCTAAAATACTGTTGCACATTTTAAAGTCAAAACATTTGGTAGACAGCGTAGCAGGCGGTATTGCCATTTTACTTGATTACATATTGGCCATTAACTTATTAAGGTTCCAAACGAGAACCTTAATAAAGTTCATCCACCTCTGTGTTCTAGGAGTTGATAATCTCTTCCTGTTTCACTCCCACCTACCCCCCTCCCCAAATACAGTATTCATTCTAAGTATACCTTTGAGAACCTGACAGTTATCTTATTGCATTTGGAAAATCAAAGTTATTGCAACTTCCAAGAAAGTCAGGAGGGAAGGAGCAGTCTCATATCCTATAACAATGTGATACCAGCAATGCTGCAGGCGCCCCGGCTGGATCAGAGCCCAAATGCTGCAACCCCCTGTATGCGCCACCCAAGGTCTGCAGGCTTCATCCAAGAGCAGATGACATCTCTGACAGGTTTCAAACAAGGGAGTGAACCAATGAGGAGAAGACTTTGTAAAGATCACTATGGGTCCAAATGATGCTGGAATGGAGGAAGGGGAAGCAGGACAGCCAACCAGAAGGTCCTGGCCGTCTCCCGGGGGCTCACACTTGGACCATAAGGGAGTGGACATGGAAATAGCAGATGCCTTCAAGCTCTCCAAGAGTTAAACGTGAGGTGCCCATGACATAGGACGTTTGCTAAGTTCACTAATTCTATATACGACATAAAGGGTGGGAGAGAGCACAAGAGAGTCATAGGGCAGCCTCATTGGTGCCCCCTGCCCATCCTCCGCTCCTGGCCCTTAGGAATCCTGCCATCATGCTGATTCAAGGCGGGGCACAACCATGAAGAGCTGATGGGACAAAACTCAGCCAGAACAAATGGAAGTTCCTTCTACAAAGATCCTCACCAAAGCAAACCCTGCTGTGGGGCTAAGAAAACCACCACCTTAGCAGAAAAAATGATGCCTGCATTATGCCACAACCTGAGTTAAGTGTGTAGCCTAATATTTTCAGTTACAAGAATCCTCCTAGGTTTGCTGACTTCCTGATACCAATGTTTTCAAGGATTCCTTGTCAAAGGGTGTTGGCAGCTAGTCTTGGCCCTGATGCTTACTCCATAGCAAGTACCATCTTGTTTGGGGGATTCTAGGTCAGCCTCCCATAGGAAAACATTAATCTAACATAGTATCGAATGCAGAGACAGTTTCACAACAAAACAAAACCAGAGAGGATGGCCTATTTCAGGAAAACAATGATTCCCTGAAATCACATCCTATCCTTAATATGCCTCCTCCTAAACTAGAATCTGGCCTTTTGTTTTTGATTTTTTTAGACAGAGTTTCACTTTGTCACTCTTGGTATAGTACTGTGGCATTACAGCTCATAGCAACCTCAAACTCTCCGGCTTAAGTGATCCTCTTGCCTCAGCCTCCCAGTAGCTGGAGCTACAGGCATCCATCACAACACCCGACTATTTTTAGAGAAAAGGTCTCCCTCTTGCTCAGGCTGGTCTTGAACTCATGAGCTCAGGCACTCCACCCACTTCGGCCTCCCAGAATGCTGGGATTACAAATGTGAGCCACCACACCCGGCCCTAGAATCTGGTTTCTTATTTTGATGAGTGTGTTTTCCAATTTCCCCATCAAAAAAATCACATTTAACTAACAATTGCACATAGCAATAAAGCACTGTGCTCTGCTGCCTGGATTGATAGAATGATTTGCAATCCTCTTTTAAACGAGAGGAGAGAAGGAAAGAACATCATTGGATATGGCCAGATCAAACTGATCAAACTCCTGTTAGTGTCTTCCACTTACTCAGGGTAAGACAAGGCAGCACTAACCTAAACTAATTAAATTTCCTGTATTTAAATAAGCCATAGCAGCAATAAATCTTTCAAGAATGAGTGGAAGGTCTCCGGAGGGAGGTATCTGCTTTTGTAAGAAAGCTGCCTGCCTGAGGGCACAGGGAATGTCACAGCCAGACTGCATTTCTGGACAAAAGGCCAAGACTCTCCTCCTGGGAGGAACACTGAAGGTGGGCAAGAGTCCCTGGATTTTATGACACTGGCACTTTGCCATGGCTTCCAAAAATAAAGGCCGAGATGGTATGGGGAGGGGAAAAACCAAACTCCATTCACATTTGCTCACAGCCTTAAGCAAGACATTGAGTTTCTAAGCTTACTTCCTTCTTTGAAAATAAGGAGTTACTGGCTCGGCGCCTGTGGCTCAAGCGGCTAAGGCGCCAGCCACATACACCTAAGGTGGCGGGTTCGAATCCCCAGCCCGGG
>NW_003852396.1:9742450-9744212 GCF_000181295.1 Otolemur garnettii | reverse complement strand
AAAAAAAAAAAAAAAAAAGAGAGAAAAAGAAAATAAGGAGTTACCATTTGCCCCAGCCTGCTTCCCAGGACTGGGAGGAGAAAAACTCTGGTGCTGTATGCAGAAGCAACCTGCAAAGAAGCAGGAAGGCACTCTACAAATATCAGAGGATACTGCTGGCTACTGTTAGGGAGGAAGGGCTGGTACCAGTCTTTCAGGCGGTGACAACCAATAAAACATAAAAGTAGCAAGAAATTTCTTTGTTTTTGTGCAGTAAACACTTTGAGAAAAGGAATCTGCTTACTTGTTCATTTAAAGCAAAAAGGTGTGGGACAGTGAGGTGGGTTAGGATATCATCATCCATCAGCTGAGGATCCTACGGAGGAGGGGGCCTGCCGCAGCCTCAGGGAGAACAAACCCCACCTCAGGTAACCCCCACGCAACCCCAGCCCCAGGGAGGCAGAAGCAGGCCAGGAGTTGTGCTCCCACGACCGCTGGCTGACCGTTTTGCCTGCCACCCCCCTTCCCCATTCTGGATTATTGCTTTTCATATGGGCCCAAATCACCCATGAAAAGAAGAATCAGATACAAAAGGCTTTGCTGTTAGTTTCATTTCACCAAGAGCCAAAAAGCAAAGGACAACTACATAAGATTAGAAGATAAATGCTAAAAGAACAGAATCAATTTAAGAGTGATTTCTAGCACAGGCCCTGCAAGGCAGGAATGGGAAGATGCCAAGTGCACCGACACAGAAGCTGACCTGCTGTATCCCGGGCATATTCAGACATGCCCTCCAGGAGCCTACTGGGAAACACATGAAAACAGGCCACTTGCAGGAAGTGTGGGGATGCTGTGACTTTGGGGGTGGGGGGCACAGGGGTCACAGAGGAGGAGGAGCCTGGACCTGCTGAGAGAGAAGACCTGTGAGGCAGTCAGAAGTCAGGCACCAATGGTAACCAATGTCAGTAAGAATGAGAAAGTGTGATGGGGGCTCAACAGCAGGAGAAATCACTGCCAGGCAGGTGGGATCTGAAGAGGCTTCACTTCAGGGAGACGGAAGCTGACAGAGGTCTTATGGGATGAACGGGAACTTGGCCAGCAGAGGAAGGGTAAAATAATACAAAACTTGGCATATCTGAGGAACGGAAGGGGCTGTAATCGCTCCCCAAACATGCGGTTCCCTTATAAAAGAACATTTTTACCTTTTCTTCAACTTCAAGAACTCTGTTTGAATAACTTCAGCAAACTGATTTCCAATACAGGTGACTTGAGTTATCCCTGTAGACAAATTATAAGAAAAGGTGTAACAGGAGCTTTGAGAAGGAGGGGTTATCACCCACAGACCCCTTTTGGGGAATACCCAACACCTGTACTGAGAGGGCAGTCAACACCTCACCCCAAACTGACTGGCTGGGGATAGACACTTGCTACTGTCAGCTGCTCTGCTCTAGAGAATGAGAGAAGAGAGAATGAGAGGAGAGAGAATGACAGGAGAGATGAAGAAAGAGAGGAGAGAGAGAGAATGAGAGGAGAGAGAGAGAATGAGAGGAGAGAGAGAGAATGAGCGGGGAGAGAGAGAATGAGAGGAGAGAGAGAGAGAATGAGAGGAGAGAGAATGAGAGGGGAGAGAATGAGAGGAGAGAGAGAGAATGAGAGGAGAGAGAGAATGAGAGGAGAGAGAATGAGAGGAGAGAGAGAGAATGAGAGGAGAGAGAGAATGAGAGGAGAGAGAGAATGAGAGAAGAGAAAGAATGAGAGGAGAGAGAGAATGAGAGGAGAGAGA
>NW_003852396.1:9708021-9738788 GCF_000181295.1 Otolemur garnettii | reverse complement strand
AAAAAAAAAAAAGAAAAAAAAAGAAAGAAAATTTAAAGGTGTGAGGCTCTGAATAATAAGCCAGGAGTAACTGAGAAATAGGACAATGCCTATCATTACTAAGATGAGTACAGTTAACTCAAAGATAAATCTTGGTTTACTGCGCTGCCTCTTCTTTTGGGGGGGAGCCTCTTCAATATTAAACATTTCTTGTGAAGCTCAGCTGGGTAGTTTTTCTTCTGGTCTTGCCTGGTTTACCTATGTGGCTACAGTCATCCGATGGCTCAACTAGATGGTCTCAGGTGACTTTGCTCAAGTTTGATTGGTACTAGCAGCTCAATGCTGCCTTTTTATTCTATTTTAATGAATTTTTTTTTTTTTTGTGAGAGTTTCAAAGATTTATGCCCAACTCTAACCTTACCATATTTTCCCATTAATTGAGCAGGCTGACAATGAACTCACCTAACCTCTTCTAGTCCCTTCTACTAGTGAGCAATGATTTTGGTGAAGTTCACAGACGATGTAAAAGGGAAGGAGGGTGGAGAGGCAGAACTGGCAAGGAGAAGGGAGTTCTCTCCCTGGGCCACAAATGCCAAGTTAAGGAGTCTGGACTAACATAAAAGTCAAGATGACTGTAGACCACATTCTCTAAGAGACAATTATCATCAGAAAAATAGTTAAAATTGGGCTTCTGAAAGAAAATATGACCCAAACCACAATGACTGAAAAGTCAGCTGGAAATCAGGCTGACAGCAAGCTGTAACCATTACCCTGAACAGGGTCCCTTGCTTGCTGCTGGTGACTCACTAGCAAAGGTCTCCAAGCTTCCCCTGGTTTCTGGGCTTCTGAGCAGCTCAAAACTCCAGGGACTCACTGGAGTATCAGCTTTCACTGAGCAGGGTACACACCCTGACAGGGACAGCAGCTGGGATGCAGGACAGATGGAAGGGTAGCCCTCCTGTCTGCACACCGACTCCTGGCCTGTCTACACATTCCAGGCAGCAGAGGCTCCTGTGGTTCTAATCCCAGCCCTATCTCTTCCTCTCTGCAGCTCCTCATCTGTAAAACATGGGCAGGAGACTAGACCAGTCGCACTCAAGGGGTAGTCTGCAAATCAGTGCATTCCTCCAACTCCACTGCCAGTTCATGTCCAAATAAGTACAGAAATTAAGCGTAAACACTTAGTCTTTTATAGCAATATGATAGATATTGCTACACATCTGATCAGTGCTACACATCATATCAGCATATGATCAGTGGAACTACTTTAAACAGGGCAAGGACTGGCATACGCGTTTCCTGAGGCTGCTGCAACAGATTACCATAAACTGAACGACTTAAAATAATATAAACTTACTCTCTCACAGTTCTAGGATTCAGAAGTCTGAAATGAAGGGACAGGCAATGCCGTGCTCCCACTAGAAGCTCTGGGGTGAATCCTGGCCTTGCCCCTTCCAGCTTCTGTGGCTGTAGGCATTCCTTGGCTGGTGACCACATCCCTCCAACGTCTGCCTCCATCTTCATGTTGCCGTCTCCTCCGTGTCAAATCTCCCTCTGCTTTCCTCTTGTAAGGACATCTGTGATGGCACTTAGGGACTACCAAATAATCAGGATGATCTCCTCAACTCAAGAACCTTACTTAATGACGTCTGTAGCTCCCTGCCCCCTCCTTTTAAGACAGACTGTCCTCTGTTGCTCAGGCTTGAGTGCCATGGAGTCAAACAAGCTCCCTACAACCTGAGACTCCTGAGCTCAAGCAATCCTCTGGTTTCACCCTCTTTGCGTAGCTGGGACTCTAGGTGCCTACCACAATCCCTGGCTAATTTTTTCTATTTTTAGTAGAGATGGGGTCTCTCTCTTGCTCAGATTGGTCTCGAACTCCTGAGCTCAAGGGATCCTCCCACCTCAGCCTTCCAAAATGCTAGGATGACAGGCATGAGCCACCACACCTGGCCCAAATCCCTTTTTTCTAATTAAGGCAACATTTACAGGTTCTAGGACGTAAGTATGTCTGTGGGGCCACCATGTGGCCCCACTACAACAGGTTTGAGTACTGCTGAATTCATGTGCGACTAACTAGCTACATGGTGTACACTGTGCACTTGTATCAGTCACCTGCTGAGGAAAACACACAACCACTACCCTGTGTATAAATAGCCTGAACCATAGAGGACCAGAGACGTAGAGGCCTCTGACCTCTGACCTAGAAGGTCTCTTTCAGCAGACTCACCAGACTGCTGCTCTTCCTCTATGGCCCCAAGGCCTGAGCCTGTGCTGAGCAGGACCACTGCAACGGGCACCTACCAGAAGAGGAAAGGGAACTAGCAGGTGGGGGTGGGAGGAAATGCAGCTCAGACCACCCTCGCCCCCCTGGCCCTTCCCCTTCCCGGAGCTGGTCTCCCAGCTCACCTAGCAGCTGTGCAGGAGTGCCCCTCCCACTCCTTCCTCCCAGCCCTCACATGACTTCCAGCAACGTGACTACACAAATCTGTTTTCTGTTCAAGTGTGTCTCTTTCATCCATCAAATGTTCTGCTTTAAAAGTTTGAAAACAAGCAAAACCGTGTTACTGAAATGTTCGTATACTTAGCATTGCCCCACAATTGACATATCCTCTCCCCGAGAAAACCTCCTCTTACCCTTGGAGAAACTCAGGGAGTTTCCAGGCTTCCTAACAGAATGGAGAAAGTCCCTGGGGACTTGGCAAGACAAGGGTTCCATTTTGCATTAGGGATTTTCTTGTACTGACAGAATGCTCCTCAGTAAAGAAACCATGGTGTTTTGAGTCTCCCCGCTGGCATATCTGAACCTCAAAGGCTACACTCTGTCAAAATACCTGAGAATGTTTAAAAGGATAACACAGGTATGGCCATGACAAAACAGATACCTCCATCATTCAGCTAGTGGTAGTAGTATAATAGGCACAGTATTTCTGTGAAGCAATTTAGCAAATTCTTATTAAGTAGCTTAAAATTGCACACACTCTTTGGTGTTTTAATTTCATTTCTGGAACTCTACACTAGGGAATGGATCTGAAGTAAGACAAAACTTAACACTCAGTGATACCCATGGAAGTGTTACACACAAGATGAAAAACTGGAAAGAGACAACAAAAGTAAACAATTAGATAAATTATGGCAGATTCACAAAGAAAATCTTAGGTAGCCATTAAAAAGACATTTTATAAAGAACTTTTAATAAAAATTACTATAATAACAGCTATCCTTAAGGACTATCCTAAACTTTTTAGGTATTTCATACATATTAATCCTTTTAATCCACATAACAACTTGAGGAGGTAGGTACTGTCATTCCCATTTTACAGATCAGAAAGTGGAGGCACCATGAGTTAAAACTCAAGGTTGCAAAAAAAAAAAAAAAAAAAAAGAAAGAAAACTCAAGGTTGCTTGAGGGCTTGCTCAAGGTCACCATGCTACTGAAAAAATGGAACTGCAATTTGAGCCCACATAGTCTGGCTCCAGAATCCACACTTGAAACCTTATGGGAAGCTGAATAATGGCCCCAAATATCTCAGGTCCTAACCCTGAAAGCTGGAAAAAGGGTCTTTGCAGATGTGATTAAGAGTCTTGAGATGAAGCGATATCCTTGATTAACCGCATGGGGCCTTAACACAAGTGTCCTTATGAGAGAAACAGATGTTGTGCACACATACAAAAGTGACGTGAAAACAAAGGCAGACAATGGAGCAATGGGACCTTACGCCAAGGGTGCCACCCATCGCCTGGCCACCAGAAGCGGGGACGGCAAGGAAGGGAATGGATTCTCTCCTGATGTCTCCACACACAGCATTATCTTGCCTATACCTTGATTTCAAACATCTAACCTCCAGAACTATGAGAAAATAAATTTATACTGTTTCAAGTCGCTCACTATGTGGAAATTTAGCATCCATAGGGAATTAATACAAGTCCCTATTCTGAGCAGCTCTCAACATAACAAAAAGTATTCGTATGTTACATGGAAAAAGTATAAATCGAAATCTGTACACAATGATCTTAATTAGGTGTATGAAAATACATGCAAATACAATAAAATGTTTGTGGTAATTAGCAGTGAATAGAGTTCTGAGTAATTTCTAGCATTATGCCTTGTGCTATTCTTCCAAATTTCTACAATTAGTATGAATTATTTTTACAAAGAAAAGACTTTTTTTAAAATTAGTGATTCATGATTATTTCTGCAACTCCAACTCAATTAAAAAAAAACTAGAAATCAAGAGGTCTAAACCTCCCTAAGAACTTTCCTAATTTAATCTTGGAGCAACACTGGACAATCCGCCAGTCCAGATACACACCGTTCTCTCTACTTAACCCCGGGTCTCCTGAAAGCCTCATTTTCAGACTCTGGCAGGAACACAATGTGGCTGAAGAAGTTTCAGGCTTTGAAGCAAGAAGATAACATGAGAAGGTAAATGTTTCTTGCCTATCTACCCATACCAGGGGCAAACGGGAGATTTTTTATGCATTCCCAGAGCTCATCCAGCCCAAAGCCTTTGGCCAAACACCAAGAATGAAAAGCATCAGTTAATCATGTAAATGTTTGATTTCTCTATAGGTGACTTCACAGAATGAAACATCAAATTAAATACCGGCCAAATCTTCAAAAAGTCCCAACTCCAAGGCTGTTCTGTTGCAAAACCCTTCTGCTATCTGTTCAGGCAGTTACAAGAGCACAGGCCAATTTGACTATATAAACATCATGTCCTTTGATTAAATATATTCACATAAATAGTGTATTAACATTTTCCCCCAACACATGGGCAGTACTAAATCCACACAGATAACAGGACAGGTTTTCTGTTTTGTATTTTGGTTTCTGTGGAGAAGGGGAGAGTCATTGGTTCCTCCAATCAGGGCCAGTTCAGAGCCAGGAGTGCAGGAAACGCAGTCACCCTGCCCAGTGCAGTAAGTTACAAGGCTTGTCCTACAGTCCTAGGTCTTTCTAAACACATTTACACATTCTTCCTTCAGCCAACCAACACATACAAGCACCTACTAATGTGGCAGGCAACAAGAGAAAGTTGTCCGATATTTTAAGAAGACCATCCCTTAAACATGCTACACTCTCAGATGATAGAGTTGGGCAAATGGGCAACACCTTTACTGATCTTCATCAGTCGTCCAGGTCCTGGGGATGTTGGCCGTGACAGAGTGCTGAGAGGAAGACCTAAACAGGCCTCAAGAACTTTAAAAATGGGCAAAACAAAACAAACAAATGATTTAGCATTGTGTAACTTCCTAAATGCATTCAGGTAACACTGGCAACTGCAGTGATTACTTAATGAATATAGAGAGTATATTAACATTTCCAACTCTTTTTTTCTTTCACTCGCCATCGTATTCTCACACCTCAAAGTATCTCCCTTTAAGTGATATTCATTAAATACATGAGGTATAAATTAATGCAAGTATGAACACAGGTCATTAATTTCCTCATCTGTAAAAATCAACAAGACAGGCTATGAGATTCTTTCCTAAGGAAAATTCCAAGGAAAATAATCCTACGAGTTATGCTAAGAAAAGAAGGTTCATGAGTTACTCAGCTTGGGAAATATTATCTTCTGTAACTCCCCTATCCCCCTCCCTTTAAAGTTCCCAATGCACACTGTATAATAACATATCTCAGAGATCCTTCAATTAAAAACCATTTTGAGGCTCGGCGCCTATAGCTCAACCGGCTAAGGCACCAGCCACGTACACCCAAGGTGGCGGGTTCGAATCCCCAGCCCGGACCCGCCAAACAACAATGACGGCTGCAACCAAAAAATAGCCGGGCGTTGTGGCGGGCGCCTGTGGTCCCAGCTACTTGGGAGGCAGAGGCAAGAGACTCGCTTGAGCCCAGGAGTTGGAGGTTGCTGTGAGCTGTAATGCCACGGCACGCTACCCAGGGGGACAGCTTGAGGCTCTGTCTCAAAAAAAAAAACAAAAAACCATTTTGATCATTCCTAAATCCTAATTAAGCACAGATACCCTCTCATCAATACTGTTATCACAGAGCTAATGTTCTAAGGAAACCCTAGGAATTCTAACCCAAATTCTTCATTTGTTCAAGAAACATTAAACCCTGGAGACTGATGAGGAGGAAGATCACCATCACCAATATCAATAACATTTAACGTGTGACTGACACAGCACTTGGTGCTCCCGGCTCACAGTCTACCACCTACTAGAAGAGACCACCACACGCATGACTGTGATGAGCTGAATACAGACAGCCTGAACGTGTGTACACGAGCATACACACCCACGGATGGACAGGATGGACGGAAGGTGAAGATGAGTGTTCAGGCAGAAAGGGCAGGAGGCAAGAAGAGAGAAGCAAGAGAGTCTAGTGCACGCCCATGGAGTGCTGACCAACTGGGTGGCGTCCAGTGGTTCTCAGACTGTGGTCCAAGGCCCTTTCTGGGGGCCCTGCAAGGTGAAAACCGCTTCAGCTGTGTTTACATTTGCACTGATGGTACAAGAGCAATTAGCAAAGAAAACTGCAGGTGCCATAACGTAAGTCAAGGCAGGGCCCTCAGTGCACTGTCCTGCCATCACCGTGTTCTCTACTGGTGCACCCGCGCACACCTAGCTCTAAAAGTCAAGTCACCTAAGAATGTCCTTGATGAAGAAGTAAAAATTATTAATTTTATTAAATACTGACTCTTGAGTAAAACAAATCTTTAATATCGCATGAGACAAAACAGTAAAAATGGTAAGCACTCAAATGACACTCCTGCTGCAGGCCGAAGTGTGAGGGCTGTCAGGAAAAAAACCCTTGTGTGACTGAGCTGCAAGCCGCATCAGCCGGGCTTTCAGGGAACATCATTTTTACTTGAAAAAATGACTGACAGAAAAACCACGATTATTCAGATTTGGGTATTTATAAACATTTTGTCAAAAATGAATACACTGAGACTGTTATTTGAAGGAAATTGGCAGTATTTATTGCTAAAGATAAAATTTGAGCTTTCAAGCGGAAACTAAAATTTTAGAAAACTTGTATCCACCACAGTGAGCTTTAAAGCATCTCAACACTTGAAGACTTTTCGGATGAGAATGTTAGTGACCTTAACAAATGTGATATTCTGATATTTTTCTAAGCAGTGACATTAAATGTGGTATTTTGATATTTTCCAACTGACTGCTGCATGATGTTACAAAATGATGCATAAAAGATCCTTTCAAAGTGCGTGACAGGCCAATAGACTTTAACACAGCAGTATGAGAAGTCCATTGATAGGGTTTCAGATGCCACCTTGTAACAAACCTTTAAGAAATGATGCTTGTTGAGTTCTGATGTAGTTTCAAAGACTATACAATTAATTGAAAAGGCTATTAAAATATTCTTCCCTTTCCCAACTATTTATCTATGCAAGGCTGGGTTTTTTCCCACATAGTTCAACCAACACAACATACTGCAGCAGACAGAATGCAGAAGCATTTATGAGACTCCAGCTGTCTTCCATCAGGGCAGACGTTAACGAGATCTGGAAAAAAGTACTAGAACAATGTCACTCTTCTCACTCAATGTCTGTTCGAGAAATATTTTTCAGTAAAAATGTTACTTATATTATCATGTAATGGGTTTACTATTGTATTTAAACAAATTCAATAAATATTTTTAAATTATTTTCAATTTCAATTTCTAATATAGTAAATATCTCTTTGGGGAATCTCACTGACATTTAAAACTTACATAAAGGGGTCCTGAAACCAAGAGGCAGGAGGGAAAGGGTACCACACTCAGGACTGATCACACAGAGCCAAGGAAGGGTGCCACGCACCAAGTGATGTGGACAGATCTGCCTTTTAGAAAGAGCAAGGACGCCATAAAAGTGTCCTCTGCTCTATGAACAGATCATTCTGAAAACAGGTACGATGGCAAAAGATGTAGATGGGAAGTCAAAGTGTAGGGGGCATTAAAGGTCCGTTATTACAACCTAAAAAATGAAATACGTATTTCTATAAAAGAGAAGCAACAGAAAAATATTAAAATTTAATGACAGCAGAAAGAAGAAAGGCAGAGCCTTGCCAAATAGACTTGCAACCAAATGGAATTCTGCAAATTGAGGGAAATCATCAGTAACAAAGTGGAGGGCTTTAAACTTCTAAAGATGCCAAAATCAAGATGCATTTCAGGCTAGTCTGGAAAATAAAAATAAAGGAGTCAGCAAAGAGCAATGAACTGCAGCAGTAAAGATGGAAAATTAATGCAGACCAAAGACAGAGCATTCAGAAATAAAAGGAAGCAGCGAGGAGAGGAACCCACTACTATTTCCAGAGCATAGCCCGACCCCATCAGTGTGCACTCCAACTGAGAGGGAAGACCCACGCCAGAGCCAAGGAGATCCCGCAGAGGCGGCACAAGCAGACCTCCTGAGAGATCAGCTCACCCAGGACAGGCTGGGCCACACCAGATAAGAATAGAGACTATCTAAAATAGGCAAAAGACAACTACTAAAACTTGCACTCAAGGAGATTACAAACAGCCAGTATTTCCTAACTCAAAAAAGCCATTAACAGGGTAGATGCAACTTTAAAAAAAAAGAAAAGAAAAGAGAAAGGGATCCTAGAGCACACTCTAAATGGAAGACCTTGGCAAGTTTCTCAAACTCACTGGGTCCCAGCTTTCTTTTCTCCACAAGATGGGTCCACCACCTACATGACAAGGTTGGTGGGAGCAGTGAGCACAGGTGCAGACACTCCTGATGGCCACAGTGAGCGCAGGTGCAGACGCTCCTGACGGCCACAGTGAGCACAGGCCACAGTGAGCGCACGTGCAGACACTCCTGACGGCCACAGTGAACACAGGCGCAGACGCTCCTTACGGCCACAGTGAGCACAGGTGCAGACGCTCCTGACAGCCACAGTGAGCACAGGCCACAGTGAGCGCATGTGCAGACACTCCCAACGGCCACAGTGAGCACACGTGCAGACACTCCTGACGGCCACAGTGAGCACAGGCCACAGTGAGCGCATGTGCAGACACTCCCGACGGCCACAGTGAGCACACGTGCAGACACTCCTGACGGCCACAGTGAGCGCAGGCACAGACGTTCCTGACAGCCACAGTGAACGCAGGCGCAGACGCTCCTAACAGCCACAGTGAGTGCAGGCGCAGACGTTCCTGATGGCCACAGTGAACGCAGGCACAGATGCTCCTTACGGCCACAGTGAGCACAGGCACAGACGTTCCTGATGGCCACAGTGAGCGCAGGCGCAGACGTTCCTGATGGCCACAGTGAGCGCAGGTGCAGACGCTCCTGATGGCCACAGTGAACGCAGGCACAGATGCTCCTTACGGCCACAGTGAGGGCAGGCACAGACGCTCCTGATGGCCACAGTGAGCGCAGGCGCAGACGTTCCTGGCGGCCACAGTGAGCAGAGGTGCAGATGCTCCTGATGGCCACAGTGAGCGCAGGTGCAGATGCTCCACCAACAAAGGCTGGAGCTGTCACCACACTAACCTTAGCCAGACAAGCCTCCAAGGTCAAATATCAAGGTGTTGCTTTTTTGCTATTCATATAATTTAATCAAAGCATCTATTAAAATGCATTTAGTTCTTAATAATTTAGTAAAAAAAGATGTCCTTGCTCAAAATTATTAAAAAACAAAAATCAAGGTTTTAACAGTCACCAACGTATAACGTTAGAAAAGGAATCTGAATGGCTTTGGCCTGGAGATACATGCTCAGCTGATGAGAGCAGTGCCCTTGGCCAACCAAGCCCAGCAGCACACATCACCAAGGCACACTACGGACACAGCGTGAGGCCCCAACACTGCTCTGCCACACCATCCACCCCTGCGGTCACCGTCAGCCACACGTGGGTCTGTGTGCTGTCACTCGTCTTGATCTAGGGTCCAGGCCTCCTTCACCTGCCCACACTGCCCACCCACAGACTGACAGCTGCCCAGCAGCTACCTGTCCAGGTAGAGCAAGGCACTGGGCATCCACCAGATTAAAAAAAAAAACAAAAACAGAAAAGCCCAGATTTTAACCCATCCATAGAAATGAACATGTCCAATTAAAGAAATGCTTTCTAGCACTTGAATTAGACAAGAAGAGAGTAAAGACTATTTTAACCAGAAAGTCAATTCAGCCAAAAATGGGACTCTCCCCTTTCTTCAACTTCAAAAGGCACACGCAATTAAGTATTCACTGATTGACATGCCAGACGCTGCCCTGGGGTTGAGGATGTGAGCCAGCCCGAGTGCCCCTGCCCTCAGAAAGACATTAAGTGAACACAGAACTGTAGCAGGTCCTCCAATAATGTCCTTTGGACATACATCATTTTGTTACAATGTTGCTGAGAGGGAAAAAAATGATCAATTCCTGGCCCCAGTCATCTGTGGAGTTTGCAGGTTCATTCCATGTCTGTACTCTGATTTCCTCTGATGTGCAAAAGATGTGCATGTGGGTGCCTAAGAGTGTCCTGCAATAAAAAAGAGTCCAGGGTAGGTTCCCACATCACACACCCAGAGCTGCGGGGAGCAGCATCAGTCACCTGCAACTCCGAACTGGAATAAGTAGGTGGGAAAAAGGATGAATGAATACAATTACTGTCAAATACAAATTCATTAGGCACTGGATAATCATACAAATGCATGACAATAAACGTGGCACAAAAAGCCCTCAGCAAGTCCCCACCATCTTTGTGATTGTTTTTGACGATGCTCCTTACAATTTTCACGTTGCAAACATTTATTCCTTAATTTAACTCACCACCATGATGACCGCCAACACTTACTGATCCACCCAAAACTGGGTTAAAAATGATCTTACTTGGCTGGGCACCTGTGGCTCAACCGGCTAAGACGCCAGCCACATACACCTGAGCTGGGAGGTTGGAATCCAGCCCAGGCCCACCAAACAATGACAGCTGCAACCAAAAAAAAAAACAGCCAGGCATTGTGGCAAACGCCTGTGGTCCCAGCTACTTGGGAGGCAGAGGCAGGAGAATCGCTTGAACCCACGAGTTGGAGGTTGCTGTGAGCTGTGATGCCACGGCACTCTACCCAGGGCAACAGCTTGAGGCTCTGTCTCAAAAAAAAAGATCTTACTTGTTGGTCTTATTAATCTGTCTCAAATGTAGGTATACCTCCCATTTATTTCAAAGTTTAACATAAGACATGTTTGGGGTCTTTATTTAGAAGTTTGGTGATGTTTTTGTACTAGAAATATGCCATAGGAACTTAATTCTCATTTATATCAACTAATTAACCTTTGGTAAGACTGATTTAGTTACATGTCATTTTGCTTTAAAGTCAGTTTCCAAGAATCTATCAATGGCATTAAATGATGACTTACTGTACAGCCACAATCCCCATGATAATGTCTCCGTCAACTGAGGACTGTGTATACACAGTGGTCCCATGAGATTACAATAGAACTGAATATTCCTATTGCCAGCTGACATCCTAGCCATTGTAAAGTGGTAGCACAATGAGCTACTCATGTGTTTGTGGTGATGCTTCTGAAACAAACCTACAGCACTTCAGTCATATGAAAATATACAGTAATGTCCTAAGCCTTTAGATTCTCTCTCCACTCAGTAACTGACCCAGAGCAACTTCCAGGCTTGCAAGGTAAGAGCCCAATACAGGTATATCATTTTTTAATCTTTTATACTATGTTTTTACTGTGCCTTTTCTATGCGTAGATACGTTTAGACAAAGACTTACTGTTGTGTTATAACTGTCAACAGTTCGTTTGAGTACCCTATATGATGTTTACACGATGATGAAACAACCTAACACATTTTTCAGAAAGTATTCATGTTATTTAGTGACGCATGACTACATATCGTTATGGACCTAGTAAAGTGCTATGAACTTGCAGGACAGGGTTATATGGGGGCAGGTCATGAAAGAGCCTATCTAAGTCTGAGAGGTCACAGGAGCATGTGCAAAGGCCCTGAAGTCTTTCAAAGCCTGGCATAACTCAAAGCTGAAAGGCCAGTGAGGCAGGAGTACAGTCAGCATGGAAAGAGCCATGGAGTCACAAGAGGCAGGAGAAACCAGATGACACAGAGCCTTGTGAACACATAGATATTACACTCTTCTAAAAGCAGGAGACCCCTCAACAGAGAAGCAGCACCCAATCTGCATTTTATAAGTATGTGGCCACAGAGTGGAAGTCTGGAAGGGATAAACACGGATGTACAGAGGTCTGTGAAATGTAAACTTCCGATGGTTTTTCTTAAGCACAATCCAAAGAGTAAAAGCACTTTACTCTGCCACCCAGTACACACACCCACATGTGCATACGTGCACACACAGTCTGTGAGAAGCAGGCCACCAGTGCAGCGGGAGCCCTGGCATTCTCTGTGACCTTGGGCCAGCTTCTCACTTCTAGAGCCTCAGTTTCTTCATCTGCAAAGTAGAGATAATAACAATGGTACCTACTGTGGGGGATAAATAAGTCAATACACATAAAGCCTTTAGCAATGTTAGCCTTCTTCTATAAAACTATTATCAGAAACACACAAAATAAACCTCAACCTTCTCTGTGCAATCTTCTCTAATGCTTTCCATTCTACTTCTTTTTCTTTCTTTTTTTAATGCTAGAAACGACCCCCTAAATTTTGGGGTCCTGTGACACAGGTCGTGCATAACCTGCAGCTGGAGAAGAATGGCTTGCACCTGGGCACTGGCAACCTCACTGGCAGAAGGCCTGCAGGTGCCACAGATGCTCCTGCACCTTGGGCTTGATGAGGGTGCTATTTGGAGGCAGAGAACCCAGGAGGAGGAGCAGGTATGTGAGTCCACAGAAGAGAAACACTCGACTTCAGTCTAACTCTAAACTTTTTCCTTCAGTCTAGATTTTCTGCCTGGAGGATTTGGGTGGAAGTGACTAAAGGACACTCTACTCATTTTCCTGCTATACAGAAAGTTTTCACGACAGAATCACAGTTACTAATAAAGAACGTGTCTCCTCTGACTGTGCTCAGTGAGGTGGACAGCCTTCATGAACCTGGCACAGCTGCAAGCAGGCTGACGGAGGGACTCGGGGATTTGGGGCTCCTGCCAAACGTCTTTCCCTATCCGACCAATATAAAGCTCTAATCACATTTAATTAAGTCCATTTGCCCATCTGTTTCCTCTACTAACCAAGCAGCTTCAGGGCAAGGACCACCCTGCTTTATCAATCTTTCTATTCCCCTGCATGCTGCCTGTAGTAGGTGCTCCACAAGCATCTGCTCAATGAATGGCCTCAACGCACATGACAAAACTTCTGAGGCTATTACAGTGCAGAAAATCAATATTAGGTGGAATAAATGGGAGAAAGGGGGGCAGAATCTGTAAGGAGAATTCTGATCCTTTAAGGGTGTAGGCTGACAAAAGGCAGATGGTTCGCAGCAAAATGAGTATGCAAAGAAAATGGTGAACTCTGGAAGGTGCAACAGGCCTGCGTGGGTCTTTATAATGATCTGAAACACTAGACGGGACTGGGAAGAACTGAGGAGACAGAAGCACGAGCATGCACGTGTATGCAAACACACACACCCCAACAAAATCTGGTCTCTTGCAAAGATCGCCCTAAATGTTTGATTCCAGACATCACCTCTCTTGCTGTTTTGCCATCAGCTCTATGCCTTCTCCAGGAAACCTTCTCCGGAGCCCAGCTGCCTGGTATGCCACCTCTTTTCTGCATGTGCATGATGTGTTTCCCTACAGACAGGAAGGGTGTGTCCCACACCTTCATACCCACTCCACTCCCTCCCTCTGCACAGAGAAAGCACCAACAGCAGCTGGTTGGTTTTTATATTAATTGATGTCAGCATTAAATGCCAAATTCATGTTTGTATTTTCTGGCTTCACACTCTTTAGTTGCGAATAGTTACTGAAGTTACTATTTTTAATAACAACAACCTGCCATGTATCAAACATAGCTAAGGACTTTAAACACATCATCTCCTGTAATCCCCAATCTGCAGGGTTAGGATTATCGTTCCCATTTTACAGATGACAAGATTGAAGCTCAAAGAGGCAACACAGTTTAGTAAGTGGCAATACTGCCATTCAAACCCAAGCCAAATAAATAGGCAATTACTCTAAAATTTGAGCACCATTATCCCTGGCACACAGACAGGAAGAACAGCCCATCTGACTTAGAGGGTGGTACTCTGTTCCCCAGGACATAATTAAAACTCAACTCAGAGAAGCCTTCGTTAGGCTTGGAGAGGCCATGACTTATCAAGACCCATTCATTCATTTTCTACAAATTCAAAGATCAGGTCAAGCAACACTGTGATTGAAAAAAGGAACATGTTAATGGTGCCAAACATGCCAAAATTCTGAAAGAAGGTTCGATTTACAGAAGAAAAGCAAAGATGTTCAGAATAATCAAATCATTAGTGTCAGATAGTTAATAAAATAACCATGAAGTCTGTAAGGGCCTCCTTCCCTACCTTAGAGTCCTCCCCAAGCTTGCACGTACATTGTTTCATTGCATCATCTCAGTAACTGTGCGGTATCACTGGTACCCCAGAAATGAGAGGGAAAAAAACAAGAGTAAGAGAAGTTCAGGGAGCACTTGAAGGTCACAATGTCTATTATTTAGAACCTCGGTGATAAGTGACCCAAAAAACACCCCTGCAAAAGAAAATCACAATAAGGAAGAGCAGGCCAGGACTCCCAGACGAGCACTCTGCCTCTCTGCAGCTTCCTGCAGGCCAACTTTCTCCTCCAGACGGACGCCAGGGTCACTGGAGCTCCAGAGTCTACCTCTGGCCCAGTCAGGTCAAGGGGGACTGGGAACCAAGAGCCAAGCCTGGCAAGTCCCAAGAGTGAGTGGGGGAGAAGGAGGTACCCCCAAAGAAGGGGGATTCCAGTCCCCAAAATCAGGGAATTGGGCAGATTAAATAAGGGCAAATCCTACACATACAACTGCTAAGCCCTGCTCTTCAGACCGCAAACCCAACAATGGTTCTTTCTACACAACTTAACATTACTTGGGCACCAACAGTAAAGAACCTCTAGTAATAATGAGGTACCAATTGTGCAGTAAAGATGCTTGTTTAGTGCAAATAAAATTAGAAAGGAGAGAGGCTAACATACCCATTTACATCAAAGCAATATTCTAATATCAGATATCTCTAGTCCATCACTGTGTGCTAAGAAGAAACAAAATTATTATTTTTTTTTTTTTTTGCAGTTTTTGGCCAGGGCTGAGTTTGAACCCACCACCTTCAGTATGTGGGGCCAGGGCCAGCACCTTATTCCTTGAGCCACAGGTGCCACCAACAAAATTATTTCTTTACCAAAATCAGACCAGCCTTCCCTGCCTGGCCACTTGCCCTCCTCCCTCACAGCGGGAACAGTGGTAGCCTCTCCTTAGGTCCAGGGTTCCTTAGCCCTCTGCTCAGCGGCAGGGTTCGTCTGCACCCAGATGACGATAAAGTCCTTTCTCCCAAGAAAGCAGGAATCAGAGACACAAGGAGGTAAGTCTACAAAGGTTAACGCAGTAGTTCAGTTCCTGGAGAGCTGACAGAGAGGCGGCATGTCCCAACTTGTGTTACACTGAGAGGGCTCGCTCACAAAGCCAGTTCCAGAACCTCAAGTACAGCACAAAGCTGGGGGCTCCGGAAGGAAGTGGGAAGGCCCTTACCCCCTGCCTCCCTTGTTAAATCCACCACAATTCAACTGGTTGGTTCTTCTCTAATTTAATCAAACTCTTCATCGCGCTCCAGCTGTCTGCCAGGCACTACCATTCTAAGTGCTTCCCAAACACCCTTTGTTGTAGTTGATAGAAGTCAGCCCTCAGTAACTTCACTGGCTGCACCAGAATTTTAAAAATTCTTTAAGGTCTCACCTAACCCAGAAGGCTGAAATAAACCCGATTTCTCCACTTCCAGCCCCTACCTCTCTCCCTTAGTCTACTTCCTTCTCTCCTTCCACAGCCCACAGATAAAGATTAATATTTACTAAGCTCTTAACAATGCCAAGCATTTTATATCCATCATCTCACCTGATTATCACAGCAACCCTAGACGGGAAGGCTTTCAAGTCCTCTTTACAAAGAGGAAACAGGCTAAGTGAGGAAAGGCAACCTGCCAGGCCTACTTGCCCGCTGGCCAAGTGAGCAGCCCCAGCCCCAACAGGCTGCCTCCACACTCCCATTAGGTATCAAGAACAACTCTGTATGGTCTCACTGGAAAAGCCTCCCTTGGCAAGAACACACAGCTGCCCCATCATTTTTATTTTAGCTGAAATCTACGCAGTTTATATTAGCCATTATAAAGTGCACAATTCACAATGTGCATGACCACCTCTTACCAAGTTCCAAACATTTTCATCACTCCATAAGAAAATCAGTACCCGCTAAGTACTCAGTCCCCACACACTCTCGTCCCTCGCCCCTGATAACCACCCACTGCTTTGTGTGTTCATGAATTTACCTATTGTGGAGAGTTCATGCAAGGTGTGGTCTTTTGTGTTGGCTCCTTTCACCCTATAGCAAGTTTTAAAGCTTATTCTGGTTGTAGCACATCTCTGTGCTTCATCTCTTTTCATGGCTGAATAATACTACACTCCACTGTATGGATACTCCACTTTTTATTCCATTGATTGCTGCTTCTTTTTGGCACTCCCTTTAAGAGGGCTGCTATGAACATTCCTGTAAAAAGATCTGTGTCCCTGTTTTCAATTCTTCTGAGTATATACCTAGAATGGAATTGCTGGGTCTTATGGTAATTCAATGTTTAACTTTTTGAGAAACGATGCCCCTTTAACATTTTTTGTAAAATCTGAAATCCTACTAAAAGATAAAAGTAAAAACAAAATGCAAAACCACAGTGCAAACAAAGTAGTTTGAAAGGCTTTTTTTAGTTTCCCCCATTTTTGAGTAGGTTCAAATCTAGACAGAAGGAACCCAAAAGTACACTTCTGTTTAAAAGGCCAAGAACACCACAAAGAGAAAATTAAGATATACAATTTCACCAAAAAATTACCAAGCGTTGCTGTATCTCCAGGATATTTTTAACAACAAATCACACCCCTAACCCAGCCTTCACTAGGAACCACATGGCTGGCTATGACACTTTTCAACCAAAGAAAACAGTCAAGAGACAAATAGGCCATGAAGAGGGGTGGCTTTCTCTGATGAGGAAAGACTGGATTTCCTACCCTGGTTCTCATTTTAGAAAGATATGTGCCAAAAAAGTAAAAAGAAAGATATATGTCCCTAGTGTCAAAAAATATCAGCACGCTTTAAAAAAAAAAAACCCTTTGTGTCCCTCCCTTTGAAAGAGTACTTTTAATCAGCTCTGAACCATCATCACTACATTAAGAATGATTTGCTAGAAAATGAGTCTAGACCCAATGTTACGACAGGCAAGCACAAGAACCAACCCGCAGGTGCAGGAGCCCTCACTCTGCATCTGGCATTTCAGTTGTTTTTCTGAGTCACCAATGATCTTAACCAAGAGGACAGTGGCAAGATGGGAAAGCAGAGGGACTATACCAAAAGAGGAGGCATCAGTGTCTTTAAATTAAGCAGAGAAGGCAACAGTTTCTCTGAGGAACATAGTGAATTAACTGCAATGGCCGACTGACACTTCTGACAGAAACACGGCACTGACGTGACAGGGCGGCAGGCAAGTCAGGTAACAGGCAGGTGCGCTGGCAGCACTTACTGGGCAGGTGTTCAATTAGGCAGGAAGTGGGCTGAAAACAACTCAATTAATTCACTGTGCTTGCCTGTCCAGGAGAGTAAGAAAAACTTGAAACATCCACGGCAGGCCAGAGATTAACTCCACACCTCCACCGTCTGCAGAAGTGGGGGCTAACCAAGATGTGCATGCAAAATATGAAGTTACACCGAGATTGGCTCTGGTAAGCTCTTTAAAGTTAAAACTAAAAGTGAAGACAAGGAAGGAAAAAAGCAAGAAGGTAGCTTAGCAAGGAAGCCCTTCCTTCCTTGTGAATGGCTGACCCTGGTCAGCCGCAGGTAACAGGCCACTCTCAGGGCTTTGGCTGGGGAGCATGACAGGGACAGACACAGACAAGATTCAAAACCAACAGCAAATTGACAGGCTCACCCTTCTTGGTAATATTCCCTGTGTATGAGGCTCTGCCAAGCTGAGACGTAACTCCAGTGCAACAGGAGTATAATCTGGATACACTAGAACAAAATATAAAAGCACAAAGAAGCATTTGGCAAGGCAGGAAAAAGGAGCTACACTAAGAATACAAAACAAAGGAAAGAATAACAAAGATTACCAGAGCCAACATCTGGCAGAGTTGTTACAGGTCCTTACTGGAAAGGGGGGCCTCACAATCCGGGAAGCCAGCATCCCATCACTCGGGCCTGATAAGGCACAACACATACTGCACAAGGTTCAAGCTAGAAGCATCTGGAGCACGTGAACAACTCCTCAGTTTCACAGAAAATACTCCAGCCTATCCAGGGCAACTGTTTGCAACAGCAAAACCAGGACTATAATCCTGGCCTCCCTGGAAGGCCTTCCACTAATATCGATAATGACGATGGTAATAGCTCCAATTTGCTGAAGAGCTTAGGAACAGACATAGCACTGAGGGCTTTACATGATACCCATTTTAATCCTATAAACAACCTATAAGATAGCAATACTCTTATTACCCATTTTATAGATGCGGTGCAGAGAGGTTAAGGTACTTGTCCCAAAACACACACCTTAATGCAAGCACAGCCAGGGAATCCAGGTCTAGATAAAAGTTTGTGTTCTTAACCATTAAACTTGACTGTCCCTGAACTATGTTGCTTCCAAACAAAGGAAAAAATTATTATTTTCTACTAAAGTATAAACTACAAACCTTCTAAAATCAGATAAATTTTAGCATCTACCACTTTTCCTTACTACAAAACAAAAACAATCAGCACTTAGGGATATAAACCAAAAAGGCTCAAGACTCTCCAGCCTGGAAAACAGAACAGACTCAGACTTGAAAGTCAGGCAGGGGTCAATGCTAAAATCAAATGGGATTTTGTCCAGGGTCTTGCACCTTCAATGTGCCCCACATTTATTTTTATACAGTTAATTCTAAGTGTACCACAGCACTGCTAGGCCCAGTGGATGATTTATCAGACCTTGGAGTTTCCACTAAAACCATCACCATGCTACACATAAACCCCCCAGTTTAAGCATATACATTGCTCTATTCAGTTTCAGGAAACTTGATTTTTGATGAAACACAAAGCACCTGGCTTTCCTAAGAAATTTCAGTTACGTTCTCAGATTCCACTATGATAGTCCAATTTAATTGTCTATAGAACCAGGATATCTCCTCTTATGCATACGCATGCTCTGTTGCAACATTCACTTCCTTTCAGTGCCACAACAAACCACAGATAAGAGCTACAAATTCACCTCAAGATCAACCATCACAGAAGTAGAGCTCTGGCTAGTGTACCAGGACCCAGCATAAGTCACAATCTCTCTCAGTATTAATCATGAACCAAGAACAGTAGATAATGCTTACCAATTGCTTATCAGATAGATGCCAGGCCCTGTGCCAAAGGCACAATACCTATCAGGTTGGCGCCCTAATACCCAGCTTAAAGATGGAGAAA
Organism: Otolemur garnettii; assembly: GCF_000181295.1. Lineage (NCBI taxonomy): Eukaryota > Metazoa > Chordata > Mammalia > Primates > Galagidae > Otolemur > Otolemur garnettii. Next base: position 9,719,251 of record NW_003852396.1, on the reverse strand, counting down.
GTGAGGCTTAAGGAAGTTACCCAAAGTCACACACTAAGATGCTGCACACACAGAACTCAAATCCCGCTTTCTCAGGTTTTCCAGCCCAAGCTCATATCCATCACACACTTGGTGTCTCTCTGCTTTCCTTATACATTAAAGCCACAGCATGGCCACCTCTCTTATTTCTTCATAGAGACAGCATTCTGCAAACTGTCCATTCTTTCCATCTGAAGGGCAATTTATAACAAGATATCCCAGGTAGACCAACTAATCCACTTAGTCAGCGGTTCTCAACCTGTGGGTCATGACCCCTTTCAAGGTCGAACGACCTTTACACAGGGGTCACCTAAATACATCCTGCATATCAGGTATTTACATTATGATTCACAACAGTAGCAAAATTATAGTTATGAAGTAGCAATGAAAATAATTTTATGGTTGGGGGTCACCACAACTTGTATAAGGAACTATATTAAAGGTTTGCGGCATTAGGAAGGTTGAGAACCACTGCACTAAGTACTCAGCACTGGACTAAAGATGAAATGAATATAAAAGAGAAAACAGACCCTGTCACTGTCTAGCTAGCCCATATCCATCTAAACTATAATCTCTCTCCAGGATATCTTGAACACTGATCCACAATCAGAAATGTATTTCCATCACGGTTGGGGGATACACACACTCCCACAGCGTTCCCATGTGTGATACACTGTTATTTTTAGTTCTATTTCATTTAAAGAAAAAAGTATCAACCCACTAAATTAATTCTGTAACTGGAAACTTGAAAAGTCCCCAACTCTAAAATGCTCCACTTTGATGCAAATTTAGAAAACAAAACAAAACAAAAAAAAGTCAGTGAGTGGTTCCTTAGATCTAAGTTAAGTTCCTGGGCTGTCAGGTTAATTAAATTTGTATCACTGGATCTGTCCTCAGGGCAGATGTGCCAGCAGACCTGAGCTGAGATGCTGACTTCTCCAGATCTCTGCCTGTAACAGGAGATAACACAACCCTGGTACCTGGTTCTGTGTTTCTCAACATGGGCTGTGGGAATGGGGTAAGGGAGAAAGTTGTGTAGCAAGAGCTTATGCAGCTCCCAGCACACCCTAGTGGTTGAAAGGCAGTCCTGGATAACAAATGGCTGCAGTTGATACAACCCACCCCTCGGCCTTCTTCTACCATGTTATATGATTCCAAATCCTTCCAATCTTTTACAAAAGTATAATACATACATGCCAATGCCTAAGATATAACAAGGCACAAGCCCAGTCCCTGCTGTTGCAGAGATTGCTGTCAAGCTGAGGAGATGGGGAGATGGACAGGTGAACGGGTAAAAATAACTGACTGCAGCAGGTGGTTGGCATATCAGTCTAGGAGACCAAGGAGAGCATACCAGGCTGGAAGTCCAGTCATTTGCAACTCCTTTAGTGTGAAAAATCACAGCCCATAATTATTAAGTTTATAATGCATTAAGATTTAAACACCGGCTCAGCGCCTATGGCTCAAGCGGCTAAGGCGCCAGCCACATACACCTAAGGTGGCGGGTTCGAATCCCCAGCCTGGGCCCGCCAAACAACAATGATGGCTGCAACCAAAAAATGGCCAGGCGTTGTGGCGGGCGCCTGTAGTCCCAGCTACTTGGGAGGCTGAAGCAGGAGACTCGCTTGAGCCCAGGAGTTGGAGGTTGCTGTGAGCAGGATGCCATGGCACTCTACCCAGGGGGATAGCTTGAGGCTCCGTCTCAAAAAAAAAAAAAAAAAAAGACTTAAACACCAAGACCACCATGCCCACACTAAGACTCAACCACTGAAGAAAAAAATCCTTGTCTGCACCCACAGCAATAAGAGGACTATCACAACATCTCCCCTATGAAACTGTAAGTTCCTTGAGGCCCGAAGTAAAGAGAACTGATCACAATTCAAGATCACACAGCAAATGTACACAAAATGGGTATCTGCAAAGATCAAAAAAATCACAGGTCACTTTCCTATTTCTTCTAGAAGTCCCCTTATATCTGTCTAGACTCAAACTTACAAGAACTAAGAAGGAAGGAAGGAGAAAGGGAGGGAAAAGGTCTCATCAGGCAGTCAAAATTTTAAAACTGTGGCTCAAGCAGCTAAGGCACCAGCCACATACACCTGAGCTGGTGGGTTAGAATTCAGCCTCGGCCTGCCAAACAACAATGACGGCTGCAACCAAAAAATAGCCAGGCATTCTGGCAGGCGCCTGTAGTCCCAGCTACTTGGGAGGCAGAGGCAGGAGACTCGCTTGAGCCCAGGAATTGGAGGTTGCTGTGAGCTGTGATGTGTGATGTCACAGCACTCTACCTAGGGTGACAGCTTGAGACTCTGTCTCAAAAAAAAAAAAAAAAAATTGTAAAACTGAATCCACTATGATTAGGTACATCTTTCAAAAGGTGAGGCCGTAAGACCTCAAATTTAGACTTTAAAGTCTTCTCAAAGATATGTACAGGTTAAATTTGAGTAACTAGTGTCAAAATATCCTCCAAAGTGGTGTGCCAATTTACATTCCAGCAGGCAACAGGGATATAGAACCATTCTCCTACAATTCAATATTAATAAAAAACATGATTTTGCCAAATGGAAGGCAAAATGTTATTTTAGTTTGCATTTCCTTGATAGAATGAGGTTGAACATTATTTCATTTGTTCTTTACACTTTCAAGTTTATTTTCCTTAAGTTGCATATTTACATCCTTTGCCAAATTTTTAAATTGAGTTGTCTACATACACACACATATGAAAAAAGACAAGCATGTGTACAGTAGTTCTGGGGACACTTCCAAGATTCTCTGCGGATGCCTGAATGTGTGGATGCTAAACCCCCGTATGTACTGTTTTTTCTCTATACATACATAACTATAGTAAAGTTTAATTTATAAATTAGGCACAGTAACAGATTAACAACTAAAAGAACAATTATAATAACATACTGTAATACAAGTTATGTGAATGTGAAAAAAAATAAAAGCTTATCGGATGGCACCTGTGGCTCATTGAGTGGGGTGCTGGCACCATATGCTGAGGGTGGAGGGTTCAAACCTGGCCCCAGCCAAACTGCAACCAAAAAATAGCCAGGCATGGTGGCGGGCACCTATAGTCCCAGCTACTCAGGAGGCTGAGACAAGAAAATCACTTAAGCCCAAAAGTTAGAGGTTGCTGTGAGCTGTGTGACATCACAGCACTCTACCAAGGGCGACAAAGTGAGACTCTGTCTCTACAAAAAATGAAAAATAAAAATAAAAATAAAAGTTTCTCAAAATCCTCATATAATCAGTGAAGGTGTGTGTCCTAAAAGTACAGAGGTGTCCAACATGCACGTTTAGAATCCTCCCGTTTGTAAAATCGTTTTTTGGCATGTCTTCATTTTCAAACATACTGGGCATTTCTGGGAGGCTGTGTTGCAACATGGACTCCTTAGAGCTCAGGTTCCCAGCAAAAGCAGTAAATACCAGCAACTCTATTTAGCCCAAAACCAAAAGAATGAGAAATCCTCTCCCTCTTGTTTTGGAGAAGGAGGTCTGCAGGGTTACCAATGCCCGTAAGAGGAGAGTTTCTCGGGCCTCGGCTTCTACAGATGAGAACTGTGATTCCTCCGAGTCACGCTGGCTAAAAAATAAAGACGAACACAGCAGAAGCTCTGTAAGCTGACCACCCACGGGACTGTTACGAGGTGGTCAACATAAGGCACGAGGCGTACTGTACTGAGGTGTACACATGGTGCAGGGCCGCTCTATAAAAAGTAGGTCAACTTACAGAGGTGGTCAGTGTAAGGAGCTGGTCAACTACGGAGGTCCTGCTCTGGTTAACAGCCCATTAACACTGTCTCCTTTTTTTTTTTTTTTTTTTTTGAGACAGAGCCTCAAGCTTTCCCCCTGGGTAGAGTGCCGTGGCATTACAGCTCACAGCAACCTCCAACTCCTGGGCTCAAGCGAGTCTCCTGCCTCAGCCTCCCAAGTAGCTGGGACCACAGGCGCCCGCCACAACGCCCGGCTATTTTTTGGTTGCAGCCGTCACTGTTGTTTGGCGGGTCCGGGCTGGGGATTCGAACCCGCCACCTTAGGTGTACGTGGCTGGCGCCTTAGCCGGTTGAGCTATAGGCACTGAGCCCACTGTCTCCTTTTTATCATACCACAGCCTTTTAGGCATTATCGTCATCCCCAATTTGTAAGGCACAGATGCAGAGAGAGGTTAAGTAACCAGTTCAAGCTCACAAAGTCAGAAGGCTGGAGGGGACCCAGGCCCTCTTGACTGAGAACCCCATAGGTACCAGCAAGCCCCAGACGAGACGGCTTTGAAGAGAGCATTCCTTCACTTTGAAAACACCTCCTCAGCTGCTTTCTGTGAAACTCTGGAGACGCTATGGTGTAGCTAAGCGTGTCAGGTCTGCAACTTCCCTCAGGAATCCCTGTCTGTAAAATGGGGATGACAATGGCTCTCTGGGTGTACTGGACGAGATGATACTTGGCCAACATGCTAGAAATTATGACGCCACAAATGTAAACACCCTCCCTTGGTGGCAGCATTTCTGCCAAGACTCTAAGTACCTCTGGGGAAACTGCGGAGAAATGGCAACACAGCCACAAACTTGTTTACTCCTCAAAACTGTAGGGAAAGTATGAATGCTGAAGATAGAGGAATTCAGGTCAAGTGCTGGTGCACACAGAAGACATGGCTAATCAATCCACCACCGTTACCACCCACACCACCGCCTGGACTCCCCCAAGGTCTTGGGAAGGTCACCAGAGAAAAATAGTGAAACAGGAAAAAAATCCCATTAAGAGTAAAAATTCTGAGAATCTCAAAGTCCAGCCACACTAGAGTGACAGCCTACAGCATCTGAGCTGGGGCCCACACCAACACCCACAGCTGGCCTTCACCCGGACGAAGCTCACGCCTTGCCCCAGAACACGCCAAGGAGCCACTGCAGCACTCCCCATTCCAAACCGGGACACCTTCTGTTCCAGGTGCTCCTTGCAACAAGTGTGTGTGGAACAAAGGCCAGACCCTGGTCAGAAGGTCCCGCTACTTACACACTGGGTCTGGAGGCAAATCGCTGTGCCACTCTGATTCTCAGTTTTTCCTCTGTAAAAAGAAGAAAATAACACCCCGAGGTGGTTGTGAGGACTGAATGAGATAACCCGCATAAAAGGCCCAGCATGAGGTGAACCGGCCACTGGAAGCCATGACTAACTTAAAGCAGAAGCCAACTAACAAGAAAGCAGGTTCCTCGCAAGGGGAAGGTTTTGTAAAGTTAGGGAAGGTCAACAGTTTTTAGAAAACTCAAGAAAGCATGATGGAAAACTGCATCCCCTGCTTCCTGAAGGGCTCTGAAGCCTCTGGGCCAGCCCAGCACCCCCAGGATGCAGAGCCCCCAGGATGCAGACCCGGAGTGTCACCTCTTCACACTATAAATACACCTCCCACCAACTAGAGAGTGCTTGCCACCAACCTCCTGGGTGACAAGTCCAACGGGATTTGATCGAGAAATTAAATGTCCATGTGGCCCAGCCATACGAGTTCAAAATAGATACCCGTGACCTACTTAGTTTCCGAGTACCATCGTCAAGCCGGGACCCAAGCGGACGGCAACACAGGGCCGCTGACTACAGCAGAGTGCCGCATGGACCAGTGCTCCTGCCAGATAAAACGCGTGCTGCAGCAGTGACGGCACAAAATTAAATCAGGGTAGCTGGACAGGAAACCCCAGCTTGCAACAGCCAATTCAAACAGCTGGTAAAAAGCACAGAGTCAACACTTACGTCAGCAATTCATCCCCTGACAGTCCCCAACGTGTGTCCGTCCAGCTGGACCGAGGGACACACTTCCCCAGACAAAGGACATTTCAAGTCGCTTCTCCCCACCCAAGGTGAGTATTTCTTGAGTATATAAAACTTTCCCACAAAACGGGTTTTTCAAGAGCTGAGGAAAGCCCTGTCTTTTTATCTTGATCTACACAGTCTTGCAGGGAATGGGGTCCAACGAGAGAGAAGCAAGCTCCACAGAAGGCGGCCGCCCCCAGCCCTGCCCCGACCACACGCCTCTAGGTCCTGTCACGGAGTGCGAGATTAAAAGACCACCGACGACACCAACTAACTGATGCCAATTTTGGAGTCTTTATTAGGCTGGCCAACGGACTGCCCCTCTACATGGATCCGGAGGGAACAGTCCTGGCCGTGAAGACGGAAGGGTTTATGGAGGATAAATTATCTATGCTGTCAGGGCTACCTGCAATTTGGCAAGAGACCAAGCAACCGACTCTTCATAATCGGTTTGTAAAGAAACAGAAGCAGTTTATGGCACTTGCAGTTACATAGAAGTTTACACAAGAGGGAAAACAGAACAATTATACAACGGTGGGGGGGGGGGCATTTTAAACAGGACACTGGGTCAGCCGGTTACAACAACACCAGCAAGGCGGCCGGCTTCCTGTTGCTCACTGCCTCAGTTTCCCATTTCTAATTTTTAACTTTCCTTACTTTCTTATGGGGGTACACCTGGGCCAATTAAGGGTGGGGTTCCTTCACTTCAGTCACAACCCACTCACACACCTGACCAGAGAGACAAGACCAGCAAAGTCACTGTACACTGTCGAGGGCTGCAGAGCTATGAAACTATCTCCTAAATTACAATTTGTTTCACCAGGGAGATGTGAGTCTGGGGAGGAAGCAAATCTGAGGAACTTGGTAGGGATGAATTCCAATAAACTCCCAAGATGTTCGGTACTGGGCAGTATAATACGAGGTAGACAGACAAACTCCACAATCACCAGCTAAGCCGCGATGGAGAAAACAAGGTAATGATCAGCCTCCTCCAAGGTCTGGAGTCAGCCCCAAACATGCTTCCCTGGCACCAACAGACACTCGCAATCCCCATCACAGACAATGCTTTGAGAGCTCTTTCATTTGGGGGCACTTTCCTGCACATCATGACATTCAGTGATCACCACTATCCTGGGAAGCAGGAAGAAAGACATTTTACTCACTCAGAAAAGAGGAAACTGAGGCCAAACCACGTCTACCACATGATAAAATCAGAACGAAAGTACTGACCTTCAAGTCGCTAGTCCAAGTTCAATGCTCCTTCTCCAAAATCACCTAGACCTGACAAAGCCACATACCTCACCTGTGGGTCACTGCTCTTTCCACTGTACCACACAGCAAGACACCGAGAATTCCAACACACAATCCACCCTGGCACGGCAGTCCACATAAGTCAACCTTAACCAACACAACGGAGCACAGACATCAGCAACCAGGCAGCACCCATGTCAGCCACACACACCTTGCGGAGACACACTAGAGAAATGGCTTCGTAGGGTCAGCAGTCGGCAGGGGCAGGCAGGTGGCTGGGCTGTCATGGGCTCCAACTGCCCAAACCACAGGGGAACAGGGTCCTGGGAACCTGAGGCCCTTCTAAGAGTCCTGGGTTTAATTTAAATCCTTACCAGCTCTGTGACCTTAGGCAAAGAGTTCAGTTTTTCTAAGTTTCTGCTTTCTCATATAAAATAAGAAACTCAAAACAGGATCCCGCAGCCATTAATGTACATAAAGTCACAGAACTGTACACTTAAAAAATATCTTACAGCTCCACAGTGAAAATTAAATGAGATAACATAATGGTAAGTTCTTATATTGTCTGGCACCTATTAATCCTAATATATGGCTGTTTATTACTAATCATAATTTTGACTGTTCTTATTGGGACAATACATGCTCAATGTAGAAAATGCCAAAAGATAAAAATTTCTTACAACACCAAAATCCAGAGATAACCACTGAAATAAAATCCTCGTAGTATTTTTCCTACACATAGGTATTTCCTCACAAATTTAGAATGTATACAACATCACAGTCACAATGTATTCTCTTCTGCCCTACTTGTAATTGCAGCAACAATTCTCATAACAGCATCTAGAAATAAAGGGCCTTTGTGCAAGGCACAGATAAAAAGTTGTTGGAACTTGAGAAAGGAACAGGAGAGCAGGTTGAGCAACTGCAGACACCTGCCTCCAGAGCCAGAATGCAGATTTGGCCAATTCCTCCACCACCTGCTCCTCTACCTGTCACAGTTGACCCAGAAAGTAAGAACTCCAGGGATCTGCAGGACAGGAAGGGGGACCTGTGTACGGTGGGGGCGGGGCTCTGTAGTGTCAGGCTGGCTGGGCACGAAGTCCACATTCCTTCTACCTAGAACAGCCATACATTCCCATCATTTCTCAACCCCCAGGTTAAGGATGAGGCCTGGAGGCCCAGGGAGGCAACTGACTTACCCAGGGTAGCAGTGATGAGACCAGAACTTAACACTCTAGTCCCAATCTGGAGACCAGAAGACAGCTCTCTGACCGGGCTCTGAGTTAAATCCCAGCATGCACCTGCTCAGAGCCCAGCAAAGATGGCCCACATCCAATACCTCCAGTCCACCACCTAGTATTTATTTACCAAGTGCCTGGGGCACAGAGACAAGAGCCACCCCCCCACCCCCGGCACAGGACGAGGAGGCTGCCTTACAGGGACACCTGGAGTCTCGTCTGGCTCCCACTCTCAGGCAAGGCCTCCCCGTTCTCACTAAAGCCAGACTGCACAGATTCTGGGGGAACAAGACCTAGGTCGAAGCTTCCTGGGGTGCTCTGGTAGGGAAAGGCTGTGCAACTGAAAAGCCAGCTCCTCTGAGGAAGCGCTTTTAACACGCTAAGGGAAGCACCCCCCAAATAACTGGAGAAAGAATTAAACTCGTATCTGTAACTCTCACTTCCTAGCCAGGAATAGTCTTCACAACTTTGATTTCATAGGGGTGTGTTCTGTTTGGGCGGGGGGAGAGGAAGGAGTGAGTGGTGCCCCAAAAGCAACTGCTGAAATACTAGAGAAGAGCAGCTGCTGCCGCGCAGGGGAATTCTATTTCCATCTCTGCTTATACATAATTGTCTTCTAAAGCGATGCTCCCCAGGGGGCTCACAGCGACAGACAGCAGGCTCCCAGATAACCTCCCCAAACGCAGAGGCAGGAAGAGGCCTAAAATCAGGCCCACCCACGTCCACTTCTCTGCAACCCCCCTCACATAAGCACCAAGCCTTTTACTTTGGAGACCCAAAGAGGAAATTAAATGTCAATCAGATAAAGAGATTTCCCTTCTGCTTCAAGGCCAAGGAATCTGAAACTCTGATTCCCCAAGTAGCCTTGTAAACCGAACCGGCACAGGGTTCAGACCGGCAGGCCAGGCACTGAGGGTAAACCTCCGCCTGGGGTTCCTCCTTTTATAATGACCAACACTCAGATTGAAAAGAAATAAGAACAAAGTAGGAAGACTTTGCAGGCCAATTACAAAGAAGGCGGAAGAGAGGGCCCTGGGGCTGGGCACCAAGGCCCATGGCAGCTCCCACACCCTCTCTCCACAGGTTCTTTCGGACTTTCCTTCCTGCCCTGTGTTTTCAAGGCCAACTGTGACTGCTGCCCAGGGGAGCCAAATGTACTCTTATCACGCGTAGTTACTTTATACAAACAAAGAAGGATCCTGGCGCTGAATTCACAGCTTGCACACTGACCTCAGCATTGTCTAAATCTGCCCAGGGCAGTGACCAACAGATGCCCAGGTACACTGTTTCTGGGGCTAAAGGAAGGGCTGGTGGGCTCATTCCCCTCCAGGCCCAAGCCAAGGATGCTGGTGGCCTATCCCCTGGGCCATACGCCCACCAGCCCCTGCTGTGTGAAGCTCTGCAGCTCACAGCAGGGCAGGCACCCACAGGGAGCTTCCCAGCAGTCCTAGCCTCCCCCAGCCTTGTCTGTCTCCCCGCTTTGCTTTCTACGTTTGTGGTTTACATGCGGGGAGGTGGGGAGGTGAAAAGGCTTCCTGAAAGCAGGAAGAACAGAGGGGAAAGGGTAGTGGATCAAGGGTCAATAGAGAACTAACTTTTTAAAATCTGCCCAGAAATGGTTGGAGCAAAATAGTATATTAATACCTAGACACATACACACTGCAGCCATGGCCATCTGAACTGGGCAAAGTCCTCCATAAGCCAGTCCACACTACCTGCTCTCCTTGATGCTCACAGGCACAATAGTGACGGCCATCTCACTGGAGCAAAGGCTGCGGTCCAGACAGGCAAGGACCTCCTTGATCCTCTCCCAATCCCGCAACCTCTTGGACCGCACACTCTCATGACCATCAGCACACACTGGACTTGAACTGCACTGTCCCTGCACCATCCCTAAGACCCAAAGCCTCTGCCCGTGCTGTCTCCTCTGCCTAGGACACTTTTCCCAGACTCCTCAGCTCCTTCCCAAAACAAGCCTTCCTCCCCATCCCTTCTGCAGACCAAAGTGCACAACCGTCGGAGGCTTTCCTCCGCAACTTGCAACTTTCCAATGCCGCACCTCCCTTCTGCTGTGGGACTCTTCCTGCTTTTCAGCAATCACCACCTCACATACTGCCTGCGTAGATCAGTGACCCAAAAAGCCCATGTCCACCTTGAAACTCAAAATGTCACTTATTTGGAAATAAGAGTTTTTGCAGATAATAATTGGTTAACATGAGTGTGTGGTTAATTTCATGCGTCAACTTTACTGGGCCAGGGGCACCCAGACATCTGGCCATTTACTGTGCATGTCAGGGTGCTTCTGGATGACATTACTATTTGAATTAGTAAACTGAATAAAGCAGACTCCCCTCCTTAAAGTGGGTGGCCCTCATCCGATCAAATGAACATCTGAACAGAACAAACAGGATGAGTAGGAAGGAACTCCTCCTGCCTCACTGTCTGAACTGAAGAATCAGCTGTCCTTGGGCCTTAAGCCTGACAGCTCTCCGGCTCTCCGACTGGAGCACACACCACAGCATTCTTGGTTCTCGGGCCCTCAGACTCAAGTCGGAACTTACACCCCTGGATCTCCTGGGTCCCCAGCTCGGTGGGTGGAGATGTTGGGACTTTTGAACCTCCACAATCACCTGAGCAACCACCTTATGTATCTGTTAAATATATGCACACACCCCTATAGGTTGTTTCTCTGAGCAACTCTACCATAGTGAGGTCAGGCTGTTGCACAACTATGTGCTTACAGGTAACACCAATGGACTGCGCACGTACAAACCTGCATCATTTGCCGCTCACAGGTAACACTATTGGACTGAGCACGTACAAACCTGCATCATTTGCCACTCACAGGTAACACCAATGGACTGAGCACGTACAAACCTGCATCATTTGCCGCTCACAGGTAACACCAATGGACTGCGCAC
>NW_003852396.1:9699804-9707886 GCF_000181295.1 Otolemur garnettii | reverse complement strand
TACAAACCTGCATCATTTGCCGCTCACAGGTAACACCAATGGACTGCGCACGTACAAACCTGCATCATTTGCCGCTCACAGGTAACACTAATGGACTGTGCACGTACAAACCTGCATCATTTGCCGCTCACAGGTAACAGTAATGGACTGTACACTTACAAACCTGCATCATTTGCCACAATGTTTTTTTAAAAAGATGAGGGCATACTACAATGATTTTCAACTGGTGTTCCATGAACATTTTTAAAGATCATTAAATTATTTTCGAAAGAAGTTCGAAAAGCATGACTTTAACTTTTTCTTTGATCAACATAATTTCAGTGTGCCTCGGAAATTTAACTATAGGTTCAAGTGTGCTGTGAGATAAAAATGGTTGAAAAACACTGGCCTACTAGAAATAGGGTGAGCCCTCATCCAAAAGAGACACAGTCTGTGATGGTTAATTTTAGGTGTCAACTTGATGATATCAGGAGATCCACAGATGGCTGTAAAGCCTAATGTCCTAGAGGGGGTTTCCAGAAGAGACTGGCGTTTGAATCAGTGGACAGAGTAAGGGAGACCCACCCTCACCCAATGTGGGTGGGCCCCATCTCATAAGCAGACACAAAAAGGCAAAGGAAAGGCAATTTCTCTCTCCTGGACCTGGGACTCCCTTCTGCAGCCCTTGGAGGACACAAGCACCAGAACATCCCTCCCATTCCAGCTTCTCAGGCCTTCAGCCTTAGACTGAGCATGACACCACCAACTTCCCTGGTTTTGATGCTTTTCAGCTTGGCCTGAGTCCTACACCCTACCCCTGGTTCTCTGGCTTACAGATGGTCCACCCAGGGATTTTCTCAGCCTCCGTATCACATGAGCCAATTCCCCTAATGAATTCCCTCTCCCACCTATCAATGTCTGTCCTATGGGTTCTGTCTCCCTGGAGAACCCAGACTAATACTTGGCTATGGGGAAATGCCATGTGCCGGAAGGGACTGAAGCTGAGCTGCCACAGCCGAGATCACCAGGACGGCGGCAAGCATCAGAAGCAGAGAGAAGCATGGAGCAGATTCCCCTGAGAGCCTCCAGAGCTTCGGGAGAGTACAGTTCTGTTGGTACGACACCCACTTCCTAGCACTCTGTTACAGCAGCCCTAGGAACTAATAAATGTACCATGCATTGTCATCATTTATTATCTGTTACTCTCACTAGAAAATAAGCCCCACGAGAACAAGATTTTGGCTCTTCCTGTTCAGCGCAAAATCCCCAGCACCTCAATGGTGTCTGGGACCAGCAGGCACTCAGTAATATTCACTGAATGAATTCGGAGTGAATGGAGGGAGGTGAGGGTGTTACAGTCATCCCAGAGAGCACAACTGAGAGCTAACATTCTAACATCAGAGGCAGAAGAGCCAGGACAGGAACTGAACTGGAGACCTTGGTCATTCATATGATAAATACCAAGCACCACTTTAGTCCCCAGAAGGAGACTCCAAGGAGTCAAAACTAGCACAAGCTAGCATGGTAGGAAGAAAAGGGCAGGATCCCATCTCAGCCCTACCCTCAGTGAGGGCTACGACCTTAAATAAGCTACCCCACCCCTGGGGTCTCAGATCCCTTATCTACAAAGTGAAGGGTGGATGAGAAGCCAGGTCTACCTACTCTCTAAGAGGTAAGCAAGGCTCATTTTAATTTGTGCTGCAGCAGAGAAGTCTTCTCATGCCTTGGGAGCCAGGTTGAAAAGTCAGTATCCATTCTGCTGACTTGCCTTTAAAGCAGTACCCCAGGCACTTATGACACTCTGAAAGCTCTCACATCATGGGCCACTATTACCCCATCTGTGTAATTTTCCCACACAATTGTCAAGACTCATACCATGACCTCCATGTCCAGAACTCCCAGGCCTGGTCTGTGTCGTCCCTGGGTGGCTCTGCTTCTCCCAGGCCCACAGATGACAAGCTCACTCACCAAGCCTACTTCCCAAGCAAAAGACTTCCTTACCCTCTCTGGACCCCAGCAAGTCCCTGCTCTAAAGGCCTTGGGTCTGGCCTTCTCCACATTCAACCTGCAGGTCTGAGACTTCTGGTTTGTGTGAACGTCACCAACAAATGAGTGGCTTCAAACTTGCCATCATAGCTGAGCACGCGTGTACATGGTGCTACAGCCACAAGGAGCCAGGGAAGGAAGCCTCAACAGGGGCTAGCACCGTCAGCAACATCAGAACAACTTCAGTGATGTCCACTCACCAGGGCTCAGGAGCAGTAAACAGCATACCTTTGGCAGAATTACACCTGCAATCTCTCCCTGCATCTGGCTCTAAGAAATGCATGGCAGTGTGGAGGAGAGGGGGAAGAACCTCAACTCCTCAGGCACAGATCTTGCCCCACTTCTGCTCTGCCCCAGCCAGCTGGGTGGCACGGAAATCACACTTCACCTTTCAGGGCCTCATTCAGCCCCCCCCCTAAACAAAAGAAGGGGCTGTGCCAGCAATCCCCCTGCCCTCGACCCACCTCAAAAAGTGAACAGAACTTTGCATGGGGCTCTGGCACACTCTGTGGAGGTGGGTCACAGCAGGAGCAGCACAGGAAGAGAACACTCAAACTTATTCTCCTGGCCCCACTGCCCACCTTCACCCTCATTCCCACAGCGCCATCCTCACTGCCCTAGGCAGCTACTAATCTCCTGCCCCCTCTTTAACGTTACCAGGTTACGTCCATTCCATACGGATTTAGCAAATACAATATGTGGTCCTGCAAAATAGGAATAGTTACTTAAAACTACTGAGAACTTATTAGGCAATACACTGAGAGCTTTATAAACAGTCTTTTCATAACAACCCCTCCAGGTAGTGGGTACTAATTATTATTTCTAGTTTACAAGGAAGAAGCTGGCGGCCCAGGGAGATAAAATAACTGCTCGAGTTAGTACTCAGCTGTAAGGAGCTCAGCGGGAACCCGGTGTCAGCCTCACCCACAGCTATACAGGTAAGGGATGCTGTGGTCCAAGAGGCCTGGGCTTCCCCAACTCCACGGTGTCCACTGGGCAGCCCCACCAGGAAGGCCTCCTGATGCCTCCTCTACCAGCCCACTGGTCAAGCCTCTCAAATACCTTCTAAGAAGCCAGAGCTTCTCCTCCCCCGCCCAAGCACCTGAGAAACAAACCACCAAAATATTCCCCCAGCAAGCCCAGCTGGAAGAAAAGACCTGCTGAGCTAGGACAGGCAGCTCACTTTGTCTCATTCCCAGAAGCAACAGCACCTGATTTTCCACTACACAATCTTCAAACGTTCTCCCAGTTCAGCTCCCTACTCTGGAATTTGGGCCTCAGCAGTGCAGAATAGACTTATCTCAACTGATACTTACATACCCTCGGTTCCTCAGGGGAGAGGTTTGGAGAAATTACCCAGGTAAGTTACACCAAAATTAAAGAGTTCCATTACCCTGCCTAGCATCCAGGAGAAACAGAATCAACGCACTTGCTTCAAAGCACCCAGGGCAGAGCCAGAGTCCTCAGAGCTCAGCTCTCCTCCATGGTTACTAGGCACCCATCCACTCTCAATGTCCTAAGTAGGCACCGCCAAGACCCAGAGACTAAACAGTGAGTCTCACACCTCAACACTAAGCCATGCAAGGCCTACTAAACACAGTCCATTTCTGCACCCAGCAGAATGGCAGCCCCATACACTATTGGGAGTTTAAAGTGGTACAGGCCTAAGAGCATAGTAGGTACTGCTGTAATGTTTTAAATGAATTTAACATCTGACATGCCAATTCCACTCCTACAGAAATACTAATACATGCGTACTAACACGTATGAATGAAGGTATACAAGCCAAACTAACGAGATGGTTTCTATATCCATCAACAGGGGACTGATCCATAAATTATAATATACTTATGCCAGAAAATAGTTTGCAGACAAATAAAAGATGAATTAAAAGATCTACCCACATGAAAAAAAACTCCAAGATCTAGTATGTGAAAAAACAAACAGCAAAACAATATATATGATACAATTCAATTTATGCTTACAAAAGAAAGAAAACCATATATATGCGTTGTCTACACAGGCTGACAGCTTCAGGATATGCTGAAGTGCCCTCTGAGGACCTGGCAGGAGTGGCATCTGGGAGGGCACTGGGCGAACAGGACTTGACGTGTCTCCCTTATATCCTTCTGTACAACTGAATGGGAGGGCAGGGTACAGGAATAGAATATACCCACATGTCACCTGTATAATAAGTTAATAAAAAAAGGAACCGAACCGATTAAAAAACACTATTATCACCACCGTGAGAGGGTTCTCGTGCCAACATAAAATTGCTACACTCACCTGAACAGGTTTCTGTGCTGGATTCTCAAGTCTTCCATGACTTACAAAGTTCAAGCCAAGTCCTAAGCCACTGACAGACTGGATCAGGATCAACAGGGAAGAAGGGAAACGTGGGATTTGAGGAGAACTTAAGCAAAAGTTCTGTGATGCTTGCACACCTGTCCCACACTGAACCTGCCTTAGTTCAGGCCCTCCCTCCTTTCACCTCCACAATATAAGAAAAAAGCCAAAACCAGGATTAAGAGAAAATTCCCTTTCCCACAGCAGAAGAGAGGCCTCCAGGGTCACCAACACAGCTGTCTCCAGGCGAAGCCAACCCTCCCCACACAGGCACCACAGGCCAGGCTCCGGGGACTGCAGGACAGCCAAGACTGGCAGCCCCAGGGCCCACTCAGTCAAGTCCCTCCACTTCGGCAAACAGCCCAGGAGTCTTTTCGCACTCACCACTGAAATCCAAGCTGAACCAGGATACAAATCAGATGCTTCTGCCAACAAAACAGCAACAACATGGAAAAAAGAATGATAAATCAATGGTATTCTGGCTAAATATATACTTTTTTCTGCTTGCCTAAGCAGTGGCACTGCTGCAGATTTAAACATTTGATAAATATCTGTTTCTGCTTCCCAGTCATAATTAAAACAAACACACACAACTAACACAAAGCAAAAAGAAAACCAAAGGGGCTCTGCTGAGGACACCCTGATCACGAGGTGGGCGTAGTAGGTCAAGTGTGCAGGAGAAAACACTCTGCTCTAAAACACATACCCTGCCTGGCAAGGGCTCTCACCACACAGAACAAACTCACTGAAGACTTGAACAGTCCATGGTTAGAAGTGTTCTCTTTGGGGGCAAGGAGTAAGCACCACGCAGAAGGTGGCTGAGCAGAGTCATCCAGAGACTCACCAGCAGAGACCCGAGACCCTGTGGCTGAAGCTGCTGGGAAGCAGTCATCTCAACAAAGGTAAAACCACCACCTCTTCGCAGGGAGATCACAGCCCGAGTAAGGCCAGAGCCTGAGCAACTGACAAGGGAAGCTCAAAAGCAAGTTTCCTACTGTGTCTGGCACTCACTAGGGAACAGTGCACAAGACCAGGATGTCCCTGACCTGGCAACAGACTCCAGCCAACCATCTCCCTATACTGACTCTGGTTCTCCTGAGTATGACTTGGCTCCCCACAGACACTATGACCTTTTTTTTTTTCTTTTTTTTTGAGATAGGAGCCCCAAGCTGTCCCCCTGGGTAGAGTGCCATGGCATCTCAGCTCACAGCAACCTCCAACTCCTGGGCTCAAGCGAGTCTCCTGCCTCAGCCTCCCAAGTAGCTGGGACCACAGGCGCCCGCCACAGTGCCCGGCTATTTTTTGGTTGCAGCCATCACTGTTGTTTGGCGGGCCGGGCTGGATTCAAACCCGCCAACTTGGGTGTATGTGGCTGGCGCCTTAGCCACTTGAGCCACAGGCGCCGAGCCGACACTATGACCTTCAAGAGAGAGTGGCCTCAACTTCCCTCCCCATTCATTGCCACCCTAGTGAGCAATGGTTCCTGGTCAGTCCCTGCGCATTTGGTGACCACAAGTTAACTCCAACTGGGGCAGATCAACCTTAGAGATCAGCTGGAACTGAAGACCAAACTCCATGGGTCCCCTGTGCTATTACGGAGAGTGAAGCACTATGCCCCAGAAAGACATCTTCCTTCTGGCACTTTTTTCTTGAAGTTTCAAAACTCAAACCAGTTTTCCCAAAATGGGGTCTGTGGATTGCGGTTTCACCCTCGGAGATGCTCCTAGAAGGTAGGGATGATAAGGCCGGGGTAGGTACAGACAGGGGAAGGCTCTTTCAGGCTGTACTGAGACCTCGTCCTCTAGCTCAGCTAAAAGACAAAGGGAGGCACTTCTGGCGTCTGCAGAGATAGTTTTTAGTCTGTGCACAGTTACTATGCCCAACCACCATCCCTGGGAGGGTCTGAACTGATAGAAGGAATGGGAAGGAATGAGGAGAGGGAAGGGAACACTCAGATTTGAGTCCTGGTCCCCACCGACTCAAATATCCAAAGGGACTGAGCTCTGTGGATTCTGGTAAGTTCCCTTTTCTCCCTTGCCACAGCCACTGTCTTCATCTTCATGTCATAAGTTCAGGCCCTCATCATCTCTCGTGCTGATCACTTTAATGAATTTGTTTCTCCTAATTTCTACTTCACAACTCCACATAGCCTGCTGTACTAGCTTTCTAGAAAACAGACCTGACCCTCTCTCTCCCTTAATGAACCCCAGCTTATAGGACTGAGTCCTCAGCCCTTGGCAAAGTATGCAAGGCCCCTGCCCACCTTTCTAGCTGGAAGCACAGGCTCTGGAATCCCACAGATCTCAGCCAACTGCGAGATGAACTGCTTGCTGACTGTGTCAATGCACGTGTGTTTCTGTACCCTTCCACATCTGTGAGTTGGGAACAGCATGATCAACCTCCTGGAGTGGCTGTGAGGACTGACTCCAAGTTGCAAAGGGCCTAATTCTCCAAGAATGTTCACAACTCCAGCATCCCCAAACTGGTTCCAGGGTCCTCTCTCATCCCCACCTTGCTATGTCTCATTTGTTCATTCTTCATAATGAATGAACAAAAATTAACTCCAAAGAAGGCACATGAAAGACATAAAAATTGAGGGTCATAA
Organism: Otolemur garnettii; assembly: GCF_000181295.1. NCBI lineage: Eukaryota > Metazoa > Chordata > Mammalia > Primates > Galagidae > Otolemur > Otolemur garnettii. The sequence goes on along the minus strand of NW_003852396.1, from coordinate 9,700,910 downwards.
ACATAAAAATTAGGCTACCAAAATGTGAAAGATATCAAAATTAATTATCAAATCAATGTGGGAGGAAAGAACCAATGGAAACAGAAGAAAACATTATTTGGGGAGGAAATTGTTTTTAATATATAAATCTCTGACATTTTGGACCTCATTTTTTCAAAGATTTAAGGTGATGACATTTCAATAGCTGACAAGACAGTCCTTTTTTTAAAAAAAAACTATTTCTTAATTAATATCTTTGGAGAACTAAGAAGCACTTTAATAGACTGACTAAATCTTAATAAAATTCTCAGAGAAATTCTGGCACCAGTCACAACAAACACCCTCTTGAAATTTAATTTCCTTTCAGCATACAATTTACTATGGAAACTCATTTATGATGCCACCACTACCAGTCAAATCTGCCTGGAGCACAAAAACTTCAAAGTTCCAAAAGAGAACCTGATAGGACAAGATGGAAATTGGTCCCATATTTAGACAAATCTGACATCTAACAGGAATGTCCCCCACACCAAACCTTCCAGCTTTGCAAGTCAGCCAGATTCAGCTCCTCCCTCCCCCACCCTTTCTCTCCCTCTACACTCCAGGTCTCCCTCTAGATACAACCCCCAAATTCAGTATTCCAATAAAACAAATAAAAAAGGTGAGAAGGTCACAAAATGAGCAAAGGGAAACTAGTTCATCCACTTTCATCTTTCTGTCAAAGACCTATCCTTTCTGGCTTATGGTTTTTCCAATTCCCTTCTCTTAAACAAGATGATCACAGGCCTCAAAATGTGCACTGTGTGTTAGGGATTCAAGTGGGCAGGCAAAGCTAGGTTTTCAGTATAAAAACAGACCTTAAAAACCCCACTCCTGGCTCGGCGTCTATAGCTCAACCGGCTAAGGCGCCAGCCACCCATGTACACTTAAGGTGGCGGGTTCGAATTCCCAATCCGGACCTGCCAAACAACAATGACGGCTGCAACCAAAAAATAGCCGGGCATTGTGGCAGGCGCCTGTAGTCCCAGCTACCTGGGAGGCGGAGGCAGGAGACTCGCTTGAGCCCAGGAGTTGGAGGTTGCTGTGAGCTGTAATGCCACAGCACTCTACCCAGGGGGACAGCTTGA
>NW_003852396.1:9694837-9699774 GCF_000181295.1 Otolemur garnettii | reverse complement strand
CCCAATGAAAAACTTGGAATTCCATTATCCCAAATCACCTGTGGGCAAAACTGAGCAGAGTGCAGATGCCAACCTTAATGAGCACCCACTGCAATAGGTGTATCTTGTTTGGTGTAAGGCAGATGACATTACCCTTACTGCACATACGTGGAAACCAAGCTCAGGCTGGTCAGGTCATGGGCTCACTATTTACACCCAGGCCCGCTAGACTCCCAGTAATTTTTTTTTTCCAGGTTAATGTGAGGGTACAAATAACCAGGTCAGTATATTTAAATTTGTTAGGTAGAGTCCCTCTTGTAGTTGTGTCCTGAGCCCAAAAGGTGTGCCATATACCCCTACATTATGGCCAGTAAGTGGGAACACGGCAAACCTTCCCTCCTTCCCCCGCCCCCACTTGAATTGAGGTTTTCTCCTGTGTGGGTGTGAATTAGTTCATCTACTGGCTTCATATTAGTATTGAATACATTGGATATTTGCTTTTCCATTCTTGTGATACTTCCAGTACTCCTGAACTCAGGCTGCCTCTAGTATCCATAAGTGCCCACATTAAAATGTCCTTGGTTGGAGAACAGCTTACAATTTACGTGTTGCTTTTCACATACATTATCTCATTTAATTATCACGACCTTGTAGGACGGCTAGGAATTTCTTTTCTACTGTTATGAAAGGCTATGTAGATTCAGAGATCATCAGCAACTTGTGCAAGACAGCTTGGTTTTCTCACCTGTAAAATGACGCTCATTCCTACCTCAGTGTGATAAATGCCAAGGGCTCAAATTCTAACTGTTATTAGCATCATAATTTTTACTAATTAGGCAAGTTAAAGTAAAATTAATACACACTAGATATTTTAAAGACTCAACCTTCTTACCAAGAGATGAACCCAGACACTTACCGTCATTTCATCTTTGATAAGCCTATCAAAAAAATAAATTGAGGGAAAGACTCCCTATTTAACAAATGGTGCTGACTGAACTGGCTGGCAACTTGTAGAAGACTGAAACTGGACCCACACCTTTCACCTTTAACAAAAATTGACTCTCACTGGATAAAAGACTAAATTTAAGACATGAAACCATAAAGATTCTTGGAAAGAGTGCAGGGGAAACACTTGAAGAAATTGGCCTGGGAGAACACTTTATAAGAAGGATCCCTGGGCAATTGAAGCTATACCAAAAATACATTACTGGGATCTGATCAAACTAAAAAGCTTCTGCACTGCCAAGAACACAGTCAGTAAAGCAAGTAGACAGCCCTCAGAATGGGAGAGGGTATTTGCAGATTATGTTTCTGACTAAGGTTTGATAACCAGAATCCACAGAGAACTCAAACTTATTAATAAGAAAAAAACGATCTCATTTCATTATGGGCAAGGGACTTGAACAGAAGCTTCTCTGAAGAAGACAGGTGCATGGCCTACAGACACATGGAAAACAGCTCATCATCTTTATCATCAGAGAAATAACCCATATCACAAAATCTCAAAACTACAGATGTTGGTGTGGATGTGGAGAAAAGGGAACACTTCTGCACTGCTGGTGGGAATGCAAACTAATTAATACATTCCTTTTGGAAAGATGTTTGTAGAACACTCAGGGATCTAAAAATTGACCTGCCGTTTGATCCTGCAATTCCTCTACTAGGTGTATATCCAAAAGACCAAAAATCAGTTTGCAACAAAGATATCTGCACCAGATTGTTCACTGCAGCTCAATTTATAATTGCCAAGTCATAAAAGAAGCCCAAGTGCCCACCGACCCATGAATGGATTAACAAATTGTGGTATATGTATACCATGGAATACTATGCAGCCTTAAAAAAAGATGGAGACTTTACCTCCATCCTCTTACATGAATGGACTTGGAAAAATTAAAGTATCTCAAGAAGGGAAGAAAAAGTATCCAATGTACTCAGTACTTTTATGGTACCAATTTATAATTACTCACACTTTCTCATGAAAGATAGATCGCACCTACAGCCCAGGATGAAAGAGAAAAGAAGTGCAGGATGGGTGGGGAGGGGGCAAGGTCCATAGAGGGAGGGTAAATGGTGGGACCACACCTATGGAGCATATTGTAAGGGTACAAGTCAAATCTACCAAGTATAGAACATAAATGTCTTAACACAATAATTAAGTAAATGAGGTGAAGGCTATATTAATTAGTTTGATGTAACCATTCCAAATTGTATTTAAAAATCAATACATTGTACCCCACAAAACCAGAAATGTAGTCATAGTCTATGTGTATATGACTTAAAGAGAAAGAAAAAAAAAAAAAAAAGACTCAACCTTCTTAGTCAAGCCTTTACTTGTCAGAAACCATACTATTTTACCACAACCTCAAACTCACAAATAACCACTAGCTGCAGCTTCCAAAAAACTAACTGAAACGATGTGGTCAAAACCAATATGGATTTTATTTATTATTTTTTTTTTGAGACGGAGCCTCAAGCTGTCCCCCAGGTAGAGTGCCATGGCATCACACTCACAGCAACCTCCAACTCCTGGGCTCAAGCGAGTCTCCTGCCTCAGCCTCCCAAGTAGCTGGGACTACAGGCGCCCACCACAACGCCTGGCCATTTTTTGGTTGCAGCCATCATTGTTTTTTCGGGCCCGGGCTGGGGATTCGAACCCGCCACCTTAGGGGTATGTGGCTGGCGCCTTAGCCGCTTGAGCCACAGGCGCCGAGCCACCAATATGGATTTTAAAAGCAACTAACCTACAAGAAAAGAATAGGAGCACTGTTATTAAACACCCAAAAAATCCACTTCTATCAGTACCAGGGCTTGATCATTCATGTGCTGCTTGACCCTGACCATGTCATTTCAATGCTGTGATGGCTCCCACCATCCAAAACAGCATGGCCAGCTTATAACCTGGAAGTTCTAGTGAGAAGTTGCCCTGCAGGGGGTGGGGGGTGTGAAAGATGTAGGGGTGGGGTAGAGAGGACACACATCATTATCTCAAGCTATTTTTAATGTGCTGGAAATGTACTACTTGCTTATTTATTTACGCACTTGAAAAGACATCTGGGAAGTCTGGAAATGCAAGATGCCATAATAATCAACTCACCACTCCTCAAAACCAGACTGGAAAAGATGGCAGAAGTGCGCTTATAGGAGGATCCCAGCACCAAACAGGAGAAAACCTACAATACTAACAACAACAAGAGATCCCAACAAGGTCTTCAGGCAAGCTCCAGGAAGACCAATACAACTGAGAATCCACCTTAGGTGCGAAAGTTAAAATAAGATCAGGGCATCGTCACTCACGCCTGTACTCATAGCATTCTTGGGAGGCCAAGGCTGGTGGATTGCTTGAGCTAGGAGTTTGAGACCAACCTGAGCGAGTGAGACCCCATCTTTACTAAAAAAAAACAATAGCTGGGCATTGTGGCGGGCGCCTATAGTCCCAGCTATTCAGGAGGTTAAGGCAAGAGAATCATTTGAGCCCCAGAGTTTGCAGTTGCTGTGATGCCAGGGTACTCTACCAGGACAACAGAGTGAGATTCTGTCTCAAAAAAGAAAAAAAGAACAATTATGAGTCCACAGGTAAGTTTTCCAAGTACAGTTAACAACTTTATAGTCAAGATGGCCAGACAGCTAAGTACCCTAATTGTCTGCATAAGAACAGCACTCATATTATAAATCTAGTACCAATTACTTCTAGTTTGTTTTGCTTTTTGCAATCTTTCTTGCATCTCATTTTTTCTTGTAAAGTTATCCTAATTTATTTATAATAACAGGCAGAGGTTTTATTTTATGTGGCTGATCTAGAAACAAAAGTCAGTCTCTCTTAGAAATCTGCTTCTATCACTATCAGATTTCTAGCTCTTTCTTTACATCCACCTCAGAGATAAGAAACAGGTCCAGAGGGCAAGAGACTGATCCAAGGTCACACTTCTTGCTAGGACAAGGACTCAAGAAGCCCAGCATGGATCTCCTCCAGCTGTTTCACTGTTGCAAGTGACCTACACACTGGTGTCTTGAATACAGAGTTTACTTAAGGGAAAAAAATAAAGCCATCATGAGTCATCTCTACTGTCAAGGGGAACCACACAAATTGTTCTAATAAAGTATCCAGCATCTTTAGAACTACTTGTTTCTGAAATAATCAACCTAAGCAGAGAATACAAAAGCTATATCTTCTACCCAAAAGCTGTGAGCAGATGTGCTGCTGGGCTTTGGGAACCTGCTAGCCCAACTCTTCTAGCCCAAAACTCTTTTTTAAAGAGTGAGCCTGGATGCAGGCAGTACTGGGGTAGGAACCGGATGGAAAGGTGGGCATCAGTTGTTTTTTTTCCACACAACTCATAGAGACTATCATGATTTAATGTACCTCCATCCCACTCATCTTAAACACCCTAAATATCTCATCTCCCAGCTGTCCCCCTTCAACTTCCTCAAGAAAAAAGCACTGCAGTCTAAGGTGAACCTGAAAGACTAGGAGGGACAGTACTTGACACTGGCGGCAGAGGAAGCAAAACTCAGCTCCCTCCCCCATCCAGGTTTTCCGGGAACTTCCCGTCGGGTGTTTGGACGCTATGGGGGTCCGCAACTCTGACCCTGACCTCTCTTTTCAGGGTCTCCCCGGGCGGAGGCGGGAGGAGAGCCCAGTCCTCACTGCTCTACCCCGCCGCCGCCTGGCGTCTGGCCCCAGACCCCCCGCGCTCGCGTCGCTCCGGGGCCTCCCTCTGTCCCTTCTCGCCCGCAGCCCGCCGACCCCGACCGCCGCCGGACGCTGGCCCACCCCGGAGACCCTGAGGGCACCCCGCCCGCAAAGGACCCGTGTCCCCAGTCGGAGCCCTCCGGCCGCCCGGGCCCGAACCCCATGTCCGCCCCGCACCCGCACTTCCCGCCTGGCCCACGCGTGCTCCCGCTCCGCCCCAACTTTTCCCGGCCCCGGCCCCGGCCCCGCCGCCGCGGGGATGCCGCGT
>NW_003852396.1:9686689-9694608 GCF_000181295.1 Otolemur garnettii | reverse complement strand
CCTACGGCCGCCGCCACCACTGCCGGGAATACGTGGCAGTGGCCACCGCTGCCGCTCGCGCTCCCCGCCTCGCCTCTCCTCTCGGCGCCCGCGCGGGCGGCTCCGGAGCGCCGGACCGCAGCGCCAGGCGCCCTCTGCCGCCGGGAAGCTGCATCCTCCCGCCCTAACCCTAACTCGCCCGCCGCCCCCGCCCGGGCTCGGCCCCGCCCCCTGTCCCTGCCCCTCCCTCGTCCCTCCCCCCTCTCCCCTCCTTTCCCTCCCTCCTCTTTCTGGCCAGCCCCGCCCCTCTCACCTCCGAGCAGGTTTCTCAGGCCTGGCGGGTGTGCTGGCCCTCCTGCCACTGCTTCCCGGGAGCCAACCGTGATCACTCCTGGTGGCTCCCGCGCAGCGGGTGCATAAATAACACCCCTGTTGATATATTTCCTGCTTCTTTTAAAGCCTCGCCCAAGAGATCGTAAACTGCGAAAGAGGGGTGATTAGGGGGCAAGCGCCGGTCTACTGTGTGCACGATTCTCTTCTGGGGCAAGGTTAGCGCACTGCCCAGAATACTGAAGCGTGCAATAAATACTTGCAGAGATAGCGAACGAGTGATTGAATGAGTAGGGATTTTCTTATATTACAGGTGTTAAAAACAATAATAAAATAAAAAATAATGAGTTGAAGATTTTTACCGCTGTCTACCCAAGTAGGATTTTAAACCTCAAGCGACAGAAATCCTGACCTGGATTTGTTTTTTGTAAATTACACGTGCGCACACATGCGCAGCCTAGCATAAATAAGTGGGATTCACAATTCCCCACCTCAGACCAGGACTAAAGCTGCACAAGGCCCACAGCTAAATATTATTCAGGGCTGTTAGTCAAATACATTTAGATTTTAGATCTACCACTTAAAAGCTGGGCAAAATTGGGAAAGCTAATCTCCCTGGGCCACAGTTAACTCATTTATAAATTAAGAATAATGAAACCTACTTCTTAGAGTTGTTGTGAGGATTAATTGAGATCCTGCACTGTAAAGCACTTTACACACCCCCCTGGTGTGTATGGTAGTTACACGGTAGTTATTGTTAGTATTATTACTGGTCTGGTAGGTGATAAAAATATATGTATATAAATGTAAAACAATGGCCACCTTTTCGCCTGATGACAATCTTACATCCCGTCTACGGGTGGTCTATTCACTTGCCCAGCAAGGCCACCCATGGGAACAAGGTCACTCCTGTCTCTCCTCCCCTCCATCCATCACAATTTAACAGTTTTGGGCTGTAGAACCCATTCTCCTGAAGGTTTTCCACCTGGATTTCTGTGGCAATTCTCTTAATTACCAAGTGTTTGTTTTATTTTTTCTTTTCTTTCTTTCTTTTTTTTTTTTTTTTGAGACAGAGTCTCAGTATGTCTCCCTGGGTAGAGTGCCACGGCACCACAGCTCACAGCAACCTCAAACTCTTGGGCTTAAGCAATTCTCTTGCCTCAGCCTCACGAGTACCAGGGACTACAGGCACCCACCACAACACCTGGCTACTTTTTTGTTGTAATTGTCATCGTTGTTTGGTGGGCCGGGGCTAGATTCAAACCCTCCTTCTCTGGTATATGTGGCTGGCACCTGCTTAGCCACTGAGCTACAGGCACCAGGCCAGGTGTTTGTTTTCTTGATGTAAAGGGCAGTGAACCATCTCAAAGCACCTGCAGTCTACTGCCTCTTCAGTTTTCTCCCTGACCCTTTCTCAAGCATCTTGAAGCTCTCTCTTCACTGCTAAAGAAATCTCCGTTCTGCTGCACACAAAGCAGGAGTGTGGTGACGTGGTCTCCATGGAATTAGGACATTCCAGCCCATCACTGTGGGTTCACTGCACCTCAGTCCTCTCAACTGTAGGCTGTGGAGAATACTACCTTGTAACATTGAGAGAGAATTCATGATCCAGTCTGTGAGGGAAATTCCTAAAACATATGGGGGTGTAATAAAAGGCAACTATTGATTAGCTTATATAGCAAGGATTTAAGGTGTGTCTTTATAGTGTTCTAGGTGCTACAAGGGTGAAGGAGGCCAAGTGGAGTGACTCATGCCTGTAAGCCTAGCACTCTGGGAGGACAAAGCAGGAGGATCACTCAACTTCAGGAGTTCCAGACCAGACCTGGTGTCTACCAAAAATAGAAAAAAGTTAGCCACGTGTTGTGGCAGGTCCTATAGTTTCAGCTACTGCAGAGGCTGAGACAGGAGGATCACTTGGACCCAGGAGTTCGAGGTTGCTGTAAGCGAGGTTGACGCCATGGCACTCTAGCCCAGGCAAAATAATACATAAATAAATAAAGGAAACACACACGTGAGGTAAGGTTCCTGCCCTCAAAAGAGTCTGACCTCTAGCTCAAAAGTGTACTTCATACTAGGGCAGAGGTATTGCGAGGACAAGAGATGGTACGAAATACGAAATTAGGGAGCTTCAAGGTCCAACTGGATCAGTGCTATTGCAGTATGGATTATTTCAATTCCTCATCATTGTAAATACCATTTTCTTCTAAATATTATGTACTTCCCAAGGCCTCTGCTAAAAATTAATAATTTTATGAAGCAAGCAGAGCCATTGATGTAAGATTCAGTTTCTTAATTAGGTGGCTCCAGGAACTTCCAAATCTTAGTCATATTGTGTCATTTTGAAAGTTCCATAAATCAAAGGTTAGAGTTGCATATCTCGCAATGCAAGCCTAAGAGGGAAAGTTCATATATGGTTACACTAATGGCTTCTAATGAGTCATACCTACAGAGGCGTCCTTGTTTAGCCCCCTCCCACGCTGGCCCTGGACTGGGCCACGTGACTTGCTTTAGCCACTGGGACATGAGCTAACATGACACAAGCTGGGGCTTTTGATAAACACTTGTGCCTTGCTACTTGTTCTGTTGGACTGCTGCCCTGAGACTGCTGTGAAGGAACCTGGTCCAACCTCTTTGAAAATGAAAGACCCCAAAGAGAGAAAGGCTTGACATCCAGCTATGTTACCTACCAGCTGAATTCAGGACAGGAGTGAGCACCAGGCAAAACCAGGAGGTGCTTTGTTATTCAGCAGTAGATGAGAGACACATACCCCTCCCAGGCTTTTCTACAGTTACAAGGTCTTGGTGAAATTCACCCAAGAATCAGTATTCTCACCAGTATTTTCTGTCTTGAAGCATTAGGGGGAGGTCACCACCTCTAAGCTTAACCAAGCAACACATTTTATGTAAATATCCTCTTTCAAAATCTTCACTGAATTGGTTACTGAGCCTGGTACTGTTTAAAATCCTTTTGCAGTCAACATAAGAATGGGCAGACAAAATTAGCTTGTAAACTACCAACATATTTAAACATTGTACCACTTTGGACCGCCTACAACAGGTATTTCAGAGGTTAGACATATTTCTCTTTCCTACTTTATTGTAAGCTTCTTAACAAGAATTAAGTTTATCGACAAGGTTTTATCATAGATCACAAAGCATCAGAAAAGGGAAAAGTGATCATCTAATCTACCACCTCCTTTTACAGATGAGAAAACTGGGGCTTAGAGAGATTATCAGAACCTTACAAATTCCAGGGTTCTGGAGCTCTCTCAGACCAGAACTGAAATAACCCTGAAGTGCTTTGTGCTATTTGTTGAGCCCCTTTGTTTTAACTTTGTGACATTTGTTGCTATTTAACATATTCTCCCCATGCTTAACATAAGTCTACAACTTTCTCTAGCATTTAGAATAAAATCATGATTTTTAATATGGCCCCATGCCCACCCCCCTGCCCTTCAGAGGCATTGTATCTGCTCTGCCCCTCACGGGGCACATTCTGCCCTACTGGCTTTTGGTCTGTTCCTCAAACCAGAAAGCTCTTCTCCACTTCAAGTCCTTTGCCCTTGCTGTTCCCTCTCCTCCAAACTCTTCATCAGAACTCATTGCAAGCAATGAAAAGCAATTCAGGGTTCTTATCACATTGTATGGTTATATATTCACATGTGTATGTTTCTCTCCCTCCATGAAAGGAGGAGGCACTGGTATATCCTCACCTCCTGGCATAGTGCCTGGCACATAACAGGCTCTCAATAAAGACTTATTAAGAAAATAAAAGAATGAGCAAATGAACAAATGAATGAATAATATAAGCCCTGCTATTTCTCTAAATTTATCCTGGTAACATTAACTTTGTAAGCATGGTGAGAAAAGACAAAGAGAATGGATGAGTATAGGTTGCAGAAGGTTCTCTCTGCTGGGTCCCGTGTGAAGCCGTGGAGAGGACAAAGGCCCACACAGGGTAAAGGAGGAAATGCGACTGTGTGTCAGAGATGAGCCCTGCTATGCTGCTCTTAAGGAACAAATAAGCAATGAAGTAGGAGAGAGAAAACCTAGAATGGTGACCTTTGCATGTCTTAGAATGTTTGTAGGAATAAGAACCCTCAGACTGAAATTGAGTTTGTGGCCTGGCTGCAGGAGCCAGGAGCTGAGGTCAGCAATGTGTGTTCATAACCTGCTGGCTCTGCCTCTGTTCACGCCTGGCTGTGCGTTCTCTACAGCAGAGGTCCCAGATTACCTGCTGAAGCCTGCAGGCCCAAGGCGAGGGTTTCACAACTCAGAGACAAAATGAGAGTAATAAAACCTCTCATTCTTTGTTTTGTTTGTTTGCCATTTTTTGGCAAAAGAAAATGTTAACAGCCTCAGCCCCACCCCCACCCCACATGTTTTTGTAATGTTTTCAAAAGTCTCAGAAACTCTGACTTTACAATCTCACAAGCTGAGCAATCCCTGCAAAGGCTTTGGTTGTTGTTTTGATCCCGTAGACCCACCTGTTTCCTCTTCCTCCTCACACCTACTTGGCTGTCATTTTAGCTTCGCTGGTCAGAAGAGGCTTCGGTTGGGAGGCTTGCATTTGTGGCTGAGGGTCAGGAGGGAGCTGGGCCTTGGCTCTATCCCACCAAGAAGGACGAGCTAGACTTGAAGTCTGGCCAGTGACCATGAGTGTGTGTGTGTGCACTTACGGCAGGGAGAGTCCTTGTTAGGTTAGTAACACTGTTCTAATATAGGGGAGATACTTAATCCTAAAAGGAAATACTGTTCTTCTGGGGGGGGGGGTTCAGAGTTTTGCTCTGTTGCCCTAGGCTAGGGTGCCATGACATCAGCCTAGCTCACAGCAACCCCTAACTCCTGGGCTCGAGTGATTCTCCTGCCTCAGCCTGTCCAGTAGCTGGGACTACAGGTTCCAGCCACAATATCTGGGTAATTTTTCTATTTTTAGTAGAGATGGGGTCTTGCTCTTGTCCAGGCTGGTCTTGAACTCCTGCGCTCAAGGCATCCTCCTGCCTCGGCCTCTTAGAGTGCTGGGATTACAGATGTGGGCCTAGGAGGAGACGTTGTTTTTAATCCTTATTTTACACAGAAGGAAACTGAGACTCAGAACATTTAAGAAATTCACCTCGAGCCTGATCAAATACAAACCTCTTTGGTAACGATGCTTTAGGTGCTCAACTGCTGCCAATCGAAGTTAAATCTGATATAAATTCCCAGAAATCAACACTGTAGAAAGACTCTTCTAGAACTAGGAAAAGGGTGAAATTTACCTTGCCTCAGCTAGGAGAGGAAACTATCCAGTCTTAGATTTGAGAAGTAATATATTAAATCTTTGCATTTCCTGTACATTTACATTTCCATCAGAAGCTGACCTACCCATTTTATACACTTAGTTGGAATTTGAATTCCTCAGAGAAAACTACTGTATGCTTACCAAGTATTATAATAAAAATGTCTTTTTCTCCCTGGTAGCAATGTCATATATGGTTTTTAAGCAAAGACCTAGAATAAAATTATACCTCCTCAATTCTACAGTAAAGGTAAGCTTGCTTATTTTCATAGAACTGTAAAATCCCATAAAAGGAAAAGTTTTAAGATCTCTGCTTTCATTTGTGTGAAGGCACTGGAGCCCTAATGAAAGGTTCATCCAAGATCTTCTTGCTCTACTGCCTCTGATTTTTTGAATTTAAGTCTTCAGCTAAAAGCTGGGAAGGAATCCCCACCCCACTCCTGCCAGCAACCTAAGGAGGCTCTCAAGCCGAGAATACCAGTGGACCCTTTACACTTAATTTCTTCACAACTTTCTCCCTGCTGGCAAATGTCAAGTTTCTATTTCAGGAGATATAAAAGCGTCATTAACTTGCCTGTCTTCACGCTCATCTAACTCCTTTCAGGATTTCAGGGTTTTTGCTTGGGAAAGTAAGACCACATTGAAACCACAACCCCCCAGAGTCCCATTAGAAGTGGAACTGTCAGCATGCTTAGAACGGATCGGGGAGCTCTGCTTTTATCCTATAGGTTGTAAATAGTCCACTACAGTTTTTAAATTCCAAACTGTAAAATAACTCTCCTTAATTACCTTAACTTGCAGACCCATGACCTGCAAGTTCTTCATCAGTGACTCATATGCCAGCTGTCCTTTTTGGTGTGGCATATTTTTAACATCAAAAAGTATCTACTATGTCCTTGTCCCCGAAAGAGCTTCATTATTATCAAAAAACAATGATAAAGTTTCTGTACTTACCTCTTTAATCATTCCACATATGTTTACTGAGCACCTAGTATGAACTAGAATGGACTGAATTTGGTGAATACAGAGGCATCAAAGAGTAAAAGACCCAGTCCTTTCCCTCCCTAGAGAAACTCACAGTGCGAGAGAGAGAACAAACAGATGATTACAAATTATGGTAAGTGTGCTGAAGGAAAAAAAACAAGGTTCTGTGAGAAAGTTTAATAAAAGAAACTATTTTTAAATTGCAAGGTCAGGAAAGACCTTTCCAGAAATGATCTGAAAGCCAGACCAAGAAGATGAATAGGCATTGACCCAATGAGGAGCCCACTGGGAACGTTATTTTCCTTACACAAGGCTTCTGTATGTCATAGACAATGACCAGAAGAAGAAGAGGGACTCCTCAGGGCATCTTTGTTTTCAGAGAGGAGTCCAGGGGCCCTGTCTCCCCTCAGGGACAGACGGAAGGCAGGGACTCCCCAGCTTCTTCCATAGGGGTTTCCTTCCCCACCCAATCCATGCTCTGCTCTCTGAACCCTGACTCCTCTTAGCAGTAACACTTAGGTTAGCACTCCAGGTGAGGATCACTTAGGTTAGCACTCCAGGTGAGTAGCACTTAGGTTAGCAGGCCAGGTAAGTATTCTACTGGTTTTTATATATGTATGTGCATTCTTTAGTTCTCCCTGTAAGCTCCTGGAGAGCAGATGGCTTTATCCGATTCTCCTTTTATAATGTTCATGGTACCTAGAAGAAAACTTGATTCATAGCCACTGTTCCATAAACACCTGTTTAATGGAATAGAGTGAAATAAGAGCCAAATTAGACAAAGGAAGTATGCTTTAGAAATGCAGAGATAAAAAGGGAATGGCATGAAGGGCCCTGAAGTAGAGGCACTTCTGAAACTCCAAGGAACCCAGCTTGTATGGTCTTTATTGACTTTGATTTTTTTTTTTTTTTTGTAGAGACAGAGTCTCACTTTATTGCCCTGGGTAGAGTGCCATAGCGTCACAGCTCACAGCAACCTCTAAGTCCTGGGCGTAGGCAATTCTCTTATCTCAGTCTCCAGAGTAGCTAGGACCACAGGCTCCTGCCACAATGCCCGCCTGTTTTTTTTGTTGCAGTTTGGCCAGGGCTGAGTTTGAACCAGCCACCCTCAGTATATGGGGCTGGTGCCTTACCCATTGAGCCACAGGTGCCGCCCTTTATTGACTTTGATAGGGCCACAGTTCCTTGGTTCTGAGACTCCTCAACTGCAAGATGCAACACTGACTTAACAAGGGTTTAGTTTTGGTGGGAACAGGTTGCTTTCTTTCTTTCTTTTTTTTTTTTTTTTTGAGACGGAGCCTCAAGCTATCCCCCCTGGGTAGAGTGCCATGGCATCACGCTCACAGCA
>NW_003852396.1:9676637-9686644 GCF_000181295.1 Otolemur garnettii | reverse complement strand
AGCTGGGACTGCAGGCGCCCGCCACAACGCCTGGCCATTTTTTGGTTGCAGCCATCATTGTTGTTTGGCGGGCCCGGGCTGGGGATTCGAACCCGTTACCTTAGGTGTATGTGGCTGGCACCTTTGCCGCTTGAGCCACAGGTGCCGAACCGGAACAGGTTGCTTTCAATATATCCATATGTTGGGAGCATATCTTGACACTGGAAACATTAAAATGTTTCCCAAAAAGGTGTCTTATGAAATAATAAGAAAAATAATCACTACTCATCACCACTTTTCACAAGACTTAACGTAAACTTTGTTTTATCTCAGTCTGCCTCTTGTCCAAACCAATTTTTTTTGTAATAGCACTCAGAGTCCCTTTTAGGAAATTATTCTTCCTTGTTAGATACGGTCTGATGGGATATTCCATCGAGGTGCCCAGCTTTCCTCTGGTGAAGAGACAGATAGGCACTTGACCCAGAAGAGGCCATCAAACATATGAACAATGATCAGAATGTCCAAAGCTCCTCAGATGGAGCTTGCTCATTCTAGACATGGGATGCAGTTTAGACTGTCCAGAGCTTCTACAAAAAGCCTCTAAAACTGTATGATTCCAGAGTTAGTTTCAATTTTTTACAGCCAAGGAATTCTAAATGGGACAGTGCCCTTGACTATTGATACATCTGAAACTGGAATTGTTAACCTGGGCATGGACTTGGACATGGTCCATGAATAGGTGTCAGGGGGGGTCAATAGTCATGATATAATTTTTATATCAGTAGCTAAATGCATCTTTCTGCTGGAGTGGTTTACAGACAGTTTTTATGCAATTCTCAAAGATATCCATAGCTGAAATGGATCAGAAACCATCAATCCCAGGGCAAGGATTCTTAACAAGGATCTGTGGATGCTGCGGATGGGAAAAAAATTACATCTTTGTTTTCACTAATTTCCATTCACGTTCCCTTAATTATGAATGTGGGTAACAAATCACAGTATTGTTAGTAATTCCTGCAACTGTGTCCTCCACAGAAATCATATATTTTCATGTCACACTATAGTGTTGCAGATATCTCGAAATATAATTCACACTTTTCACTACTTTAAAATTACAGTAGTGTTACACCCAGGCTAGATCTTGGTATTAAATGTGTTAATAAAGAAGCATTTAACATTTTTTTTCTTGAGACAGAGCCTCACTTTGTCACCCAGGCTGTAGGGCTGAGGCATGATGATAGCTTGGGGCAGCATCAAACTCCTGGGCGCAAGCAATCTCTTGCCTCCATGTCCCAAAGTGCTGTGAACCACTGCTCCCTGACTACTCTAATAATTTTAGAGCTGCACCTCAACAAAATGGGTTTCCTGGTAATCTATATGCTTTGCTTTATTTAAAACATTGTTGGGAGAAGAGGTTTAAGGGGCCCGTAGCACAAAAAGTCAACAATAGCCCCATCAGGAAAATCTTAGTAGGACTAAGTCTATTAGCCTTGTATTGGTTTTACAAAGCAGGGTTCTATCTGGTAGTCCTTCCCCTTTCAGTAATTTAACATCCTAGCAACTAACATCACAACCTCTGAATTCTTCCAAAGCAGCAGTCACTGCCTAAGGTCCAGAGAAACACATAAACATATATGAACAAAAAACAAAACAAAAGCAAAAAAGAAAGAAAGAGAGAGAGAGAGAGAGAGCACATGAGCCATCCAGAATGGGTAAGTCCAGAGAGACGGAAAGCATATTAGTGAGGAGGAAGAATGGGGAATAACTGTTTAATGGGGGGATTGACAGCTTAATGAGTACCAGGTCCCCCTTCCAGGTGACAAAAATGTTTGGAACTGTATAAAGGTGAAGATGGCACAGCATTGTGAATGGGCTTAATGCCAATTAATTGTCTATTGTAAAAGGGCTAATTTTATGTCCTGTGAGATCTATCTCAAAAAAACATAAAATCAAATAAGAAAGATATAAGAGGAAACTCCATTACAAATTTACATGGGAATTTATTCAAGGTCTCACTCTGGGAAATAAAAAAAACTCCTAAAATTTAATGGTATTTTGTTTTTTCCCTCTTTCCCCCCAGCCCCTCAAGTTGCTCATGTACACTGCAATTTTAGATCCCTTATGAAATTGCTAGTGTGTACTTTGGCCTGCACGTTAAATTCCAGTTTGCATTTATGCATATTAAAACACACCACTAAATACTCATCTGACAAGCTATATTTTAAACCTCAAACTAGGTTTTATTGTGCCTGGATGCATTTTTAATATGCCTACTAAATTTTGGCCTGAACAAAGGATGGCTGGCAGTGATGATTCCTAAGGGCAGGTAGAGTCTCCCACTTTCTACCTCATGGAGTCTGCTCCTGCTTGGGGGCCTGGGGTTTGGAAGCCCCTACCACCTACTGACTCTGGGGAGCTTTCTGGAAAAGATTTCCAACATGACCTCATTGCCTCAAGCTTGGTCAGAGAGATCACTGACAGGCTTCCCATTCTGGTAGCCTGCCCTGCACCCAGCACCTCCTTGTATCCCAGTAAAGGTCAGTCCTCACTGGCCTCCATCAGAGTGGGCTTGGCTTAACCTTGCACAATTCCCTCTCAAATCCTTTTTTTTAAAGACAGAGTCTCACTCTGATGCCTGGGCAGAGTGCTATAGTGTCATAGCTCACAGCAACCTCAAACTCTTGGGTTCAAATGATCCTCGTGCCTCAGCTTCCCAAGGCGCCTGACACAATGCCTGGGTAATTTTTCTACTTTTAGTAGCATCGAGGTCTTTCCTCTTGCTCAGGCTGGTTTTGAACTTCTGAGCTCAAGCAGTCCACCTGCTTCACCTCCCAGAGTGCTAAAGGTGAAGGTGAAGATGGCACAGACATGTGCCACCACAGGCATGAGCCACCATGTACAGGCATGAGCCACCACACCTGGCCCCCTCGCCTCTCAAATCCTTCTCCATCATTCCTTCTCTGCCAGGGTTTTGAAGTTTCTTTTCCTGTTCACAATCCCTAATGGTTCCCTATGGCCTGCCTGGTAGTGTCCAAACACCTCAGCCCAGGATGGAAGAACCAGTGTTTATGAAGTCCTGGATGATAGAAAGCTTTCCCGTGCAGCATCCTGTTTAGCTTTATGAACAGCACTACGGGCTCGGCGCCTATGGCTCAACCGGCTAAGGCGCCAGCCACGTACACCTAAGGTGGCGGGTTCGAATCCCCAGCCCGACCCGCCAAACAACAATGACGGCTGCAACCAAAAAATAGCCGGGCGTTGTGGCGGGCGCCTGTGGTCCCAGCTACTTGGGAGGCGGAGGCAGGAGACTCGCTTGAGCCCGGGAGTTGGAGGTTGCTGTGAGCTGTAATGCCACAGCGCTCTGCCCAGAGGGACAGCTTGAGGCTCTGTCTCAAAAAAAAAAAAAAACAGAACAGCACTACAGGCCTGATACAGTGATTTGCAGGATGAGGAAACCAGGCTCAGGCTCGGGCTGGGGCTCGGGCTCAGGCTCAGGCTAAGGCTCAGGCTCAGGCTCGTCTGCGTACAATCCCACAGCTAGTCAAGCTTTCCTTACATTTCCTGCCTTCTTCCTTCCCAGCTTTTTCTCTACCATTCTGTCCTCTGCTTCAGCCAGGCAAGCCTCTACTCATTGTCCCCTAACTGTGTCACACCTTATCCATTTAGAAAGCCTCTCCCCTCCACGTTCCAAATCCTACCCATTCCTCCCAGTCTGGCTCAAGCGTCCCCCTCTCCAAAAAGCTTTCCCAGACCCCAGTTTTCTCTCCCTCTTCCGAATTCCTATTTTTCACTACTTTAAACACCTGTGCAGGTGTCCCCTGGCATGGAGCATAAACAATTCAACAAAAAACTCCCTGAGGGCAGGAGCTGTGGCTTACTCCACTTTGTGTATTACTGCGGTATCCAGGAGGATGGAGAGATGGAAACTGCTAGATTCTCACAATCAAGAAGGGATGGACTCTTTCAGGCCAAAGCTCCAATCCTTTGCCCAGCTTCTGTACTCTCCTTCCCTGGGGAAGTCTGACGGGGCCTCCTCCCAGGCGTTCTGTCCAGCCTGCCCTCAGCAGGGCAGCCTGGCCTCACACGGGCTTCTTCCCTGCTATACCACCTGGCCTAGGTGCAGTCTGCTTCTGTCGTTGCTTGCAGATGAAAAGGCTCTTTTTTTCCTTTTACATGTATAATGACATCATTCTTTTAAGACAGGGACTTTGGGAGAAGTCAAGGATAGTGAAGTATGGCACTTATCCAGAGAATGAGCTGGCGGTGTCCTGTCTCTAGGTGCCTAGCAATAGCTCATGGGGTAATACAGGGCTTGTGTTGTCAGGAAGGAGTTCAGTGGCACTGAGTGTCCACAGGAAAGGACAGGGGCCTTGGGATGGGGCCCATAGCTGGAAGGCATGGCTGCCCGCATAGTGCAATTTGAGGGATGCTGTAAGAACCCAGGGGTACACAGCCATGTCCCTTTCAGCTTAGAGTACTTTCTTCTTATTTTCTTCTGTGTTCAAAATTCCTGTTGTTTTAGTTCTTCTCTATTTTAGATTATGTGGTTAACTATATTTTCTTCCCTTTTTTTTCCCTACTCTTTCTCCCATAGTTTCCAAAACTGCCTCTTTTTTTTTTTTTTTTTGCCAAGAAAGATATGTGGCAGGGGAAAAAAAAAAAACAGAGATTAGTCAGTAAGATCTCTAGCCTTTATTTTCTAAAGTCCTCTGTCCTTTGAAGACCTAAGAAGGTTTATGAAGGAGGGACACCCCTCCCATACCCCCATCTCAAGCCAGCAGCATGCAGCAACCTACTTTGAGCAAACATCCACAACCTGAGAACCCATGACAACCTTACCAGCTGATGAGGTTACCTCTGAGGGGAGGCCCTGGGAGAGCAAGCCGCACAACACCAGCCTCAGTGAAAAGAGCCCTCTCCAGCTCCCAACTGGAACATCCTACAACTATCACCAGAGTTCTCAGCAAGGGGCAAGAGTCTAGCAAAACTCTTTAGAGTTTTCAGATGAGAAAAACTGGCAAAAGAACTCTGGCAACATGAAAAATCAAAACAGATCAATCCCCCCAAGGGATCACCATGGAGCTACAGCGGTAAACTCCAACTACAAAGAAATTGTCGAAATGACAGGAATGGAATTCAGAATGTGGATGACAAAGAAGAATGGAAATAAAGAGAAAGTTGAAAACCAAAAAGAAAAAATATTTTAGGGAATTAATGAACCTTTCTCTTCTATTAGCCCAAAGATTATCTAAGTACAGTTGTTCTGGAAGATATTAAGGAAGAGATTGATCCATCCTTAGGATAGGGAGATAAAGAAATTTGATACCAGCTGGTGCGGTGCCTCACACCTGTAATCCCAGCACTCTAGAAGGCCGAGGCGGGTGGATTGCCTGAGCTCAGGAGTTCGAGGGCAGCCTGAGCAAGAGCGAGACCCCATCTGTACTAGAAATAGAAAAACTGGCGGGGTGTGTAGTCTGTAGTCCCAGCTGTTCAGGAAGCTGAGGCAACATCTCTTGAGCCCAGGAGTTTGAGGTGGCTGGCTGTGAGCAGGGCTAAGGCCATGGCACTTTAGCCTGGGTGACAAAGTGAGACTCTGTCACCAAAAAAAAAAAAAAAGTTTGATACCACCTAAGGTCAACACACTGACCTTGGCGGAAGCAGCAATTGACATTCCCAATGGAAAGATGATCCTAGGAGCAGCAGTGAGGGCATTGTAGGGATCTACTCTCAACTGCCCACCTTGAGGGATCCCGGAGAGTTACTTTGCCAAGCCAGCTGGGAGAGTCCTCGGCCACACACTACTAAATTCTGAGAGATAAGTAAGACAGAGTCTATGACCTCAAGAAAAAGTGGCCACATTTGCATGGAGGAGAACTTTAGTGTGATGTGTCATCAAAGAAATTTGGAGTGTCTCCAAAGAACAAGAATCACTTGCCACAACTGGTGGTGAGGTTTTGAGAAGAGTCTTAACAACTTAAAGAGTAGAGTACTAGTGACAGTACAGCTCAGAGGGTGTTCCACGTAGAAGGATCAAAGACATAGATACCCTTTGCTCAGGAAAGAGTGAGCTCCACCATTAAAGACTTGAGAAGAGCTAAGCCCAGAGAAATACCTGGAGTTGCAACCCGGGAGGCCTCAACTGCAAGGAAAGAAGTTTGGTCTCAATCAGAAGGTGAAGGGGAACTGCATATAGTTGAGGTTTCTTAGTTACAACCAACCATTCTAGGTAGTTTAAATAGAAAGTAAATTGATTAAAAGATATTGCACACTTGCTTTTATAAGATTAATAAGTTGTGAAGGTGGCGCCTGTGGCTCAAGGAGTAGGACGCCAGCCCCATATGCCAAGGGTGATAGGTTCAAACCCAGCCCCAGCCAAAAAATTGCAAAAAAAAAAAAAGACTAATAAGTTGTGGAGACCTAATGTACAGCATAGTGACTATAGTTAATATACTGGACACTTCCAATTTGCCAAGAGAGTAGAACTCACATATTGTCACTACAAGAAAAGATAAGTACATGAGGTAATGGATGTGGTAATTAGCTTAATTGTGGTGATCATGTCACAATGTGTGTGCATGTGTGTGTGTGTATATATATATATGAACATCATGTTATACACCTTGAATGTCTAATTTTTTTTTTGAGACAGAGTCTCACTATGTTGCCCTGGATAGAGTACTGTGGCATCACAGCTCACAGCAACCTCAAACTCTTGGGCTTAAATGATTCTCTTGTGTCAGCCTCCAAAGTAGCTGGGACTACAGGTACCTGCCACAATGCCCAGCTATTTTTTGGTTGTAGTTGTCACTGTTGTTTGGCAGGCCTGGGCTGAGTTTGAACCCATCAGCTTTGGTGTATGTGGCTGGTGCCCTAGCCACTGAGCTACAGGTACCAAGCCGAATATCTACTATTTTTATTTGTCAATTATACCTCAATAAAGATGAAAAAGTGGGGCTAGGTGCGGTGACTCACATCTGTAATCCTAGTACTCTGGGAGGCTGAGGTGGGTGGATTGCTTGAACTCAGGAGTTTGAGACCAGCCTGAGAAAGCATGAGACCCGGTCTCTACTAAAATAGAAAACTAGCTAGGCGTGGTGATGGGTACCTGTAGTGTCAGCTACTGGGAAGGCTGAGGCAAGAGGCCCAGGAGTTTGAGGTTGCTGTAAGCTATGATGTTACAGCACTCTACCCAGGGAGACAGAGTGAGAGTCTGTCTAAAAAAAAGAAAAGATGGAAAAATTGAATAATTTGATTTAAAATGTAGAGATATTGGGTAATTTACAGGACCTCTGGGAAGGCAGGGAACCAAATTTGGAGATTGAGCAGCTAAACGACCCTCTGTGCCAGTTCCATGAAGTTACCACCACTGGGCACTAAATGCCAGAAAATGGATCTCATTCAGTGTGGCTTCCTGGCAGGGCTCTTCTCCAAACCCAAGCCTACCAAGGAGGAATCTCCAGGTGAGCCAGGGTCACATACCTGTGCCCCAGCCGCAAGGGAGGCTGGGAAGATGAGTTCCCAGAACCTGCCTTGGGAAGACAGGACTTCTAACATGCAACTTTCCCTAAAGGTAGAAAGGCTTTCAGAAGATGCTAAGCGGCCATAGTCCATAGGGGAGGGTCATACAGTTGCTGGGAATGTTCTTCAAGAAGAAGAGTAAACACCATCTAAGTACATATCGGGAAGATTAATTAAAGGTGGGGTAGGAAAAACTCATGCGGTTTCTGGGAAGATGGACCCAACTGGGAAAGGACAAGGAAAGCCAGAACAAGAAGGCTTCATTCCGTTTCTGGAGAAGACTGTCACACTGGCACACTTTGACAGGTGCAGGACATCAGGACACATGTAGGAGAGTAAGGAAGTGTCTACAGGGGGAGGACTGAGGGTAAGTGGAAAAGACAACACTGACAGCGCTTGACACAGGTCAGCCTGACCAGCTTGCTAAGCTTGGCCTGGCACTGGGCCGTGGAAAACTGGTTCCTATAAGGTCAGGCCAAAGATTAGAACTTGGACAAGTGACTGGTGCTAGGTGGAGCCCCAACAGAGACGAAGGTGCCCCAGGGAAGAGAAAAATGGAGGGAGGATGCTCCTAACTGCAAGCAACCCTGCAGCTCGGGGACTGAGGGCTGAGCAGTTTCTCCCTGGAGAGATCCAGTCACAGGGTAGGAACTGAGAACCAGAAACAAGGCAGAAGCACAGCCTGCTGTACAGGAAAACTCAGCATCTTCAAAATAGCTGCACCAGGTTTTCATTTTCTACCCTTTTTTTGTTTTTTTAATAAAATACATGCAACATAAAACATGCCATTTTAGCCAATTTAAAGTGTATAATTTAGTGGCATTAAGTACATTGGCAGTGCTGTGCAACCACCGCCACTATCCAGGTCCAGAACAATTTCATCAGCCCAAATGGAAACTCCGTACCACTAACAGCCACCCTCATTCCCTTCCCCGTCAGTCCCTGGCAACCGCTCAATCTGCCAACTGTTTCTATGAACTTGCCTTCTCTGGATATCTCATATAAACAGAATCATGCAGTATGTGACCGTCTGTGTCTGGCATCTTTCACTTAGCATAATGTTTGAAGTTCATCTGTGTTGTAGCCTATGATGGTCAATGTTATGTCAATTTGACTGGGCCACAGACTGCCCAGATAGTTGGTTATTGTTGCTGTGGCTGTGTGGGTTTCTCCAGATGAGATTAACGTTTGAATTGGTAGACTGAAGAAAGCAGATTGTTCAACGTGAGTGGGCTTCCTGCAATCCACAGAAGGCCTAAACAGAACGAAAAGGCTGAACTAGGGAAGTGTGTTCTCCCTCCGCATGAATAACCTGAGACATTGGTCTACTTCTGCCTTTGGACTTGGACTCAGACTGAAATTTATACCCGCTCTCCTGCTTCTCAGGTCTGGAACTATATCATCGAATTTCCTAGGTTTCCAGCTTGCCAGCTGCAGATCTTGGAACTTCTCAGCCTTCCTAATAGCAAAGCTAAATTCCTTATAATACCTCTGTCTCTCCATCCCTGTCTCTGTCTCTCTCAAATATATATACACATATTTACATACATTTGTACATAGACACATATATGTCCTATTGGTTCTGTTTTTCTGGGAAATCCTGACTTTCAGGATTGTATTTTGTTTGAAGTTTGTATTAGCACTCTATTTCCCTTTAATGGCTGAATCAAATTCTATTATCTGAATACATTACTTCTTTTTTTACCCACACATCAGGTGATAAATATTTGAGCTATTTCTATCGTGCACCAGGGCTTTGAATGCTGTTCTCCCACTTATAATATATGTAGGATGGCTTGGTCAAATCACTTACCCTCTCTAGGTATAATTACAAGAATTAAATGATATAAAGCATGTAAGAGCCTGATACAGAGGGGGCAATCAAAGAACAATCAACAAGTTGGTTCCCTTAGCTGGAATTGGGGCAGACCAGAGTGGGCCCAGCAGTATCAGTAACTTGCAGTAGATCAGAGCTCCTTAAATTCCCCCTCAAACTAGAACTGGCCCAGAGCCAGGCCAGTGTGGACCCTGGTAGGGAAAGGACAAGAGGTCTTAGTTCTAAGGAAAGAAACTGGACACTTCCTTGCCCTCCTGCTGCTCCTTAGAGCACACGCTTGGGGAACTGGTGGCCTAAAACAGGGTCCCAAACATGGCTGTGCCTCCGCTTCACACCACTTAGACCAATAAATACTGTGAGAAAAACTCTCACATCTAAAGCGTTAAGAATATCACACATTTTACAAATATTTGAAAGATGGGCATATACTGCTTTCATGCCTTATCTTTAAAACAAGCACCTTCAGGTTCATTTATAAGTTTTGTTCAGATGATTCCATATTATGTAAAACTTGTGAAAAAATAACACCTATCATTCCCTAAATCACAATAATTTCAGAAGTTTACACTTGCATTCATTTTTCTTTTAATGTTCTATAACTGTAAACATCCTCTTCTAGGTATCATAAAAGGCTACATAAAAAGTGAATTTAGGCTCGGCGCCTATAGCTCAA
>NW_003852396.1:9669660-9675199 GCF_000181295.1 Otolemur garnettii | reverse complement strand
GAAATCATCAACCACCAATGCAAATCCTCCTTTACTAATGAAATCACCAACTACCAATCAAAAGTGTACTCGTACCCTTCTTCCCTTTTTGCTTTCTGTACCCCATAAAAAACTTGTTCTACCCCAAGTTCGGGGCTCTTCCTCGGCTTGCATGCCAGGAGAGACCAGACCCGGGTCTGAATAAATCTCACCTCTTGCCTTTTACATCGGAGTGTGTCTCAGATTTGTCTGCTGGGGCAACTTGGGGGAATTTCTCGGGCATAACAGTATCTGGAGTAGATAGGGAATTATCTTTTTCCCCTCCCACACCATGGATTAGGTGTTTCCAGGCCACATCCTTTTCTGTGTCCTCCTGTCCCCAACCACTTCCTCCAAATCACTGATCACCTTCTCTAAGAGGAATTATTTTTCTTTTTTTTCTTTTTTTTTTTTTTTTTGAGACAGAGTCTTACTATGTAGCCCTCAGTAGAGGGCCATGGCATCACAGCTCACAGAAACCTCAAACTCTTGAGCTCAAGTGATTCTCTTGTCTCAGCCTCCTAAGTAGCTGGGACTATATTAGCTCATTAGATCCTTCCAACAATCCTATTAGAAAACAGTATTTGCTGTGGTCTCAATGTTTGTGTTGTCCCAAATTTATATGTTGAAATCCTAACCTGAAAGCTTGTGGTTTGGGAAGTGGGGTTCTTTGAGGGGGTAATTAGGTCATGAGGAGTCATGAATGGGATTCGTGTCCTTATGAAAGAGGCCTGAGGGAGATTCTCATCTTTTTAACCTTTGAAAAAACAAAAGTGAGGAGATGGCCATCAGTGAGGAAGTGGCTGGTCACCACTGTATCTGCTGCACCTTGATCATGGACTTCTGGCCTCCAGAACTGTGAGAAATAAATTTGTTATAGCAGCTGGAACAAACTCAGACACTATTATTACAGGTACTGTAATATTATCTTCATCGTATAGGTGAGGAAACTGAAGCATAAAACATTTCAGTGACTTAACCCAGACAAACCTAGTCTACCTGTCTTTAATAGACTCCCCACTGTTAATCACCACATAATTGCACCTTGATACATATTTACGTAACAGACCTGGATGCAAATAGGATAGGCTCACAGGGCAGAGCAATTAATTTTATCTGAATAAAGTTAAGGAAGGCATCAAACTTAACACTGTGGCTAAGCCAAAAATGAGTAGGATTTCATCCCGCTGGGATGGGAGAGAGGAACAGAGAGCTGAGGTACCAGTGAGGGCAAACATCTGGAGCTGCGGTAGAATCAGGAACCTGGAAGTGGCCCCAGAGGAAAGAGTAGGGCCCTAGAGGTGAAAATGAAGAACAAGGTCACAAGTCTGCTCTGAATCTCCTTTCCATTCTGAATCCTGCAACATACCTCAAAGTGTTATCTGCAGCCCTTCATTTAAGGCCGCGTGATGCTTGTCTACGTATTGACAATCATGCTGGTGTTTTAGGAGGTATCTATCTTACCACCTAAAACAACTCTCTTTTAGCCAGTTCTGACAATATGTTGTGTATTTTGTAAGGGCCAGACCAGCGCCATTTTGTTGTCTACTACATAAGCTCTGTTAAACCGCAGGGCCACTCCCTGCTGCTTCCCCCACCCCTGGTTGCACAGCTATTGAGCCGTTGATTTAGTCACCTTAGGCAGACAGCTGCCATAACAGGCAATAAGTATCAGTTACCTTGAACAGCTCCCATAATAGGCAATAAGTATCAGTTACCTTGAACAGCTCCCATAATAGGCAATAGGTTTCTACTTCCTTGAAATTCAGGTATTCTCCTTCAACTACCCAATCAGGCTGCACCACCTACGCGCCCCCCCCCTTAAGAAATCCCCCACTCCTCACCTGTACCAATCCAAATCCTCCTTTACTAATGAAATCATCAACCACCAATCAGGAGTGTACCCGTACCCCGACCCTACCCTTTTTGCCTTCTGTACCCCATAAAAACCTTGCACACCCCAGGTTCAGGGCTCTTCCTCGGCTTGCATGCCAGGAGAGTCCAGGCCCGGGCCTGAATAAAACTCACCTCTTGCTTTTTACATCGTAGTGAGTTTCGGACTGTCTATTGGGGCCACTTGGGGGAATTTCGGGCACAACAATTTCAGTGTGCGTATTTTAAACACTAAACACTGGATGAGTCCAAGCAAACACACTGAGCACTAACTCAGCGCATAGCGTCCTTTTCACTTACTGCTCCACCTGCATGGAGGGAGGGGCTGCAGCACCTGCTCTGTGCAGTCTGTGCCCGTTCTGTGCGGCATTCACCTCATCATTCTGATTTCTAAGCACGGCCTCCCTCCACGCCCATGGCTTCCAGCACAAATTCTGTTCTTCAGGGCACACTATTTACCACCTTTCTCCATCATTTGCTGTCTGGAGTTTCAGGCTCATCTTGCGCTGTTCCTCACCCCTCCATCTTTATCCTGCCCACCCAAGCTCCAGCCCACACCACGCCACTCCCCAAGTGGGGAGGGCTCATCTGCTGCCTGAACTGGGACCTTTCTGACAGCCCCACACACTCTTCACTCCTTCCTCCCGCCCTCTGTCCTGACTGCTAGTGCTCACTGTTATCCAGCCTTATCTAAAACGCTTAGGTTTTTCGCTTCAAGGTTCATCTGGGCCAGCTAAATTATTAAATATTGACATGAGTAGGTGGTCACTACTTATAAGAATACATCGGATTTTTTTTTTTTGGTAGAGAGAGGGTGTTACCTGGATGTTGACATCCAGGTTGGTCTTGAACTCCCGGTCTCAAGCAATCCTCCCACTTCAACCTCCCAAAGTGCTGGGATTATAAGGCATGAGCCACCACAACCAGCCCAGCATTTATCACTTAATATTCTTAAGACAAATTTATCAACTAATTCACCAAATACATATTGAGCCTCTGTCCTTGCAGCCTTAGGCACTGCTGATACCGTAGGGTAATGGCCAAGACAGTAGGGTCAGGAAGCAAAATCCTCCAGGTGGGAAAACAGACAAACTCGAGAAAAGAGCTAAACATGACCAGAAAGGCTCCCATCAGTTCTCACCAGCAGGAAAGGATGTCATAATCAGAAGAAGCTGCTAGCACTGAGAAGGTCGGGCCAACCTCTCAAAGAGGGAACAAATAGCTGACACCTGGTGGGCAGGAAGAACAGGAACGGAAGACCCATTCTTGGCAGGGGAGGGCACCCCCAGAAAAAGGGAAAATTAAAAAGGAAGCTGAAGGAGTCAGCACAAAGAAAAGTCAGCTAGTTTACCTTTAAGCTAACCATTGCTAAATTTCTTATCTGAACAAATTTCCGGCCTTTCCTGAAACTCTGCCTACTGGGGACACAGCTTACACCCTACCCTGCTGAGTCTGAACACCCCGAGGAAGTAAAATGGTCCTAATGACAAGACCTGGAATAGCTGCACCTTGTGGGTCGTTTACTGCCCGTTAAACAGACAAAGCAGATACCCATTGTGGAGATTTGCATTTGACTGGAACAGAGACCATGGGAATAGCTTGAGCCCTGAGATCTGGGCAGTAAAGCTAAAAACCACTTACAGCAGAAGAAAATCCTCTGTGGTGGTGATGAGGGGAAGAAGCCTGTCTCCCACCATTCCTCAGAGAAGATTAACACCTGGGGAGTTTTACTCCACAAGGAGCTATCAGAGCTTAACACCTCCCTAGGAATCTGTGTGCCTGACTCCACACAAGGCTCAAGTTTCAGCTCCAAACTGCTCAAATCTTTAAAGTTAATAATAATAACAATAGGAGCTGATAGCTCACTCAAAGAAACTGCTGGCATCTTGGTTCTCTCCCTCAGCTTACCACCAGGGCAGATAGGTTTCAATAAAAGTTGTTTGGAACAAAGACTCAGGGCCACTCGCTGGAGCACACGAACAGATGGTGGTCCCCTGAGCTCCCACCTTTGAAAACTGTATTCTGGCTCGGCGCCTGTGGCTCAAGCAGCTAAGGTGCCAGCCACATACACCTAAGGTGGCGGGTTCAAATCCCCAGCCTGGGCCTGCCAAACAACAATGATGGCTGCAACCAAAAAATGGCCCGGCATTGTGGCGGGTGTCTGTGGTCCCAGCTACTTGGGAGGCAGAGGCAGGAGACTCGCTTGAGCCCAGGAGTTGGAGGTTGCTGTGAGCATGATGCCATGGCACTCTACCCAGGGGGACAGCTTGAGGGTCCGTCTCAAAAAAAAAAAAAGAAAAGAAAAGAAAACTGTATTCTGTATCTCGTCTCTTTCTTTACCGTCATTACTAGCTTTATATATATTTTTTCACTGATTGCATTTATTAGGTAAAGTCCCTCACTAACTTTATATGTCTTCAGTCGGTTGCACCAGTTCCACAGGTCTTAGGGGACCCTCCCCCCGGGGTGGGACCTGGACACTGGTGGATATGCAAGAGCTAGTAAAGAGTATCCAAGACAGGGCCAAGGTTGCAGCAAGTGCAAAGGCCCTGGGGTGGGAAAACGAGTATCTGTGAGTATCTGGCACAAAAAGGAGCAAAAGGTGGCTGCTATGTAAATTAGAGGGAAATGAAACTATCAGAAAGATTAAACAAGAGAAAATACGGAAAGGGCTTAGTAGATGCTCAATAAATGCTGTTAGATAATTGCCTCATAAAGCCCCTTCCCCAGAAAGCCCCTTCCTGCTCTTAAAGTTACAACTCCTTCCCAAGCACAGGAAATGGCCCGCTTATCTCATCACCTCGTTCCAATTACCTGCTGCCCATCCCTAATGGCTCTTTTTGCCAGAGCAATAACTCCTTATTGGTTATCCCAACAGCCCGGCACCATTCTGAGACTT
Organism: Otolemur garnettii; assembly: GCF_000181295.1. Lineage (NCBI taxonomy): Eukaryota > Metazoa > Chordata > Mammalia > Primates > Galagidae > Otolemur > Otolemur garnettii. The sequence goes on along the minus strand of NW_003852396.1, from coordinate 9,670,389 downwards.
CTCTATATAACGGTATGTTTCTCCTCTCTCTCCCTCTCTTCCCCCTCTCTCTTCTCCACTCTCTCTCCTCTTTTCTCTTCTCTTTTTCTCTCCTCCTTGGTGCTGCTCTGCAGCCTCCCTCCCCCACCAGTAAAGACCTTTCGTACAAGCCTTGGTGGTCTGTGAGGTCTCTGCCGGTAGAGTGCCTCCCTTTCAAATGCAATCTATTCATCATCCCATCTTTATCATCATCATCATTATCATCACTTGGGAAAGATAGGAGATAGATCATGTACCCATAGGTTCCTACAGTCCCTGATAAGAAACTTGAGTTTTAATCTAAAAGCAATTGCAAATCATTGATGGGCTTTTAGCTGGTAAGTGATAAAGCCTGATTGTTGTTTAAGATCCCTTGGCTGTTCAGGGGAGGGGGATAAGATCAGGGTACAGAGGAAGCAGATGAGTTAGAAGGATTTTATGACAATCTGGGCAAGAACTTAAGAACACAAAATGTTGGCTCGGCGCCTGTGGCTCAAGAGGCTAAGGCGCCAGCCACATACAACTAAGGTGGCGGGTTCGAATCCCCAGCCCGGGCCCGCCAAACAACAATGACAGCTGCAACCAAAAAATGGCCGGGCGTTGTGGCGGGTGACTGTAGTCCCAGCTACTTGGGAGGCTGAGGCAGGAGACTCGCTTGAGCCCAGGAGTTGGAGGTTGCTGTGAGCGTGATGCCACAGCACTCTACCCAGG
>NW_003852396.1:9665461-9668534 GCF_000181295.1 Otolemur garnettii | reverse complement strand
AGCTTGAGGCTCTGTCTCAAGAAAAAAAAAAAAAAAAAAGAACACACTTGTTAATTGCATTTAGAATCAAATATATGAATAAAGAAAATATGTTAACAGTTTATAAATAACTGCTAAGATCTGCTAGACTGTCATATGCCATGCCAGACAGACTTCGTTATCTTGTATAACTCACTGACTTCTCTCGGTATTATCCCCAAAAGATTATTGGCTCCCAAAAAGCAGGCTCTATGATTTTTTGTCTTTGTATTGGTAAATGTTTGGCCTTGTCACATAGTAAGTACTCAGTAAATGTTTCCCAAATACTTTAATGCATATTATGGAAATACCTCAGTAAGAAACAGTGCCTTCCCTCAAAGAGCTAGGAATCCCTCTGGGAAGAAAACAGAAATATGAACCTTTAAATAATGAATATTTTCATGATCCTCAACCACCAATATGTGGTTAAAATGTGCAGACTTTGGAGTTAGCCCAGGCTCTGAGCACACTCAGAGCTGTGTGCCCTTTGGTAAAGTTACTTCACCTCTCTACCTATTAATGTCTTTTTCTCCAAAGGGTATTTGTGAGAGGTGGACCATCCATATAAAGAGCTTAGAGCAATGCCTATATAAGAAAAGGCCATCAATCTGAGCCCCAAGGAGGAAATAATTTTTGTCCTGAGTAACACTGGAGTCAAAGCCAAAGTGTTTGTTTAAGCTAATAAGAAACAAGATCAATAATAAGATGATGGAAAGCCTGTGTGATTTGGCATCCTGTGAGCCTTGGGGTGTTGACCCCAACCAGGCACAGAGGTCTCTACCTTCAGAAGAGCAAGTCGTGTTGGCAGCTCCTGTCATGACACTGAGACCTTTGGAGTGTTGGCTTGGAAATCATCCATGGTTTGGCTGTGGCTGAACCATCCACAAGAAGCCAGTTACTCTGCTTTGGGCTAGAGGGAGGTTTCAGTGGCCGCTACTGCCAATTTCAGCTGGGCGCTGGCCACGAGTTGCACAACCCTGGGAGAATGTGACCAATTATTTCACTGTATTCTGCACAGGCTCATCTCCAGAGCTGGGTTTTGGCCTTGGAATGGAGCTGATGCAGAGCAGTGAGGAGGGGGCTACTCCACAGGGCAAGGGACTCATCAGCTGGGCTCTACCCAGGTGACTCAGTGTCAAGCAGGCTGCCCCGGCCTGCCTGGCCTCTCACCCCGCTGCAGCCAGAACATGATGTCCTCCCAGCACTCGCCCAGTGCTATCTCGGCAATGCCATGGATTTAAAGATGCGGAAAACATAACTCAAAGCCAACCTATCATTCTTCCCCCTCACCCTTTCTAAACTATCAACAGTATGTCACACTTACGAAAACCGAACCAGAGAAACCCAGCAAAAAATAAAGGTGATGTGCCAAGGTGCTCAGCTCTTAAAACACCAAATTCTTCAACAGCACTCAGATGTCATCTGACACACTTCTGGGATATGTCATTTTCACATAAAACTGAATATGATTATGGGACTATCCATTGATTTCTGATGCTGCCCCAAATCTAGTACAATGACGCAATCTGTTGCTCTTCCTCTCAATTGTCTGTTTCTTTTTATGTAATATATAATTTAAATTAGAATTTGTCATATAAAATATATGAATATCATGGTGATTAAAGTTCATTTGATGGACTCTCATTGCCTGGATTGGAATCCCAGCTACAACCCAACTAGCAGGTAACCTGGAATAAATCATATAACCTCTCTGTGCCTCAGTTGCTTTCTCTGTAAAATATGCGATAAATGGGATCTTGATGAAGCACAGATGAGATCAGATTGTACATGTGGAATTCTTTTTTTTCTTTGGAGACAGAGTCTCAAGTTGTCGCCCTTGGTATAGTGTTGTGGCATCATAGCTCACAGTAACCTCCAACTCTTGGGCTTAAGCAATTCTCTTGCCTCAGCCTCCTAAGTAGATGAGACTACAGGTGCCCGCCACAACACCTGGCTATTTTTTGGTTGTAGTTGTCACTGTTGTTTGGCAGGCCAGGGCTGCATTAGAACTTGCCAGCCCTGGTGCATGTGGCTAGTGCCCTAGCTGCTGAGCTACAGGTGTTTAGCCAAAATATAGAATTCTTTTTTAATTTTTTTTGGCTGGGGCCGGGTTTGAACCTGCCACCTCTGGCATATGGGACTGGCGCCCTACTCCTTGAGCCACAGGTGCCGCCAACATGTAGAATTCTTAAAGGAGCCCCCGAAATGCAGGGAGCCCTTGGTGAATGTTTACTGGTAATATTCCTCATCCCAAAGCCTCTGATCAGCTACTCATATCATTGCCTCTTTCTATTTTTCAGCTTTACTGATTACAAATATAATAGGCATTTAGTTCATTCATCTATTAAACTTTTTAATAGGTAAGTTAATTATTTCAATTTACGATAACTGTAGAAACAACCAATAAAAAAATCAATAAATATATGTAAGAGATTTATTATGGAAATTGACTCCCATGATACATGATCACGGAGGTGAAGTCCCACAATCTGCCATCTATAAGCTGGACAGCAGAAGAGCCAGTCATGTTATTCAGTCTGGGTCCAAAGGCCTAGGAATTGAGGGGCTGATGGTGTAAGTTCTAGTCCAAAGGCCCAAGAACCAGAGGTGTCAACACAGGGCTGGAGAAGACGATGTCTCATTCAAGCAGAGAGAGCAGATTTGTCCTTCCTCTACCTTATTTTTCTACTCAAGCCCTCAATTGGTGTAGTCACTCTTCTTAGTCTACTAATGCAAATGCTAAACACTCCCAGAAATACCTTCACAGACACACCACCAAATAATGTTTTACTAGCTATCTGGGCATCCCTTACACCAGTCAAGTTGATGTCAAATTAACCATCACAAACATGATGAAAATAATATTAAATAGTAGCCATTAATATTTGTTCAGTGTTTTCCATGTGCCAGGCTCTACACTCAGCTGTTCACACACATTATCTCATTTAACCTTCATAATTAATGGATTCCAACTCTAGACATAGACTAGACCTGGGGCAGGACTAAAGTTTTCAGAGCCTTAAATAAGAGCAATGGAAAGTATTTTTTTTTTTTT
>NW_003852396.1:9642951-9664924 GCF_000181295.1 Otolemur garnettii | reverse complement strand
AAAAAAAAAAAAAGAATTTTTCCTTCCCACTTTTGGGGGTTAAATACTCTTTCTTTCTTTAATAATGATGGTAGATGTCAATTTCTTTTTTGAAATTTTCTTACTCAGAAAAAGAAAATGTCGTCAACCTCGTGTTAGTCATTAGACTTTGTTTGGTTCGGGCCCATGACTTGTAAAAGTCCGATTTTTAGCTGTCTGTGAGTCCTATTTCTTCTTATCACCGCTCTGTGGGGTAGTCATTATGTTGGTCACACTGACAAGAAGCCAACGCTCAGAGAAGTTGCATGCCTTGCCCAGGGTCACACAGCTGAGAAAAGGCAGGCTCCTGGGTCTTAGCTCTTATGGTTTTCATAATAATGTTTATGGAGTACCTACTGCATACAGAACACATTTCTCTTTTCATTCCCTCGGCTGCCCAGTGAGTCCCCATTTTTCAGAATAATGGGATTTGGGAAGGTTAAGTATTTGCTACAGTATGAAAATATGAGAGCAAAACTGGAGCACAGAGAGCTCCCTGATCCCAACTGCTGTTCTCTGTGCCTGATATCCTGACAAAGGACAAGTTACCACAGACAGTGAAAAACGCGCTCTGGCCTCGGTTCACAGTCTCAGCAAGGAGACACTCAAACAAGCATCCCCAGGCCAGTAAGCTCCACACTGAGGGTGTCTGAGGCACTTTGAGAGCACTGAGAGAGGAGACGTTGCTAACATTTCTGACAACATTGGAATATCTCGCTGTACCATTTTTTAAAATCCCACATGAAACGCTGGGTTTAATGACTGCTTTTTATGAAGACTGGGCAGAAAAATCTTTCCATTGATAACATATTTTTTGTGTTATGTGATGCTCTGATTAGTCTCTTTGGTGAGGATTTCCTGGGAACTTGTAGGCTAACACATTTTATTTTTAAAACCAAAAAGGATTTTTAATAACAAAAAGGCCACGCTAAATCCTGCCGCTTCTCTTGTACGCTAAGGTGACAAAACATTTCTCCTTGTGTCTTTAACTGTGTCAGTCTGGAACTTTGGCAAAAGACTAAAAATAACTTAGCTTGATTTTTCAGCTGATCCCACCTCCCTCTGCATTCAGATTTTTATCTAATAGTACATAAATAATAAAATAGGTGGGAATGCAATAGCAAATAAAAACTATACCAGAGAGAGAGAGAAAAGATAAAAAGGGGGAGGGAAAGGCCAAACAAAAGGAAGAGAAAAAAATAAAAAGGCAGAATGTCACTTTAATTCCCTATACAGGTAAACAGGTAACAGGTGAACTGTTTTTAAGCCAAATTCTTGCCCTCCACTGCCCGGTGGAGGCTGAGTCAGACAAGCTGAGCACAGGGAACTCTCGCTGACATCAGCACACATTTGGTGAGTAGGATATTAAGGCTGCAGTCAGGCAGGCAGCCCGGCAGGCAGCCCTTGCAGCAATATTGTGCCCTTGCACTTTACCTTTGAGGGTTAAAGTATCACCTTGTTTTCAAAAATGTGGGTAGCCTGCTGGCTTTCAACATAGGGTATTGGGAATTGCCAAGTTCTAACCTTTGGGGAGAGAGATGTTTCCTGGCCTAACAGGGCACATGTGCTTTCAATTTATAGACGTCTTTGAATCTTGCTCGTTCAAAGTGAATGATTCTTGGACCTAAGATACAGTCTAGGCTTGCACTGTCCTATATTTTGTTCTTAATCCATTTCCGGGGTCCATTCACTCTTTTAAAAATATTTATTGAGGGCTTGCTGTGAGTGAGGTCCAGATAGATGGAAAAGCAACTGCAGACATGCCTGGTACAAGCGGGCATGAAACGCAGAGTCAGATGTTACTCAAATCAGTGACATTAGTGAGCATGTAATACAGAGTAGGGATAATAGATTCAGGAGAGAAATAAGGTCCTTTAAGAGAGAACAATAAGCTCGGCACCTGTAGTTCAAGTGGCTAGGGCACCAGCCACATACACCCCATACACGGGAGCTGGAGGGTTCGCCAAACAGTAATGACAACTGCAACAAACAAGTAGCCAGGCCTTGTGGTGGGCACCTGTAGTCCAGCTACTCAGGAGGCTGAGGCAAGAGAATTGCTAAGCCCAAGAGCTGGATGTCACAGCACTCTACCCAGTGCGACAGCTTGAGACTATGTCTCAAAAAAAAGAAAAAAATAGTGAATAATAAAGGAATCTGCCTGAGACGGAGGACTCAAGAGTGAGGAGGATGAGGAAGAGATTTCCAGGCACAGGCTGGGCTGCAGGAAGGACTGAGGGAAGGAGGTATGGGGGGGGAAGGGGGAGAGAGCCAGGCAGGGCCTTGAAGGCCAACATAAGGATTTGATCCTTGTCCTAAGAAAGACAGGAGCCTTTGGAGGATCCTAAGCAGGGGATGATGGGATTAGACCTGACTGGTGGAAAGATGGCCAAACAGCAGTCTAGAGAACAGAAGGCATGGAGGAGGCTGTGGGAACAAAATGCAGAAAGACTAATTAGGAGACTGTTGTGACTGACCATGCCAAATTCTGGCGAGAAGGCAGAGCGACAGAAACTCTCATCCACTGCTGGTGGGAACGCAAAATAGTACACGCCACTTCGGAAGACACTCGGCGTTTCCTCATACAGCTAAACGCGCTCTTCCCGTGTGATCCAGCAGGGGGCTCCGTGGAATCCACCCGATGGCGGTGAATACATACATCTACACAAAAACCAGTACAGTGGTGGCACCCATCGCTCAGTGGGTAGGGTGCCAGCCACATACACCGAGGCTGGCTACTTCAAACCCAGCCTGGGCCAGCTAAAATAGCAATGGTAACTACAACAAAAAGATAGCCGGGCATTTTGGTGGGCATCTGTAGTCCTGCTACTTGGGAGGCTGAGGCAAGAGAATCACTTAAGCCCAAGAGTTTGATGTTGCTGTGAGCTATGATGTCACAGTACTCTACCCAGGGCGACAACTTGCAACTCTGTCTCCAAAAAAAAAAACCAGTACAGATATTTATACCAGCCATATTCATAATTGCCCAAATTTGGAAGTAATCAAGATGCCCTTCAGAAGGTGGATGGATAAGCTGTCATACACCCGGACAACAGAATATTATTCACTGCTGTAGAGAAATGAGCTATTAAGCCATGAAAAGACACGAAGGAATGTTAAATGCACATTACTAAGCTAAGAAAGCCATCTGGAAAAGCTACACACTGAGTGACTCCAGCTACATGATGTTTTTAAAAAGGCAAAGCTATGGAGACAGTAGAAAGATCAGTGGTTGCCGGGGATTGGGGTGAAGGGGAAGGGATGTATAGGCAGAACGTGAAAGATTTTTAGGGCAGTAAAAATACTCACTGTGACATTATAATTATGGATGTATATTGTCCAAACCATAGATGAGTGCTAACATAAAATATGGACTTGGGTGATTACAATGAGTCAACTATAGGTTCATCGGTTGTAACAAATATACCCCAGGAAGATGTTGATAATGGGGGAGGATGTGCACACAGTCCCCACATTGATAATGGGGCCTGGGGGTGTAGGGGACATTTCTATCTCCTCCCAGCTTTGTTGTGAACCTAAAACTGTTCAAAGGTAAGTCTTTAAAAATAATATCTTTTTTTTTGTTTTTTTTTTTTGTTTGTTTGTTTTTTGAGACAGAGCCTCAAGCTGTCCCCCTGGGTAGAGTGCCGTGGCATTACAGCTCACAGCAACCTCCAACTCCTGGGCTCAAGCGAGTCTCCTGCCTCCGCCTCCCAAGTAGCTGGGACCACAGGCGCCCGCCACAACGCCCGGCTATTTTTTGGTTGCAGCCGTCATTGTTGTTTGGCGGGTCCGGGCTGGGGATTCGAACCTGCCACCTTAGGTGTACGTGGCTGGCGCCTTAGCCGGTTGAGCTATAGGCGCCGAGCCTAAAAATAATATCTTGAAAAAAAAAAAGGAAGAAAGAGAAGACTAATGGGGTAGTCCAGTGAAGACATGACAATACCTTGGCCTGGAGATAGTGATGATGAAGTTGGCAAGAAGAGACATTTAAGGAAAATGTGACAGAGCTGAAGACAGATTGGATACAGGCATGAGGGAGAAGGGGGTGTTAGGGAGGGTGCTTACATGTCTAGCTTTGGGAACTGGATAGATGCTGGTGCCAATTACTAAGATGAGAGGCCTACAAGAGGACAGAGAAAGGCCATCTGTGATTCAGCCCCAGCCACAGGACTCTGGCAGACACCCAGGTGGAAAGGCCGGCCGGAGAGATCAGAGGTGGAGACACAAACTTGGGAGTCACCAGTTTGTTGTAGCCATTTGAAATTGGAATGAAACCCTTAAAACCAGTAGAATATATAGCATTAAAATAGGAAAGGGTGTTGATGTGTCTTTAAGAATTCAATCACATAGTTTGGTCGAAGAAGATGAGCATTAAAAAAGTCTAAAAGCATTAATAAAGGTACCCTAACAGCCCAGATCCACCACTATACAATGTACACATGTATTGAGATCCAATTTGTACCCCCTAAATCTGTTATAATTTTTTAAAAGAAAAAAAAAATAAAACCTGAGGTGGATTTGCTATAAAATAATTCTCTGCCTGCCTTATATGGGTACCATCCAAGACCTTTTATTCACAATTTTATATTCCTTTAAAGACAGCCCTCAAAACTGAAAACACTTCAGGCTCCACAAAATCTGGTTATGCCCTGGCATTCTTAGAGGCAGGAGGAAATTTAGGGAAATATACAACACAACAAACAACAGAAGAGAGTTTTATGTAGGAGGGACTGTTAGAAAATGTTAAAGGGCTGCTGAGTTGTGAAGTAAGACGAGGTTTAGAATGTAGATCAGACAGGACTTAATAACCATCAGGTAGGTAGGAGGGAAGGAAGTGAAGGACCTTTGAGGCTTTCTCCCAAGCTTTCAGTTTGTAGGCCACGGTAGGAGGTAGAGCTGAGGTAGGAATTCAGGAAGAGGAGCAGGACTGGTCCAGCCCTTTCTCAGAGCCACACAGAGCTCCCTTCCAATCATGGAAACCAACCACCACGGTCATATCGTGCCTCCACCTCCTCTCTTGGGGTGAACAATCATCGCCTTTTCCTTCAGCTGTCCTCATTATTCTGAACAAGCTCCACATTCAGAAGTTGAATGAAGGCTTTCTGTCAGGTGTAGTCAAGCAGGCCGGAGGACTCACTCTGCAGCCCGATATCTTCATTCTAGAGACGCCATCTTGGTGCTTCCCTGAGGACACTTCCTTTCACAGCCTTGCTAATGAATCAGCCAACCCCCTCCACTTTCTGTTCATGTTCTGCTTCTCAGACACATCTCCCCCAACCTGTATTTGGGGGAGATGCTGTGCTTTAGCTTGTCCATGTTAAATTTCAAAATTGTAGATTGAGTCCATCTCTACAGTTTATTAAAGATGTTTTCCAGCCCTGACTGTTAGTGCATTATCCCTTCAGAGAAATCTATACTGCACTGTGACATTGTCTCCCAGATAGTAGCCAAAAGAAGGGAGGCCACGTATTGAGACAGACAGAGAATAAGAATCCTCACTGCATTGTATAACATGTTCTCTGCTTGCAGAGTTGGGCTACATCCAATGAACATTCATGCATGCATGCATGCTCTGACTTACTCATCAAATTAGTTACATGTATTGACATGGATAAATGTAAAAATAGATTTAAGCCAAACCCAAAACCATATTGCTGAATATCTATGACATAATATCATTTGTGTAAGGTTTTAAAAGATATAAAACAGTACTAGTAGTTGTTTGTGAATTACATATACATGGTATAAAGTTATACAAACAAATGATAAACACCAAATTTAGGAGAGTGATTGGTTTTAAAAGGAAAGAATTGCAATGGCTTTGGAAAGGGGTCCAAGGAGGCTTCCTCTGTATGTATAAGTGTTACACTTATTTTTAAAAGATATCTGAGCTAATAAGGCAAAAAAAAAAAAAAAGCTAAGATTTGACAAAAACAAGTACCTGGGAGTTTATTATTCCCTAGAGAGTACTTTTCATGCTTAAAATATTTCAAAAAAATTTTTTTTTTAGATAGAATCTCATTCTATTGCCCTAGGCTAGAGTGACATGGTGTCAGTCTAGCTCACTGCAACCTCGAACTGCTGGATTCAAGCAGTCCTCCTGCCTCTGACTCCTAAGTAGCTGGGACTACAGGTGCCCACCATGATGCTTGGCTAATTTTTCTATTTTTAGTAGAGACAGTTCTCAACCGGCTAAGGCGCCAGCCACATACACCCAAGGTGGCAGGTTTGAATCCAGCCTGGACCCGCCAAACAACAATGACGGCTGCAACCAAAAAATAGCTGGGCTTTGTGACGGGCGCCTGTGGTCCCAGCTACTTGGGAGGCAGAGGCAGGAGACTCGCTTGAGCCCAGGAGTTGGAGGTTGCTGTGAGCTGTAATGCCATGGCACTCTACCCAGGGGGACAGCTTGAGGCTTTGTCTCAAAAAAAAAAAAAGAGTGGTGAGGGGCAGCACCTGTGGCTCAAAAGAGTAAGGTGCTAGCCCCATATGCTGGAGGTGGTGGGTTCAAGCCCAGCCCCAGCCAAAAAAAAAAGGAGTGGTGAGAAGGGAGACGTTGGCTGGAGTTGAGTCGGTGAGGGAAGCAGGGCAGGGGATCTCAAACTGGTGCAGGGGAGAGGTGGGAAGATCTGAAGTAATGAAGACTGGGCAGTGGAGAGCGTGACACAGAGACTCACTGGGGAGAAAGGTTCAAAATGGAGTCAGGAGAACTTAGTAATTGATTAGTTTTAGGAGGTGACAGAAAGGAGGATGGTGAACATATTTTTAAATCCCCGTGGCCAGCTAAATAAACTTTATAAAGATATAATTTACATAAAAATGCATCTATTTAACGTATACAGTTTGATAAGTTCTGAAAAATATATATACCCAAGTGAACACAACTAATATATATTGTAGTATATTCCTATCATCTAAAAGGTTCTATTATAACCTCTATAGTCAGTAAACAACTCCCCCTACCACCAGGCCGGATAGCACCTGATATACTTTCCACCACTATAAATCAGTTTTTTTCTTTTCTAGAATTTCATATAAATAAAATTGTATAGTATGAACTCTTTTTTGTCTGCCTTCTTTCACTCAGCATAATTTTTTTTTTTTTGAGACAGTCTTACACTGTCACCCATACTAGAGTGCCATGGTATTAGCCTAGCTCACAGCAATCTCAAACCCCAGGGCTCAAGAGAGCCTCCTGCCTCAGTTTCCCAAGTAGCTGAGACTACAGGCATGCATCACCACACCCAGGCAATTTTCTATAATTTGTAATGATAGGGCCTCGCTCTTGCTCAGGCTGGTCTCAAACCCCTGAATTCAAGGGATTCTCCATCTCAGCCTTCCAGAGTACTAGGATTACAGGTGTGAACCACTGTGCCCGCCAACACAATATTTTTGAAATTCATCCCTTTTTGTCGTCTATATTAGTAGTTTGTACCTGTAAATTGCTGAGTAGTGTTTGGTTGTGTAGATTAATTGTGTTTGATTCATTCACTCACCTGTTGAGGGATATGTGAGTTCATTTCACCTCTGTGCTCTTATGAATAAGGCTGTTATGAACATTTATTTACATGTCTTTGTGTGGAGATATGTTTTTATTTCTTATGAGAAAAGTAGCTAGGAGTGATGTGCTAGAGCACATGGTTCGTGTGGACTTAACTATACAAGAAACTGTCAATCATTCCTCCAAAGCGGTTGTACCGTTTCACGTTCCCATCCGTAACCTACACAAATTCCAGCTGCTCCTTATCATTGCCAACCTGAGCCCTGATGGCGTTTTTCATTCCAGACATTCTTGTGGGTACATAATGATGTCTTGTGGATATAATTTTTATTTATATGATGACTAATGATGCTGAGCATCTATTCATGGGCTTGTCTACTTGTATATATTCTTTTTAAAAATGTCTATTCAATCTTTTGGCTGCAGGAGTTCTTCACATATCTTGGGAGTCGGGAAAGGTAGGGAAGGCTTAACTGAGAAAGGGAGCAGGAGAGAAAGAGCAGCTTTAAGAGGATGGAGAGGGAGGCAGGAGCAACGAGTTCTGTATGGAACCCCTTATGTTTGAAAGCACACGCAAGACGTTTTGGTTGAGAGGCAGGACAAAAGCTGGAAAATGCATTGCACAGCCCACGAGAGAGGGAGTTTCAGACACAGAGGCTTACCTGAAATTGTCAAAGGTCACAAAAATGTCGAGTAAAGACTGAAAAAAATGGGCTTCAGTAGTGGTTTTTAAACTGTGGGCAACAACCTTTTAGAAATCAGTTTAGTGAGCTTGACCAATATTTTTTTAAAAGATGAAATAGAATGAAAAAATGTATTACAGGTTCTAAGGTTAAGTATAGTTTCGTGAAACTTTCTCTCTGTTATAGACGAGTGTTATATACTGGATCACAGTGTAAAATATATCTTTTAGTTTGGATTATGGCAAAAGAAAATCTTGGGGAAAGAAAGGAGGCCACAGATGTCCTCCCTAGTGTTATCCTGAAATAGGGGACTAGCTAAGAATGTGGATTCAGATCTGCCTTCACCCTCCAGCTTCTTCATTACATGTATGATCTTGAATAAGTTACAGAAACTCTCTACTTCTCCCTCTCACTTTCCTTAAGTATAAATTGGGAATAATGATAATATTTCTCTAAAAGGGCTGTTGACAAAGCCGCTTTTGTGCACATCGCAGCCCAGGACCTTTCTCAGGACAGACACTACCTGGGTAAGGGGCTCTACTGAGCCCATCGAGCCTGGGATTCAACCCTGGGCCCGCTGATGGGTTGCATGGGGTAAGAACAAACTGCACACGCGTTTACAAGTGAGGATTGAACAGGACTGTGCTTATAAAGCACCCTGCACAGTGCCTAGAAAGCACCCACTCACCCTGACTGTTAGCTGTCATCATTGCTGGTTATCACTCTCATTGGGGAAGAAATAAAATCCTAGCAGATGCGGGAAACAGAGATAATGCATAGATGCCACTCTTTTTTTTTTTTTTTTTTTTTTGAGACAGAGCCTCAAGCTGTCCCCTTGGGTAGAGTGCCGTGGCATTACAGCTCACAGCAACCTCCAACTCCTGGGCTCAAGCGAGTCTCCTGCCCCCGCCTCCCAAGTAGCTGGGACCACAGGTGCCTGCCACAACGCCCGGCTATTTTTTGGTTGCAGCCGTCGTTGTTTGGCGGGTCCGGGCTGGGGATTCGAACCCGCCACCTTAGGTGTATGTGGCTGGCGCCTTAGCCGGTTGAGCTATACACGCCGAGCTGTAGATGCCACTCTTAAAACAACCTAAATTTGGTGGAAACAACCCAAATGTCCATTATTTAAAAAAAAATTTTTTTTAATTGTAGAGGATTCTTTGAGGGTACAAGAGACCACAAGAAATCAGGTTACACTGATTGAATTTGTTAGATAAAGTCCCTCTTACAATTGTGTCTTGCCCCCAAAAGGTACATCACACACGGAGACCCTACGCCCTCCCTCCTTCCCTCTCTCTGCTCTTCCTTCTCCCACCCCCTCCCTCCTTCCCTCTCTCTGCTTTTCCTTTCCCCCACCCCCTCCCTTTCTCTCTCTCTCCCTGCTCTCCCCTCCTCCTCTCCCCACCATGTACTAGGTCATTAATTATTCTCATATCAAAATTGAGTACATAGGATTCATGCTTCTCCATTCTTGTGATGCTTTACTAAGAATGTGTTCCACTTTCATCCAGGTTAATACAAAGGATATAAAGTCTCCATCTTTTTAATGGCTGAATAGTATTCTATGGTATACATATACCACAGCTTGTTAATCCATTCCTGGGTTTGTAGGCATTTAGGCTGTTTCCACATTTTGGCAATTATAAATTGAGCTGCAATAAACAGTCTAGTGCAAGCATCCTTATGATAAAAGGATTTTTTTTCCTTCTAGGTAGATGCCCAGTGATGGGATTGCAGGATCAAATGGGAGCTCTAGCTTGAGTTCCTTGAGGGTTCTCCATACTTCCTTCCAAAAAGGTTGTATTAGTTTGCAGTCCCACCAGCAGTGTAAAAGTGCTCCCTTCTCTCCACATTCATGCTAGCATCTGCAGTTTTGAGATTTTGTGATGTGGGCCATTCTCACTAGGATTAGATGGTACCTTAGGGTGGTTTTGATTTGCATTTTCTCTAATAATTAGGGATGATGAGCATTTTTTCATATGTTTGTTAGCCATTCGTCTGTCTTCTTTAGAGAAGTTCTATTCATGTCTCTTGCCCATTGATATATGGGATTGTTGGCTTTTTTCATGTGGATTAATTTGAGTTCTCTATAGCTCCTAGTTACCAAGCTTTTGTCTGATTCAAAATCTGCAAATATTCTTTCCCATTGTGTAGGTTGTCTATTTGCTTTGGTTGTTGTCTCCTAAGCTGTAGAGAAGCTTTTCAGTCTGATTAAGTCCCATTTGTTTATTTTCGTTGTTGTTGCAATTGCTGTGGCAGTCTTCTTCATGAAGTCCCCAGGCCGATATCTTCCAGTGTTTTTCCTATACTTTCCTTGAGGATTTTTATCATTTCATACCTTAAATTTAAGTCCTTTATCCATCTTTTTCTTTTTTTCTTTTTTTTGAGACAGAGCCTCAAGCTGTCACCCTGCGTAGAGTGCCATGGCATTACAGCTCACAGCAACCTTCAGCTCCTGGGCTCAAGCGATTCTCCTGCCTCTGCCTCCCAAGTAGCTGAGACTACAGGCACCCACCACAGCGCATGGCAATTTTTTGGTTGCAGCCGTCGTTGTTTGGCAGGCCTGGGCTGGATTTGAACCCACCAGCTCAGGTGTATGTGGCTGGCGCCTTAGCTGCTTGAGCCACAGGTGCTGAGCCCCTTAATCAATTTTTGTGCGTGGAGAAAGGTGTGGGTCCAGTTTCAGTCTTTTACATGTGGATATCCAGTTCTCCCAGCACCATTTATAGCTAAGGCAGTTATTAGTAATAAAAACAAAGCCGGGGGCATCAGCATACCAGATTTTAGGCTGTCCTACAAGGCCATAGTGGTCAAGACTGAATGGTATTGGCACAAAAATAGAGACATAGACATTTGGAATCGAATTGAAAACCAGGAAATGAAACTAACATCTTATAGCTACCTAATCTTCAATAAACCAAACAAGAACATACACTGGGGGAAAGAATCCCTATCCAAATGTCCATTATTAACTGATAAATGAGATGTGGTATATACGTGTAATGGAACATTATTCAGTCGTAAAAAAGAATGAAGAACTGATACTGTGCTACAAAGAAGGTGAACCTATCTAAATGCAAGAAGCTAGTCAGGAAGGGTCACATACTGAACATAAAATATTCAGAATAGGCAAATCCGCAGAGAAACCTAGTGGACTAGTGACTGCTAAGAGGGGCTGGGAGAGGGAGTAGAGAGAGGCACAAGTACTTACGAGGTGTCCTTTGGATTGATGGAAACATTCTGAGATAAGACAGTGGTGATGGGCTCAGTGCCTGTAGTGTAAGTGGCTAGGGCACCAGCCACGTTCACCAGAGCTGGCAGGTTTGAATCCAGCCCAGACCCACCAAACAACAATGACAACTATAACCAAAAAACAGTGGGCATTGTGGCCGGCGCCTGTAGTCCCAGCTGCTTGGGAGGCTGAGGCAAGAAGATCAATTAAGCTCAAGAGTTTGAGGTTGCTGTGAGCTGTGACACCAAGGTACTCTACCCAGGGTGACAGCTTAAGACTCTGTCTCAAAAAAAAAAAAAAAAAAAAGAGACAGTGGTGATGGTGGCCCAACATTGTGAATGTAATAAATGCCACATTAAATCATATGCCTTAAAATGGTTGAAATGGTAAATTTTATGTGTATTTTATCACAATTTTTCAAAAGCCTCATTCAGTTTAAGAATGCTTCCCCACAACCCTTTCCAAGCTGCTCCCAAAAAATGAAGGAAGGGAGGGAGGGAAGAGAAAAGAAGGAAAGAAAAAAACAAGAAAGAAAGAAAAAAGAGGAAGGAAGGAAAAGAGGGAGGGAGGAAAGAGAGAAAGAGAGAAAGGAAGGAGGAAGAAAAGAAGAAAGAAAGAAGAGGAAGGAAGGAAGATTGGTTGATTGGGAGCACAGTGAAACGGTTAGCTCAAGAGGGTGTTGTCCCTGAGCGAAGGTTTTCCTGGGGTGGACAGAAAGAGCACATTTGAAGGAGAATGGACTCCAGGAGAGGGGAAAGTGCCTGAGGAAATGGGGAAAAGATGTCCCCTTCATAAAAACTTCTGTCAGTCTCGCTCCCAGCACTCACTTCTGTGCAGCTCTGAAGCCTTCCTATGGACCTGTATTACCTGCTGGACGGTCCTCAGGGCCACCCACAACAATCTCCGCATTAGAAGGCCCCTGAAGCAGGGGAGTGGGAACAGGTGTACCCCTCTCCCCTGGTGAGAAGTAGCAGTATGTATTGTTGCTGCTCTTAAGGGAGAGAGGAATAATTGGACAGATAATTAATAATAATAACCCTTCATGACTGCCTCTCTGCCAGGTGCTTAGCAATAGCCCCAGGAGCTTGGTAGCTAAATAAGTCTTTATTATAAACTGATTTCTCAGTGAATGGTATTATTGGTATTAACAATTCAAGTCGATTTCTCATTACATACACTATTGAGTAGAGCAACAATATGTATAATCTGGATCAGGAGATGATTTTTTTAAATGCTTGGCCTTGGGTTACCGGTATTTGACTACCCTTCATTGCATTGACTTTCTTGATTGTTTTAACTTGGGATCATTTGAAAGTCATCTGCATTTGCAGAGGTGGCCATGAAAGCTCCCTTCTCCTGGTACCTTTCCTCACACTTAGCTCTCCTCATTCTAATACATTTTGGTCCTACACTAAAACCCATTTTTTAAGTTCTATGAATAAAGTAATTTAGAATAGGATACATTATTAGACTGATCATGGGAGTGATTAATGAGTCTCAGTCTAATCTGCCTTAAAACATTTTGGCACTATTTACTAGTTGCTAATATTTAAATGTCCTTGTTACTGAGTCATCTAATAAACAAATTTTGAGGGCTATGTAGCAGATGCAGAAGATACAGAAATAAGATAGGATCATTGCTCTCAAGAAATCACTAACATAGTAGACAGACATAGAAGCAAATATTTGCTCTCAAATTTAATAAATACAAGGAAAAAGCAATCAATTCAGCCTGGAGTCAAGGTCTTCTTTTTTTTTTTTTTTTTTTTTGAGACGGAGCCTCAAGCTATCCCCCTGGGTAGAGTGCCATGGCATCATAACTCATAGCGACCTCCAACTCCTGGGCTCAAGCAAGTCTCCTGCCTCAGCCTCCCAAGTAGCTGGGACCACAGGCGCCTGCCACAAGGCCTGGCTATTTTTTGGTTGCAGCCATCATTGTTGTAAGGCGGGTCTGGGCTGGGGATTCGAACCGCCACCTTAGGTGTATGTGGCTGGCGCCTTAGTTGCTTGAGCCACAGGCGCCGAGCCAGGGGGGTCAAGGTCTTCAATGAAAATATACATGAAAGCTATCTAAAAATATTGCCTTCTGTAGATTTAAGATAATTTTATTCACGTATGTAGATTCAACCCAGTCAGAGATTATAATTCATCTTTCCTCAGAACCTCAGACTCTTTCTGTTTAAACAATTATTGATATTTTTATTTTTATTATTGTTACTTGTGTTGCATCACTTTCGTTGCTTTTATTGACATATGCCAGCCTCTTTCCATCAACCCAAAGAAACTACATAAGTCAAAAAGCTTAACTGTTCATGCTGTGGCGAATGTCTCAGGGCCAAAGTTTGTAAGTGGGAGCTCTTGACCATCTGCAAGAAGACTGAGGATCACACCGCAACTCTGGCTGTGGGCTAAGGCAGGTCTGCAGGACTTTAGACATCGTGGCCTATGGCATTTGTTCTTTGCTGTCTCTGTGTAGTAGGTCGGCGGAAGCACTCTAGGTCCGCACACTGTTGAGGCCGTGGTGATTCAGGCACTGGGACTGAGGGTGAGTAAGGCAGGCCTACAGAAAGCAGGCCAACCAGCTTCTGTCTCTTAACCCGGCCTGGGCCACGCCCTTTTGCTAAGACAGCTCAGTCACACCGACTCTAACTAATCCTCAGCTGAGCACGATCTTCCTCTCTTCCACACTTCTAGGTAGATATCACTGTGGCTCAGTAGTCTACATATCTTATTCCCTCTGGCAAGAGAGAAGTCTCTTAAATACTGTCTCAGGGAAAAGTAAAGAAAGAGGAGGTAAACGAATTCTTGGGTTGGAATAACCTGGAAGGTCATCTCAATTCATATCTCTTGTTTGTTATTCACTCGTGCATCAATATTTAATGAGTGCCAACTGTATGCCAGGCATTTGTTCATGATGCTAGGAACAAAATACAAAAGCTGTCTGGAAACTATCCAGCCAAGCATGTCTCTATTTTTCATATTCTGAGGCTGGATACTTTCCAGAGAATCCCTATACTGTACAGGTTGGCTGATCTGTGGAATTTATAGTCTAACGGGGAGAAAGACAGGTAACAAGTCAACAGATAAGGCAATAAAATCTAAAATCAGTGTGGGAATAGGGAGGTAGGGAGGTGGGGTGGGGTTGAGGGTGAGTGAGAGGTAGGAGCAGGAGTTAAAGGCCAGATGTCACCAGATTATAATTAGGAAATTTGGCTGGGTGAGCACAGAGACTATAATAATAGGAGTTTAGCTACCCTGCCAGAGTTCTATTAGAAGGCTCAAAAACAAGCTGATTCTGCAGGCAGTTTGATCTAGCTTTCACTGGACATAGAATTTTAGAGATTATCTAGCTGTTAGGGGCTGAATTGTGTCTCCCAAAATTCATATGCGGAAGCCCAGTACCTCAGAATTTGGAGTTAGGGCCTTTTAAGAAGTGGTTAAAATGAAACCATTAAGGTGGGCCTTAATCCAATCTGATTAATGTCCTATCAACTCAACAATTCTACAGCAAGGCTGCAGTATAGCCTCTTAATTCTTCTGGTTTAGAAGATGCCTATTTTTTATTTTCTCTGCCTGTAAATAAAAAAAACTAATTGATTTCTATTGTTTATAATAACCCTTCATATAATTAAAGGTATTGACTGATAAAAATTTAATTTACTTTTCCTTGAGCAAACAACCACTTTCTTTAGCCTTTTGGCAAAGCCCACTTCTTGACTCTTTTATCAGTTTGATTGTTTTTATACTTGTACACATGATTTTCACATTAGGGGGCCCTAATCTAGTCATTGTAACAATTTAATACATAATTTTTGAATAACTACATGAATACAAGAAGGAATGGTTCTCCTTCTGTTCCTTCCCTCCTTCTAGGCTATGAGTTTCTGTGGTTTAAAAAAAATCTACAAGAACAAAAAATGTTCATTCATTAGCCCAAAGAAAATTGGTCATGCAGAATGTTAGATACATTGTGTCAATTTTAACTAATCACCAGCTTCCACCCACCCGGTCTCTCACAGCCTTATTTGGTCCTTTAGATTTTGTGCTCATTTTCTACCTTCTGATCTTTAACCTCAGTCTTGTTTTTATCACCTTTTATTATAAAGCAATTTTTTTCTTCTAAATAATGAGAAGTTGTCATGGAAAACCTCAGTTCTATTATTTACCTAGCTGTAGCAGGGGCTCACAGACAGAAAGTAAGGGATCTTCAGAGGCATGACTAGATCTCAGACACATTAAAGTAGCTCCGTAAATAAAGGGTCTCAATGAGATCAGGCTGGACTTACATTGGATAACTTACTAAAACATAACTGAATCGTGTTACTTTCCTGCTGAAATGTGTGTGTGTGTTTATACACATATATGCACACACACACACAGACATTTCAGCAGGAAAGTAACACACACACATACATGTTTAGTTTTGCAAAGATCTTGGCATAAGAAGTATTAAATATATAGTAGCACTTAATTATGAGGCAGAGGGGAAAAGGAGAACTTTCCAGGCAGCCATAACATGCTTTTCTGGGGACAATAAAAGACTTAGTTAATGGCTATGTCTGTAAGGAGGAAAAATGCTTGACTAGGGGCATTTTCCTGGTCCCTGAGCAATATAGGACTTGAGGGGTATATCTATCTAAAGGCCCAGCTCTTCAGATCAGGACAGCTGGTAGCTATTGCAGACCAACAGTCCACGAAGTATCAGTCCTGTCCGGCTCCCTGACTGGACCTGTCATTAGCATTGGAGTCTGGTCAGAGAATCTCAGAGTTGGAAGGAGCTCTGGAAACCACCACAACCAGTATTCCTCCCAGACACAATATAGTATCACCTCATAAGATTGTCATGAGAATTAAATGGGTTAACATTTGCTAACCATTTGAAACAGTGTCTGATAACATAGTAAGGCCTTTGTGAGTGTCAGATAAATAAATACCCTTTGTTGAATACCTACAATGAAGGTGCTTTCTAGACATCATGCCATTGCACCCTCTCAACCACCCTCACTCCATTTCATACAGGAGGAAACTCAGTGAGCTTAAGTGATTTGCCAAATGCACTTATTAGTAAGTGGCGTTGCTGGGATTCAAACTCAGTTTGATCTCAAGCTCACTCTGCTCTCGCTGTTAACTATGACATTGCAGTGCTCTTGACCACAAGTCTCTTCTGTTCCACAGACGGAGAACGCCTCCTTCTGAGAGTATCTCATTCTTTTTTTTTTTGAGACAGAGCCTCAAGCTGTCCCCCTGGGTAGAGTGCCATGGCATAACAGCTCACAGCAACCTCCAACTCCTGGGCTCAAGCGAGTCTCCTGCCTCCATCTCCCAGGTAGCTGGGACCACAGGCACCCGCCACAATGCCCGGCTATTTTTTGGTTGCAGCCGTCATTGTTGTTTGGCGGGTCCGGGCTGGGGATTCGAACCCGCCACCTTAGGTGTATGTGGCTGGCGCCTTAGACGGTTGAGCTATAGGCGCCGAGCCAAGAGTATCTCATTCTACATAAGCATGACTATTTTTTCAAAAGAGAAAGAAGAGCCTTCTTCATCTTCAGCTGAAATCTGCCTGCAGTGGGCTTCTCCTTGGGCTTCACAGATTAAGTTTCCTGCTCTTCCACTCCACAGGCCGAAATAATATTTGATAAGAGCTATCACAAGGGATAACAAACCTGGAGCCTGGAAATTGCTCAACAAATCAGTTTTCTGTGAGGAGGTGACTAATCCGAGGTTGGGTCAAAACTGCAAGAGAACAGTCCCACCATCAGGCCATTGTGCACTTGAGTTTAGCATTCTAGATGCCTGGGGACTCTTCTGCAGATGGGTGGACCTGTGGGCAGGGACTGGGAATTGCTGTTGTGGTGCCAAGGGGCAGGCTGGGAGGGATCCCCGTGAAGATGGTTCCTGCCGGGTTTCATCTGGCCAGAGCCACCAGCTATAATTAAAGTAAGCTCTCGGGTTACACTGAGGGCCTGCCAGTGCTGCGATGTTGGTGTCCATTAGGGGTCAACAGAGCAAACTGCTGACGGGGAGGGAGGAAGCAGCTAGGAAGCCAGCGTTTGCCAACACTCAGAGAAAAGACAGAAAATGAACTTGTGTGGCTGCCAAGAAGATGGTGGTGATGAGCCCTAGCTCTGGAGACGGACAGATTGAATCCCATCTCAGCTCTGGCACTCAAGTAAAAATATGACCTTGGGCGAGTTGCGGAATGTCTCTTCCTCTCCTCCTCCCCACCTTTTCTTCCTCTATGAAAGGAAGAAAAGTGTACTGATGATACAGTATCTATGCTATAGAGTTGTATTTAAGGATGTACCGAAATGAACACTTGTCAGGTGTTTTGAAAAATGCTTGGCATTCCAGAGTGTTCAATAAATGATAGTTTTTATCGTTCAAAAGTTTCCTATACGTAATCTTCGCAGAAATATTTGAAGCAGATGTTATTAACCTCGTTTTATAATTGAAGAAACTGATGTTTAGAAAATTAACTGGGAGGCGCCTGTGGCTCAGTGAGTAGGGCGCCAGCCCCATATACCGAGGGTGGCGGGTTCAAACCCAGACCCGGCCAAACTGCAACAAAAAATAGCTGGGCGTTGTGGCGGGCGCCTGTAGTCCCAGCTAGTTGGGAGGCTGAGGCAGAAGAATTGCCTAAGCCCAGGAGTTGGAGGTTGCTGGAGCGACTCCGCTGCACTCTACCAAGGGCGAAAAAGTGAGACTCTGTCTCTACAAAAAAAAAAAAAAGAAAGAAAATTAACTAATAACTAGCCCAAGGTCACCAAATTAGGGACTGAGAAGTAAAGATTCAATGTCTCCAAGGTCCTCTTTTCAGCCACCTGAGTAACCAACAAGAAAGTTCACAGCCCCAGGAAATCAGCTCCAGCAGGTCTGGGGGCTGGATCTGGAGGAGACAAGTGAGAGAACCGGAGACAGAATGACACTGGGGTGGAGCCAAGGCTTTCAGTAAATAGAAGATGAGGAAAACCATGATTCAAGGAAAGCAGGGCAGTGGCTCACTGCTGTAATCCTTGCTCTCTGGGAGGCTGAGGCAGGAGGATAGGTTAAGCTCAGGAGTTCAAGAACAGCCTGAGCAAGAATGATACCCTGTCTCTACTAAAAATAGAAATAAAATTAGCTAGGCATGGTTCAGGTACCTGTAGTACCATCTACTCAGGAGGCTGAGGCAGGAGGATCAGAAAACTCAGCTCTAGCCCTCAAATAACCATAAGAGTTACTGACCTGAGGAGTTTGCAGTTGCTATAATCTGCACTCCATCCTGGACAACAGAGTGAGACTCTGCCTCAAAAAAAGGAAGACATTGGGCAGTGCTGTGGCTCAGAGGAGTAGGGCACTGGCCCCATATACAGAGGTGGTGTGTTCAAACCCAGCCCCAGGTAAAAACTGCAAAAAAAAAAGAAAGACATCAAGTTCATTGACTTGGTTGAAGTTATCACAAAAGGGTTATGAGCATAGCGTACTGTGTGGATGAGCAGGAATGTATTCCAGGAAGAAAGTCCTCCAAAACTTCCACTGTCCTATCTCCTTCATCTGGGCAGGGAAGGAAGTGTCCATAGCAGTTCAGTCTCCATCCTCAAAATCCCCCCACCCCCACCTGCTGTGCCTGCTGTCCAAGAGACTTCTTTTTTTTTTTTTTTTTTTTTAGACAGAGCTTCAAGCTGTCCCCCTGGGTAGAGTGCCGTGGCATTACAGCTCACAGCAACCTCCAACTCCTGGGCTCAAGCGAGTCTCCTGCCTCCGCCTCCCAAGTAGCTGGGACCACAGGCGCCCGCCACAACGCCCGGCTATTTTTTTTTTTTGGTTGCAGCCAGCATTGTTGTTTGGCGGGTCTGGGCTGGGGATTCGAACTCGCCACCTTAGGTGTACGTGGCTGGCGCCTTAGCCAGTTGAGCTATAGGCGCCGAGCCCCAAGAGACTTATAATTAAGCAAAGAAGCTTTTATTCTGCAATCTGAGAAATTTTTAAAGCAGATCTGTTTAAAAAGCAGATATTCTGAGGAAAGCAACATATTTTGACTTTAAGACTGTATGCTTTCTGGCTGTATCTATCTGCTGTGTTTATTGGTAAAACACGTGCCCCTAGCCTTGCACATAAAAGAATGTGTGTACATATACAAAAGGTGCCAAAAAATGTGTACACATTTTAAGAAAGAAAAAAAACTATATTAAAATTGTACTATTCTTTAGAGCAATAACTGAGAAAATGACATGAGGGCTGTGTTGACCAGTTTGATGGAAGTATTTCAGATTGCATGTGAAAACCCCACACTGTACCCCAGAAGTGCATTAATGTACATAGTTACCATTCAATAAAAAATAAAATAAAAATAAAATAAAATAAAAAAAGAATTAAAAAAAATTGTACTATTCAATATGTACCAATAACATTTGTTATCTTGTATATTGTCTCTCTTGCAGTCGCAGAATCAAATGTGACTTGAATGTTATAATTTTAATACAGTTTTTCCTTCCTTAAAATGTGTATATATTTTTTGGCACCTTCTGTGTGTGTGTGTATAATAAATAAATGAGACCAAAATACTTTTCGAGAACAGATTTTCTAGTGTCTGACAGGTAGTATTCAATAAATGTAGAAATTAAAATAATGTTGTCATAGGAAGGGCACCTCATGAAAGGAAAGAAGCTCAAATCAGCCAATTTGACAATTTGTGGACCAGTTTTGTTATAACCACTCTTTTCTTTTTGCTAAGACTCAGTATGTCTGGTTTGCAATTGTGTAGGAAGAGAAAAGAGAGTGATCAGAGAGAAATAGTGCGTTTGATTGTTATTTAAAGGTAATGAGAATGTGTGTGTGTAAGTATCTCCAAAGATTTTTGGAACTAATTAGTAAGGGGCAGTTTTAATAAATTACACAAATCGAACATGCCTGGCATATTGTGAGGTTCAATATATGTCTAATAAATTAGCTACATAGTATTAAATATATACGTGTGTGTGTATGTGTGTGTGCGTGTATGTGTATGTATGTGTGTATATTTGGAACTGAACTTTTCAAGCAAAGTTTTAAAGTAGAGACCAGTTCAGGCAGTGCCCACCGCTCACTGGGTAGAGCGCCGGCCACATACACTGATGTGGGCGGGTTCAAACTCAGCCTGGGCCTGCCAAACAACAATGACAACTATAATCAAGAAATAGCTGGGCGCTGTGGTGGGTGCCTGTAGTCCCAGCTACTTGGGAGGCTGAGGCAAGAGAATCACTTAAGCCCAAGAGTTGGAGGTTGCTGTGAGCTGTGATGCCACAGCACTCTACCCAGGGCACCGGAGTGAGACTCTGTCTCAAAAAAAAAAAAAAGAAGAAAGAAAGAAAGTAGAGACCTGTTCAGGTTGGTCTCTACACTTTTGTGTTGGGGCATTATTTTGGTACAGTTGAAGAATTTCTTTTAGCCTGATCTGAGAAATAGGCTGGTAAGCATTTTATTGCTCTGGTCGGGGGCCCTCATCCCCTGTTTCAATCTGTCTCCTTCCTTTTCTCTCTTTTCCCTTTATTCTTGGAGTCTATATTAATGCCTCAATGACTTTCCTCTGTTTATATTCACAAGGTGTGTATTAATGACAAGGCACAGTCACTCACTCACAGTTAAAACTTCTCTCAAAGGAAATGCCGCGGGTTATGGTTCAGTTCTCATGGACACTCCAAAGTTCTTTTCCCTTTCAGTGGAGAAACATTTCCCTGGGTTGCTTTCTGATCCTGAGAGTTGCTAGACTCGTGTAAGTGATTTATGATAAACTTTGAGATCAGTCATCTGAAACTGCAATTTCCTTCATGTCTTAATATAGCAACACCCTAGCCACATCAAACATTGTAGGGTGGGTAACAATAAAGAGCAAGTAAATGACTAATGGAAGTAATTTTTTATTTCATATTAATGTGAAGATACAAACAATTAGGTTACAATGTTCGCATTTATTAGGTAGAGTCCCTTTTGTAGTTGTGTCTTGCACCCAGGAGGTGTGCCACATACCCTTACATTGTGCCCATTTAGTGAGAGCACACCAATCCCTCTTCCTCTTTCTTCCTCCCCCGAGGGAAGCAGTTAAGGAATTTTTTTTTTAAATGTTTTTCTGACTTTGCCACAGATGAAATATTCCTTATCAATAAAATTTAAATGTAATGGAAACTCTCTCCCCCCAATTTTTTTATTTCAAATTAATAAGAGGGTACAAATGTTTAGGTTACATTGTTTTCAATTCTGAAGTAAAGTTTAAGTTGTAGTTGAGCATTTTTAAGATTTTAAATATTTTCCCTCCTTATGGTAAGTCCATTGAACATAACTTAATACTTGTTTGATTAGAGCCATATTTTGGCATTATTGAAGTGCCTTATCCCCTACATCAAAGACACTAGTAGTGCTAGTAGACGCTGAATTTGAATGTCTCTCCACACAGTCGGTTCTATCTCCTTCAGCATGGAATGTAATGTAGCTGTTGCCCTGGGTAGAGTGCCATGGGATCACAGCTCACAGCAACCTCCAACTCCTGGGCTCAAGCGATTCTCCTGCCTCAGCCTCCCAAGTAGC
>NW_003852396.1:9632990-9642385 GCF_000181295.1 Otolemur garnettii | reverse complement strand
GAGTTGGAGGTTGCTGTGAGCTGTGATGCCATAGCACTCTACCCAGGGGGATAGCTTGAGGCTCTGTCTCAAAAAAAAAAAAAAAAAAAAAAAGCACAAGCCCTACATATGCTGTCTCCAGGAGACACACCTAGTCCCAAAGGACAAATCAAGACTCAGTGTTAAGGGATGTAAAGTAGTATTTTAAGCAAATGGAAATCAGAAGAAATGAAGGGTGGCAATCTTATTTTAATATTATTTTCAGATACAAGGTGGATTCAAAGCAACTATAATTAAGAAAGAAAAAGATGGACAATTCATACTGATCAAAGGAACAGTACAACAAGAAGACATCTCAATTTAAATATTTATGCACCTAATTTTTTTTTTTTTTTTTGGCACAGACTCTTACTTGGTTGCCCTCGGTAGAGTACCATATTGTCACAGCTCACAGCAACCATAAACTCTTGGGCTTAAGCAATTCTCTTGCCTCAGCCTCCCAAGTAGATGGGGCTACAGGCACCTACCACAATGCCCAGCTATTTTTTTTTTTTTGAGACAATGTCTTCAGTCTCTAACTCATGGACTCAGGCAAACCACCCACCTTGGCCTCCCAAGTACTGGGGTTACAGGCAGGAACCACCATGCCTGGCCTATGCACCTAACTTAAATTCTCCCATATTTAAAAAACAGACCTTGAGGGGTCTGAGCAATATGATATCCCATAACACCATAATAGTTGGGGACTTTAACACCCCTCTAACAGAACTGGACAGATCCTCTAAACAGAAACTAAACAAAGATAAAAAGGACTTAGAACCTAGACCCATTTGACCCTAGAACAAATGGGATTAATAGACAGAAACTAAACAAAGATAAAAAGGACTTAGACCCTTAGACCCATTTGACCCTAGAACAAATGGGATTATTCCAAAGGCAAATGAATAAACTTTTTTTCTCATCAGCCATAGTACATACTTCAAAATAGATCACATCCTAGGATACAAATCAAACCTCAGCAAAATTAAAGGAAAAGAAATTATATCTTGTCTCTTCTTAGACCATAAGGCTATAAAAGTGGAACTCAACTCCAACAAAAATGTGCATCCCCGTACAACATCATGGAAATTAAACAACCTTATGCTGAATGATAGCTGTGTTCAGGAAGAGATAAAAGAGGAAATTGTTAAATTCTTCAAATATAACAACAATGAAGATACAAGTTACTCAAACCTGTGGGATACAGCAGAAGCAGTCTTAAGAGGGAAATTTATCACTGTAGATGCCTACATTTGAAAAACAGAAAGAGAGAGTATCAACAAACTCATGACCCATCTTATGAAATTGGAAAAAGAAAAACAATCTAATCCCAAATCTAGCAGAAGAAAAGAAGTAACCAAAAGTAAATCAGAGATTAATGAAATTGAAAACAAAAGAATCATCCAGAAAATTAACAAAACAAAAGGTTGGCATTTCAAAAAATAAATAAAACTGATAAATCTTTGGCCAGATTAACTAGAAATAGAAAAGTAAAATCTCTAATAATCTCGATCAGAAATGATTAAGGAAAAATAACAACAGATGCCACAAAGATACAAGAGATCATCTCTCAGTACTATAAGAAACTATGCCCAGAAAGTTGACAATGTGGAGGAAATGGATCAATACCTAAAATCACACCCTCTCCCTAGACTTAATCAATAAGAAACAGATCTCTTGAACAGACCAATTTCAAGAACTGAGGTCAAAGAAACAATAAAAAATCTCTCAAACGGAACAATCACTGGTCCAGATGGCTTCAACATCAGAATTCTATTAAGCCTTCCAAGAAGAGGCAGCACCTGTGGCTCAAAGGAGTAGGGTGCCAGCCCCAGCCAAAAACTGCAAAAAAAAAAAAAACTTCCAAGAAGAGCTTAAACCAATACAGCAGAATTTATTCCAAAAAATTGAGAGGGAAGGAATCTCCCCCAACATGTTCTACAAAGCAAACATCAAGCTGATACCAAAACCAGGAAAAGACCCAACTAAAAAGAAGTTCAGACCAATCTCACTAATGAATATAGTTGCAAAGGTTCTCAACAAAATTCTAGCCAATAGATTATAGCTACACATTAAGAAAATCATTCATCATACTCAAGTAGGTTTCGCCCCAGGGATGTAAGTTTGGTTTAACACATGCAAGTTCATAAATGTAATCCACCATATCAACAGAAGCAAAAACAAAGACCATATGATCCTCTTAATAGATGCACAAAAAGCATTCAATAAAATTCAGCATCCATTTCTAATTAGAACACTTAAGAATAGAGGCATAGATGGCACATTTCTGAATCTGATCAAAGCCATCTACAAAAAAGCCACAGCTAATATTATACTGAATGGAGTAAAACTGAAAGCTTTTCTGCTTAAAACTGGAACCAGACAAGTTTGCCCTCTATTGCCACTACTATTTAACGTAGTTCTAAAATTCTAGCCAATATAACCAGGCAAGAGAAGGAAATAAATGGCATCCAAATGGGTTCAGAGGAGGTCAAACTCTCACTCTTTGCCAATGATATGATCCTATACTTAGAGAACCCCAAATACTCAACCCCCAAGACTCCTGGAAGTGATCAAAAAATATAGTAATGTCTCAGGATATAAAATCTATGTCCACAAATCAGTAGCCAATAACAGCCAAGATGAGAAGCTAATCAAAGACACAATTCCCTTCACAATAGCTTCAAAGAAAATGAAATATGCAGGAATATACATAACAACAGAGGTGAAAGACCTCTAAAGAAAATTATGAAACTGTAAGAAAAGAAATAGCAGAAGATACTAATAAAGGGAAGAACATACCATGCTCATGGCTGAAAGAATCAACATTGTTAAAATGTCTATACTTTCCAAAGCAATTTATAGATTCAATGCAATCCCCATTAAAACACTAACATCATACTTCCAAGATTTGGAAAAAATAATTCTTCATTTTGTATGGAACTAGATAAAACCCCATATAGCTAAGGCAATTCTTAGTAATAAAAACAAGGCCAGGGGCATCAGCCTACCAGACCTTACGCTGTACCATAAGGCCATAATGATTAAAACAGCATGGTATTGGCACAAAAATAGAGGCATAGACATCAGGAACCAAATAGAAAACCATGAGATGAAACTAGTATCTTACAGCCACCTGATCTTTGACAAACCAAACAAGAACATATACTGGGGGAAAGATTCCCTATTCAATAAATGGTGCTGGGAGAAGTGGATAACCACATGTAAAAGACGGAAACTGGACCCACACCTTTCTCCACTCACTAAAATTGATGGAAGATGGATAAAATATCTAAATCTAAGGCAGGAAATTCAAGGCAGGAAACAATAAAACTCTTCAACGAAAGTGGGGGGGAAAGACCTGAAGGTATTGGCCTGGGAAAAGACTTTATGAAGTCTCTAGTAGCAATTGCAACAACAAAAGTTTAAAAATGGGACTTAATCAAGCCAAAAAGCTTCTGTACAGCTAAGGAGACAACAACCAAACCAAAGAGACATCATCAGAATGGGAAAATATATTTGCATATTATAAATCAGACAAAAGCTTGGTAACTAGAATCTACAAAGAACTCAAATTAAGCAACAAAAAAGAGCCAGCAATCCCTTATATCAATGGGCAAGTGAGATGAATAGAACCTTCTGTAAAGAAGACAAATGGCTAATAAACATATTTAAAAAATGCTCATCATCACTAATTATCAGAGAAATGCAAATCAAAACCTCCCTGAGATATCATCTAACCCCAGTGAGTCTCAAAGTCTCACAAAGTCTCAAACCTACAGATGTTGGCGTGAATGTGGAGAGAAGGGAATGCTTTTACACTGCTGGTGGGATTGCAAACTAATACAACCTTTTTGGAAGAAACTATGGAGAATCCTCAAATAACTCAAACTAGACCTTCCATTTGATACTGCAATCCCATAACTGGGCAGCTACCCAGAAGAAAAACAATCATTTTATCATAAGGACATCTGTACTAGATTGTTTATTGCAGCTCAACGTACAATTGCCAAACTGTGGAAACAACCTAAATGCCCACCAATCCAGGAATGGTTTAACAAGCTATAGTGTATGTATACCATGGAATATTATTCAGCCACTAAAAAAGATGGTGACTTTACATCTCTTGTACTGTGTTTCCCTGAAAATAAGACATTGTCTTATATTTATTTTTTCTCAAGAAGACACACTAGGGCTTATTTTCAGGGGATGTCTTATTTTTATTAAGTATAATACAACAATCTACATTATTTCAAATACAGTTAAGTCATCTTCTTCTGGAACCTGACAGGGGGAGCCACCTTTGTTGGTGGGGCTGGAGCTACTGATGCATGAACTCCTTTCCCGTAGGCATTCACATGTGCACAATAGGATGCCTGCTGTGGTTACCACACACACATCCACACAAGTATGAATAGCTCAGAGAAAAGAGCTGTGGCAGATAAAAGGTATTCTAGTCTTCCTTACCCCTCTGCGCCGAAATGCACATCACTAGACCATGCCATCACTAGGTCTTATTATTGGGGTAGGGCTTATATTTAACAAATGCATAGAAATCCTGCTAGGGCTTATTTTTGGGGTAGGTCTTATTTTTGGGGAAACATGGTGTTAATGGATGGAGTTGAAACACATTCTTCTTAATAAAGCATCACAGGAACGGAGACGGAAGAATCCAATGTACTGAGTTCTCATATGAGGACAAGTGATGCTAGTACATGGTGAGGGGTGGGGGAAGGGGAGAGTGGAGAGAGGGGAGGAAGGAGGGAGTTGGGGGTCATGGTGTGTGACACACCTTTTGGGGGCAGGACACAATTATAAGAGGGACTATACCTAACAAATGCAAGCAGTGTAACCTTGTTCTTTGTACCCTCAATGATTCCTCAGCAATAAAAAGAAAAAATAAATAAATAAATAATTTAAAAAATTAGTTGAATGGAAGTTTACTTTACAAGAATCCCTGGACTAGGATTCAGAATTTTTCAATTCTAATATAAAATTCCCTAACTCAGTGTTTGGAACATGGCATGTACTCAAAAAATATCAATTCATGTCCCCTGAGACAATGTTCTTATCTCTGTCCTCAGAATTTATATGACAATTGGCCCTATAAGTTGTGTTTTTATTTTTCTTCTTCCTTGGTTAAAAATAGAATGGCTAAAACACACACAAATTCTCCTTAATTGAGGTACCACTGTATTTGAATTCACAAAACAGGAATGGGACATTTATTTCTGAAAGGTTACTAAAATGGACAAAGTTGCAAGAATATTGAAGGCTGAAAACTTAAAAAATGTGCTAAAAGACAGCACTTTAGAAGTATGAGGTTATGTAGTCACTATCCTAATTTCTAAATCCTTGTCAGCTCTAGTCACAAAACTGGCCCCCCAAGAATAATTGCCTGGGCTCGGCGCCTATAGCTCAACCGGCTAAGGCGCCAGCCACGTACACCTAAGGTGGCGGGTTCGAATCCCCAGCCCGGACCCGCCAAAACAACAATGACGGCTGCAACCAAAAAATAGCCGGGCGTTGTGGCGGGCGCCCGTGGTCCCAGCTACTTGGGAGGCAGAGACAGGAGACTCGCTTGAGCCCAGGAGTTGGAGGTTGCTGTGAGCAGTGAAGCCATGGCACTCTACCCAGGGGGACAGCTTGAGGCTCCGTCTCAAAAAAAAAAAAAGAATAATTGCCTGGCTAAATTTATACCTGGTTTGAGTTACTATTTATAAGCATTAAAATTGCTTTTCTTTGAAAACATTCCATAATTCAGAGATTTCTTCTCCCTGGTTAATCTCAACAAGCAAGGGTTGGCAGAGCAGCCTGAGAAAGGAATTGAAGCCAAGCGATACACTTTATTCATTCTTTCCTTTCATCTTAGAAAACGGGAGGGACTCTAATCTGATTTGCCTAATGTTTTGACAGCATGTACTCCCAGCTGCTCTTTCAAAGACTCTGAGTCCCAGGACACTCCTCCACTTGAGCCGTTATTCCTTTTCCCCTTGTACCTTTTAAGCATGGCATCCTCCACAGATAATTATTCTTAAATAGATAAGGCAGGCTGTAGTTTAAGAGTTTCTTAGTTCAATCAGCATAATGGGTATACTGCAGGGGAGATGCACTTTAAAGTGTTATTACCAGGTGAATATTTTCCAAATCCCTAAGTCATAAGGATAGAGATAGCAATTTAGAAAGAGTATAGCAAAAAGTGCATTTCATAAAATGGATTGTGCTTCATGAATTTCAATGTGGCAGGATATTCACTCTGCTGTCCTGCCATTACCAAACAAGATGCTTGTTATAAAAAAGAAATATGCCCGAGTGTTGAGGATGTTGCCTTATTAATGTCTGTGCTCTGCTCTCTCTAAAATACTGCACTGGAATGTTGTCACCTGCACTTGAAAGATATACACAAACTTTCTTACCTAAATTATCTTGCTGAAGACATTCAGAATATGCTAACTCCACAAATCCCCAAATAAAAAGCCAGTTTAACAAGCTTCCATGTCTTTAAATTTAATGTGAGAATAAAGTACCATAACCTGACATCTATGGATGATCCTTTTCCAGGGAGTTGTAGGATATTTTTCTTTATTTAATTGCTCCAATGTGCTTAGTTCTAATAAGCAAAAGCTGTATAAAGAGTCAAGTGACTTATATTTTTAATTGGAGAACATATGATTGGCTTATGAGGCCTGATACTTACAGGGCGAGGATTATGGGCAGGACATCTAGAGAAGGGGGAAGAATTTCCTCTGTATGTATGAAAAAAATAGAAGTGCCTCTTCTCTGAGACTCTGCATTCCTCCCCTGAGCTCTTTCCTGAGTTCCACTTTTTCCAGACACTCTCAGGATTTAGCTCTTTTTGATGTATCATTACCCTCCTTTTTCCACTGGTTCCTCCCTCTCAGCCTAGATTTCTGCTCAAATCTGCCTCAGGTTGTAAACTTGTCACTCATTCTTTCACAAGGTCTATTCCTAAAATAAATCCCTGCCCTATCATGTTGATAGTGGGTCTGTTTCCCTGTTGATACCCCAGCCCTACCACTGCCTTTATCTGCAACACTCAAACCGCTGCCATTGTAGCCTAACCGTTCATTCTCACATCAGTGAATCTTGACTACTGCTGCCAGCCCCATCTTGATCATGATTTTTGAAGGATGAAGAGTATCTATCCATTGTCTACAGAATAAAATCTGAAGCATGGTCAGGATTCTAACTTCTTAGGTTTATCTGCCAGTTTCTCCCTGCGTGAATCTTTCTTTTCTGCCAAACTGATGGCCTCACTGCCACCTGATACTCCTTCTTTTATCACTGTACCTATTCCTTGATCACACTCACCATCTTTTCTCCTTTCCTTTTACTTCTAATTTGTTTATTCAAAACCAATACATCCTAGAGGAGCCAACTCAAACCCTACCTTCTCTGCAAAGGCTTTTGTGTCCCAGTGTGAATTCATTGCTGCATTTACTGTAAAATTTCCCAAAGTAAGTAGGGCCTTGTCTTGACACATCTCTTCTATCACATGTGCCAGAATCCTGAAAACACTTTCTCCTTTAGACACAAGATGAAACTGTTAGAGAATTTCATTTTTAGTAGACCTTAGTCACTAGCAAAACGGAAACAAGCACTCTACAACGTTGAAATGTATTTTCAAACCGAGTACAAGTTATTATTTAGATGAAGTTGTATTACTCTCTATCTTGTAAAGTGAAATGGATAGCCCCTCCCCCGCCCTTGCTGAGTGCTGAGGATTCAGCTAATGCAGCTAGTGAGGTCAGCAGGGCCAGGACCACCTGTCAGCCCAGTGTGGTTCGCGTGGGGGAGCTGGGATGAGGAGACACCCTGCGTGGCTAGGAGCTCGTCTACAATAGAGGAAAGGAGGAAACAACTCACTGATGGTGATGGGGAAGGAGAAGACACATCCATGATGATTCGCTGGAATTGGAAGTGTCAGTGTGAACTCATATGTTGACCAATATAGCAACGAGTGTGTGAGTGTGTGTGTGTGTGTGTACATGTATTTTCTAGCTCTGGGAAGCCCTAGAAGCAATGAAATGCCAGTAGAATGAGCACATCTAGTTCCCAGGTCTTAGCTGCTAAACGTCATTCTGCACAAAGTATCTCCCCGTAAAATGCTTATTAATTACTTATTAAATGAGGTAGTATAAAATACTTATTATTTACCTTTACACTGGAGAAAACTGATCAGAGAGCATCTTAACAAGTGATAAGGGTAACGTCTCTAGTAATGGGACAAGTCCGCATCCTGTGCTTCCTGAGATGATGCATGAGGAAGAACAAACACAGCATCACTTCTGCGGATCCCTTCTGTCCCAAGGGCAGACCCTGAGTCTGGACATCGGACAATCCCAAACTAAACGACATTCTACAAAGTAACTGTCCTGTTCTCTTAAAAAAAAAAAAAAATCAGTCATAAAATACAAGGGAAGACGGAGGAGCAGCCTGTGGTGCAGTGAAGCCAGCTGGTACCTGGTCAGCCCTGCTCTAGAAACCCATTCCTCAACCCTATTTGCTGTATGTATACAGTGATGTACATCACGTCCCAAATCTGCAGTTCAGTGATGCAAAGTTGGTAACTTGAGATCAGTCAGAATATGCATGCCAAAAATAAATCAGTAAGCATTTCATGAGTGATACTTTGAGACTATTTAAATACCCAGTTCCTCCTCTAACTTTTACATAATAGTTTTAATATCCATTGAGGATTCTTGCCTGCTCAATTATTTCTTCTGTGGTTGCCAAGAAGAGAATTGTTAAATTTCGCTAACTTGCAATTATTAGCTGTCATCCCACTGTAAGATACAAACATCTGTTCAATTTCTTCATTTATATTAATATGAACTCATGGATTCCTATTTTATTCAGTAGCAATTACTACAACAAATCAGAGCCCCCAGCCCCCAACATGAGCAGTTTAGCAGCACAGCAGTGGAAGAGTTCCCAACTGAAGGTGACCAAGGAGACAGGACAGCTAAATGCAGCACATGATTCTGGACTTAAAAAGGATGTTCTTGGGGCTACAGAGAAATCTGAATGGGCTCTAAAGATTAGATGGCAATATTATATCATCACTTTCCTGATTTTGATGACAGTGCTTATGTAAGAAAGTGTCCTTGTTTTCCAGACATACACACTTAAGTGTTAAGGAGTAAGAGGCAGCGTCATATCCAGATCTTATTCTCAAAGGTTTAAAAAAACCCACATACATATAAAGGTGTATGGGAAGAAAGAGAATAAAAGGCAAATGTGATAAAATGTTAGTATCCCATTAGGGAAATAGGGATGGGGAATGGGTAAAGGGTATACATACAGAAGATAGGGATGGGCAATGGGTAAAGGGTATACATACAGGAGATAGGGAT
>NW_003852396.1:9596456-9631256 GCF_000181295.1 Otolemur garnettii | reverse complement strand
GGTATACATACAGGAGATAGGAATGGGGAATGGGTAAAGGGTATATATACAGGAGATAGGAATGGGGAATGGGTAAAGGGTATACATACAGGAGAGTTCTTTTTACTATTATTGAAACTTTTCTATAAATTTGTAATTTTTTCAAAAAAATTATTGAGGAATTATATTTTAACCAGATGTTTTTAGGTCACTCTATGGCTCCCTTCCTTCCATGCTGGGAGCTCAGCTCCTTTCACAGTCAGGAAAGGTAGAGAAATAGCAAAGGGAGAAACAGTCACCTCAGTCAGTATTCATTTACAATACTACATAACTGAATGCCATCTCTGCATTCAGGGGGCTGTTGTCCCCTTCCTCTCAGATCATTAGATATTCCTTTCTGCTTTGTTTTGTTTTAGTGGGTAAATATAGCTATTGAGATATTGGTAATGTAATGTTCTGAACCCTCATTACTAGATACTAAACCTTAATTTTTAATGTTAAACAATTCATTAGTTTTAGGGTGGCACCTGTGTCTGAGTTGGTAGGGCGCTGGCCCCATATACGGAGGGTGGTGGGTTCGAACCTAACTCTGGCCAAACTGCAACAAAAAATAGCTGGGCATTGTGGCAGGTGTTTATATTCTTAGCTACTCAGGAGGCTAAGGCAAGAGAATCACCTATGCCCAGGAGTTGGAAGTTGCTGTGAGCTGTGATGCCATGGCACTCTACCAAGGGCGATAAAGTGAGACTCTGATGCTAAAAAAAAAAAAAAAAAAAAAATTCATTAGTTAAAAAAAGTAAGCATTGAACCTCAAATTCTTAAACAATTCAATTTGTTTATTTTTATTTATTTATTTAAATTATTATGGGTACATAGTAGTTGTATATATTTATAGGGTACATGTGATGTTTTGATACAGGCATACAATGTAAATTAATCAAATCAGCTGAGAGGGAATATCTGTCACCTCAGGCATTTATCATTTCTTTGTGTTAGGAACATTCCAATTTCACTCCTTTAGCTATTATAAAATATACCCTGGCCAACCACGATGGCTTACACCTGTAGTCCCAGTACTCTGAGAGGCCGTGGCAGGAAGATTGCCTGAGGCCAGGAGTTCAAGACTAGCTTGAGCAAGGATAAGACCTCATCTCTACAAAAAAGAAAGGAAGGAAGGAAGGAAGGAAGGAAGGAAGGAAGGAAGGAAGGAATGAATGAATGAATTAGCTGGGAGTGGTGGCATGCACCTATGGTTCCAGCTACTCAAGAGGCTAAGGCAGGAGGATCACTTGAGCACACAAGTTAGAGGTTACAGTGAGCTATGATGACACCATTTCACTCTAGCCCAGGTGACAGAGACCCTGTCTCAAAAAAATAAATAAATGAAGTATACCCTAACTTATTCTTGATTGCAGTCACTTTGTTGTGCTATCAAATATTATTCATTCTATTTAATTAACTGCATTTTTGCACCATTAACTGTCCTCACGTTATCCCGTCCTTCCTGCTACCCTGCCCAGCATCTGGTAACCATCATTCTACTCTCTGTCTCCTTGAGATCAATTGTTTTTAATATTTCCCTCCAATGTATGAGTGAGAACATTTGAGATCTGTCTTTCTGAGCTTGGCTTATTTCACTTAGCATAATGTTCTCCAGTTCCATCCCTACTGTTGCAAATGGCAGGATTTCATTCTTTTTGTGGCTATACATAGTATAATATTCTATTATGTCTATGTACCACAATTTATCCATTTATCCATTGCCGGACACTTAGGTTGATTCCAAATCTTGGCTAGTGTGAATACTGCTGCAATAAATATAAGAGCATAGGTATCTTTTTGATATACTGTGAATTTCCCTCTTTTGGATATATGACATCTGACAATTAAGTTTGCAAACTCATCCAAGAGAAAGTTCTTTGAAGGGTGGATTCAAAGGGTAAATTCCCAGTAGGATTGCTGGGTCATGGCTCAGCACCTGTGGCTCAAGTGGCTAAGGTGCCAGCCACATATACCTAAGGTGGCGGGTTCGAATCCAGCCCAGACCTGCCAAAACAACAATGATGGCTGCAACCAAAAAATAGCCGGGCATTGTGGTGGGTGCCTGTGGTCCCAGCTACTTGGGAAGCTGAGGCGGGAGACTCGCTTGAGCCCAGGAGTTGGAGGTTGCTATGAGCTGTGATGCCACGGCACTCTACCCAGGGGGGATAGCTTGAGGCTCTTTCTCAAAAAAAAAAAAAAAAAAAAAAAGGACTGCTGGGTCATATAGTGGATCTATTTTCAGTTTTTGGAGGACCGTGCATACTTTTCTCCACAGTGGTTGCACTAATGTACATTCCCACTGCAGTGTGTAAGTGTTACCCATATCCTCACCAGCATTGGTTACTGCCTGTCTTTTTTTTTTTTTTTTTTTTTGAGACAGAGCCTCAAGCTGTCCCCCTGGGCAGAGTGCCATGGCATTACAGCTCACAGCAACCTCCAACGCCTGGGCTCAAGCGAGTCTCCTGCCTCTGCCTCCCAAATAGCTGGGACCACAGGCGCCCGCCACAACGCCCGGCTATTTTTTTTTGGTTGCAGCCGTCATTGTTGTTTGGCGGGTCCGGGCTGGGGATTCGAACCCGCCACCTTAGGTGTACGTGGCTGGCGCCTTAGCCGGTTGAGCTATAGGCGCCGAGCCCTGCCTGTCTTTTTGATAAAAGCCATTTTAACTAGGGTGAAATGATATCTCATTATAGTTTTGATTTGCATTTCTCTGATGACTAATGATATCAAGCATTTTTTTCATATATCTGTTGGCCATTTGTATGTTTTCTTTTGCGAAATGTCTATTCAGATTCTTTGCCCATATTTTAATCAGTTGATTTTTTTCCCATGGAGTTGCTGGAGCTCCTTATACATTTTATACTAGTTATTAGTCCCTTGTCAGATGGGAGTTTGCAAATAGTTATATTCTGCAAGTTGTCTCTTCTCTTGTCGATGGTTTCCTTTGCTGTGCAGAAGCATTTTGGCTTTATGTGACCCCCAAATGTTACTTTGGTTATCTGTGCTTACTCAAGAAGTCCTTGCCCAGACCAATGTCCTGAAGCGCCTCCCAGTGTTTTCTTTTAGTAGTTTCATAGCTAGAGGTCTTAAGTTTAAGTCTTTAATCCATTTTCATTTGATTTCTGTATATGACTAGAGATAGTGTCTAACTTCATTCTTCTGCATATGGATATTCAGTTCCCAGCACCACTTATTGAAGAGACTGTCCTTTCCCCACTGTACACTCTTGGCACCTTTGTTGAGTTAAATTTACTGTACACGTGGATTTATTTTCATTTCTCTACTCTGTTCCATTGTTCTATGTGTCTGTTTTACCATGCTTTAAGCAATTCAGTTTAAAAATAATGAACAAAGATCAAAAGGAACGAAGTTTGTATCAAACTTACTCCTTCCTTCCTTCCTTTCCTCCCTCTCTTCCTTCCTTCCTTCCCCTCTTTCTTTTCCTCCCTTCCTTCTTCCTTTCCTCCCTTCCTTCCTTCCCCCCTCTTCCTTTCCTCCCTTCCTTCCTCCTTCCCTCCCTCCCTTCTCTCCCTCCCTCCTCTCTTTCTGGTGGTAAATAAGCCCTATGTGTAGTTTCATCTGCTCAAGCAGATTCAGTGCTCCTTGAGGCTTACACTTCTTTTGTCCCCCACAATACCAACCTGCAGTGTTATCCTTTTATGTGGGTGATTGAGTTGCTGAATGGGAAAAAAGAGTTTACTGTTAATGCTGAAAGAGATTGTGAGACCCTTGGGGACAGGAATCTCAATTTTCGTGTAGTTGATCTGAGAGTCAGGATTAAACCAAGTCCTGACAAAGAGCCCACAGTGATCCGATTGAAAGTTCTTCTCCACCTTTCCCATTGTCACAAAGCAATTTATGATAGAAGGTAGGACTGGGAAGAGCTGGCTGAGAATTCATTTAGCAACGTTTTTCTCTTGGGCTGCTCAGATTTGTTGAATGCTCTCCATCTGACATTTAAGAGGGCCCTGCTATGTATCTCATTAGGGAAGATTAATAATGCCAATCGAGAGTTTCTATGCCTGTTTACTTTCATCTCTTCCTTAAATTCTAAAAGAAGCTAAAAAGAAAGTCCTGAGCTAGTTACATGAATAATTAATAGGGTCTGCTGCACTGTACGTACATTTGTAAGAGAACCGCCAGCCACCTAAGAGGCTT
Organism: Otolemur garnettii; assembly: GCF_000181295.1. NCBI lineage: Eukaryota > Metazoa > Chordata > Mammalia > Primates > Galagidae > Otolemur > Otolemur garnettii. Next base: position 9,627,077 of record NW_003852396.1, on the reverse strand, counting down.
TGGGAGGAGATGCTGGGCTTGCCTGCTTGTTCTCCAATTCTGGCAACTTTTTCTCAGTTTGTGGGCCTACATGAGACAACAAAGTAGCCCTGGGCTTAACCACTTTGTTTCCAGCAAAAACGAATAAAACTCACACTAACAAATTATGGGTATGAACTATTTTAAACGCAGAAATAAATGCGAGTATGTATGAAATCAGCTTAATTTTTTTCAGTCTTTAAAACAAGATTTTCTCTGCATTTGTGTAACTCCCTAGTGACACTGCAAATCGGGTGCTTTGCAAATGGGCACACACGGGTCCCTGGGGAGCAGGAGGGAGCACTTGGGACTGTCACCTAGCGTTCCCCTCTCTCAGGTCCCACCGCTTCCTCCCCCAAAGAGAATGGTCAAATTAGCCAACAGTTAAAATTTTTGATAGAGGTATAACCCACAGACCGTAAGACAAACAAATTAAAATTTTTAAGATATTTTAATTAAGTAAAAATAATAGCAGAGAAAAAAAATACAGAATTATTGGAATTTATCCTCTGAAATATATTATCTCTAAATTTTCCCTTTTCAATAACAATTTATACACATTAACTAGTAACTTCTTGAAAATACAGTGGGCATTAAATTATTGATTTACATAAATAAAGCAGAAACTGGAGTGCAACCCTTTTGGTGTACTCCAGGGATTTAATTTTAAATCTTTAATCAGGTGTTCGACATATATTCTGAATGAGTATAACTTTTTAAAAACTCCTATATTAAAATTCTTCTCTGTCACCTTTCTGTAGCTGGTTATGTTTAGGAATCATGTGAAGCCCCTTTTCGTTATATAACTCCAATCAAAATCTCAGCATGGAGGGCTATATTTTAGTACCAGGGGAAATACCAGTCTTTAGAAACAATGCAACAGTGATTAATTTCACTTCTAAAATTGTGCATTCTCATCTGGAGAGGTAAAATGTAAAAAAGAAAACTCATACATTTCACATTTTGCACATACAGTTTTCACAGGACACAATGGTAATCAGACTATATTGTTTCAATTCTAAACCTAATGTTAGCAGGAAAGGGGCCTCCTAATAGACAGATTAATCAGGGGCTTTTCTGGTATTCATGGAAGGGGGAGATGATCTTGAGGCAGAGTGACATCCTTTTGAGAGAGCCCAGCTTCTGGCTCTGAAACCCGTTCCTATGTGATTTATTTCTAATAAGCCAGAAAGCTGCTTTAATCTTTAAACATGAAGCATCGTGCTTATAGTATCAAAGGTAGGCAAGTTCTCCTACTGAGGTTCAAAAGCAGATAATAATAAGAACCCAGTTGCTAATGTCAGGCTGATGTCAGGCCTGAAATCACTTTTCACTTGATTGAGCCATTTTGTCCTCAGAATCACTTTGTTCTGTTCGGCTCCATTTCCTCTAGCCCCTAATTGTGAGTAGCACACCGATGCTTCCCCAGTGGCTTCTTGTCAGAAGTTGGAGCCCCAGTGCAAGAGATACGTTATTCAACATCCAAACTCCGCGTGGCCTGGGGAGAGCTGGGAGTTCTTCTCCATCCTGCTCCAGGCTCACTTGTCTGGCCGCGGTCACTTTCCAGCCCAACTCGGGGAGGAGGCCCACTCTAACCAGGCAGCAGCCAGGACACCAGACGTTCTTTTTTGCCTTAAAGGACAATAAGAAGCTGGGTTTTGTGAAGACATTCACAATGTAATTGTACAGTTTGAGGAACTATACTATGAAAAGTCTCTAAGCCAAAACGTAGGAAGTGAAAGAGAGAAAGTAACTCTCACAGTGAAGTTCCCTTTGCTCAAGGAAATCCACCTATGATACACACACGCCTTCACAGACCATCGGCATCTAATGATTTAGATACCTGCAGCTCCAGATTTGAGGCAATGCACAGTCTGTCACCGGGGTGTGATCCAAGTTTTGGGAGGTCCTCAAACTCCTCCTGTCAGTCTCAGGCTCAGCTTCACTCCTTTAGCCACTGAAAAAAATTTTGTTTGTATGATAGTCAGTTTCAGGCTGTCTTTTAGATCCCAGTCCTGAACCAGTTGTGGGCTTTTTTGTCTGTTATTTCATTTCATTTCATTGTAGAGCTGTGGTCTCACTATGTTGCCCAGGCTGGTCTTGAACTCTTGTCTTAAAGTGGTCCTCCCACCTCAGCGTGCCAAAGGCTGGGATTACAAGCATGAGTCATGGTGCCTGGCCTACAGTTGTATGCTTGAGACTTCCTAACTTGAGGCAGATCCTGGCACAACAAAGGCTCTTCCTCTCTGTCCCGTAGTAATACTTCACTTCACTATTTGTGTGAGTCTCCAAAAGCTGCTATACCAAATCACCATCGGTCGGTGGCTAAAATCACAGAACCTACTCTCTCCTAGTTCTGGAGGCTACAAGTTCAAAATCAAGGTTTTGGCAGGCCGTGTTCACCCAGAGGCTCTGGGGAGAATCCACTCCTTCTGCTCTCGTGGCTACTGGCATCCCTTGACTGTGGCTGCATCACTCTAATCTCTGCCTCTGCTGCTACTTCCCTTCCTGCCTTTGCATTCTTCTTACAAGGATACAGGTGCCTGCACTTAGTACTTACCTGGATAGCAATCCAGGATAATCTCCCCATCGCAGAATCCTTCATAAGGTAACATGTAGAGGCTTAAAATTAGGACATGGCTAGCACGGTGGCTCACACCTGTGATCTCAGCACTTGGGAAGCTGAGGCAGGTGGACTGCCTGAGCTCTTGGGTTTGAGACCAGCCTGAGCCAGAGTGAGACCCTGTCTCTAAAAACAGTAGCTGGGTGTTGTGGTGGGTGCCTGTAATTCCAGCTACTCAGGAGGCTGAGACAAGAGCATCACTTGAACCCAAGAGTTTGAGGTTGCTGTGAGCTAAGATGCCACAGCATTTTACCGAGGGTGACCAAGTAAGACTCTGTCTCAAGAAAAAAAAAAAAAGAATTAGGACATGGATATCTTTGGGGAGGAGGCATGATTCAGTCTACCACCCTATTACTGATTGCTAAAGCCTGACCTTTCTGTGGCCTAAAGGTAGAGGCTAAGAGAAGAGACCTGAGTTCATATATCCCACTTTGGCCTCATAGGGCATCCCAGGGTCCTGGGCCTCCCTTTATTTAAACTACCAAATACTATAGAATACTCCATTTCCAATCACATTGACAACCTCTAGAAAATCAAGTAAATTATAGAAGGATTTTTTAATTGCCTTAAAACACCCTTTTGGAGAAGCCACAAAGAGATATTTAAATTTGACCTGTGTTTGACTCAAACACACCATGGAAACTAAACTATTCACAGGTAATGTCAGCATCTATAGGTGCCTGGGGAAACTGCATCACATTATTTTACCATCTTTTGATCACCCATTGCTGTGAGATTTTGTTAATTGTGCAGTCTTCAGCAACCTACAGATCAGAAGTTGGTAGCATTTGAAAAAAGAAAGAGTTGGTGGTATTTGAATGTTTACATTTGGCCCCTAAATATTACTACTATGACTTACCCTAAAATCTATCCTGATCTAAATCATCTGGCTTGCTGGCCTCTGCCAGCCAAATATACTGGCCAATTATGCAGTATTGGACTTCGCTTCATTTAGGCACAGACATTTAGCTTTATCTTATCAAGAGCAGCAATATAGCAATGCAACTTGAAAATGCAGAAGAAACAGACCTCAGCTCCAGCACTGAACTTAATGGGCAATGCATAAGTAATAAGAAAAGCAATATGATGTGAAAAATAAAAGCAAGGAACCAAGCAACCTTGCCAGTAAGCTGGTGAGATGTTGAAAGCTTTCCTTACAAACTTCAAAGCCTTCTTGCTCAGCTTGTGACCTAACCCTGCCCTGAGCTGCTTAGCAGTAAAATCTACTGTGTATTAATTCTGAATATATTCATATTGGAAAATGTCCACTAATAATGATGTCCGTGAGCTGCTAATTGATTGTGAAATGCTTTAAGAGCTTTATGACAGAAGGAAGGTACAATTAGTTTTTATTAGATCATGCAATTTATTAAGTAAAAGGGCAAAAAAATCTTCAGTGACAAGGGTTTCTTTTTATTTCCTGTGAGAAAGTGGATTTGTCAGGCCACTGGTCTCTGCCATTAGCAATGTCACCTCCTTGACAGAATGGAATTTGCATATATTATCACAACATGAAGTTTTCTTATAAATAAAGATGGGAGCAGAGAGGTAAGTGTAATAATATAAAGGGGATGCTCCATCTACAGTATCATTTGGCCATCATATCTAATTACCAGAACTCAAATGTAAATGCTTTTTCAGTGTCTTAAATATAGAGTTAAAGGCAGAGAGAGAAGTCACAATTTGACACTATTAGAAGCCTAGCAAAAGAGCTCTGTATCTGTAATAGAAAAAAAAAAGGTTGAAATCTGTAAGGCTGCTTTAAAAATATATTTAAATGATACTTTTTTTTTTTTTTTTTTGAGACAGAGCCTCAAGCTGTCCCCCTGGGTAGAGTGCCATGGCATTACAGCAACCTCCAACTCCTGGGCTCAAGCGAGTCTCCTGCCTCTGCCTCCCACGTAGCTGTGACCACAGACACCCGCCATAACGCCTGGCTATTTTTTGGTTGCAGCCGTCATTGTTGTTTGGCGGGTCGGGCTGGGGATTTGAACCCGCCACCTTAGGTGTACGTGGCTGGCACCTTAGCCGGTTGAGCTATAGGCGCCGAGCCTTAAATGATACTTATAAAGTAGTCTTTTCTATATGAATTAAAACTGATACTGTCCCATTTTCTGTTCCCTAAAAGATCTCCTCAGTGAGAAGTCTGATTATCTTCCTCTCAGAATCACCAGCCCATAGCTCTAGGCTAGCTGCTATTCTAAACTATCTCTCTAAAAACTGGGGAGTCATAGATTGAAAAATGTCCTCAAGAAAGAAACCTAGAAATCAGTGTTTTTGTTGTTTTAGTTCTTCCATTGGTTAGATAGAAAGTTTGCTGAAAGAGTTTCTGTATATTTCATCTACTGGGTAATTATCTAGATGCTTTGATTGCCAGTGACGGATACCCATTCTAAGCTAGGGGATATATTGGTTTATAGAGTCAGGGAAAGACTAAGGATGGAGATGGTCTTAGAGATACCTATATCAAGGGACTTAAATGCTCTGGGGACTCTCCAACTTGTCCTGCTTCTTTCTGCATTACAGTTTCAATTTGCTTTTTTAAAAGCGGAATTTCTCCACATAGCAAAGGACCTGATACAGCCTGATCTGGGCTTATATCCTTCTAGTCGAATGATCCAGATGGAATTGAAACATTCCAGGAAAGGGCTGTGGGTGGCTTTGTGACCACATGGCAAGGGCAAAGTCTGTTCATAAATAAATAAATAGATAGACAAATAATAACAGCAGGTATCTTAGTCCTTTGGGGGCTGCTATAACAAAACACTTCAGATTGGGTATTTATAAACAACAGAAATTTATTGCTCACAGTTCTGGAGGCTGGACAGATGAAGACACCAGCAGCCTCAGTCCTGGTGAGGGCTCACTCTCTGCTTCAGAAAGGTCCTTTCTTGCTATGAGCCCATAGGTGGAAGGCGCAGAAGGCTCTCTGCAGCCTCGCTTATGAGAGCACTAAACACGGTCATGAAGGAAGGGTCCTCATAGCATAACTAACTCCTAATGCTCCCACCTCTTACTATCATCACAATTAGCAGGAGTTTTCAACTTGAATTTTGGAGGGACGTGGAGATTCAGACTACACAGGCTCAGCCACTATTAAAAAATACGTAGTGTCATTTCCGACATTTAAAGATTTTCATAGAAGGCATCATTCTGTATCTATCCTTCTGCCCTTGCTTTTTTCTCATCCTGACTTGGAGATTTATCCATGTTGTTACATATAATTCTAGTTTATTTATTTTAACTGCTCAATACTAGCACATTATATGAATAAACCAGTTTATTTTTCCACTCCTCTTCTAAGGAACAGTCAGGCTGCTCCATGTTTTTTTTTATAGTATAACAAGTGCTTCAGTGAACAACATTTTGCATTGCTCCTCATGCCTGTGTCTGAGAGTCTTTCTAGAGCTACCCATAACCCATACTTATATAATTTCAGGAGGTTACAGGACGTAAGCATATTCAACTTCAGAGAAGTTTTAAGTTTTTTTGTTTTTTTGAGACAGAGCCTCAAGCTATCTCCCTGGGTAGAGTGCTTTGGCATCACAGCTCACAGCAACCTCCAACTCCTGGGCTCAGTAGCTGGGACCCAAGTAGCTGGGACCACAGGCGTCCACCACAATGCCTGGTTATTGTTTTTGGTTGCAGCCATCATTGTTGTTTGGCAGGCCCGGGCTGGATTCGAACTCACCATCTTAGGTGTATGTGGCTGGCGCCTTAGCCACTTGAGCCACAGGCACCGAGCCAAGTTTTAAGTTTTAGCATCATTTGAATTAATCAGTTTTTTTCAACATGGTCTAAGCTTTGGGGTCTTACTTAAGAAATCCTTCTCCACATGTAAGGTCCTGGAAATGATCTCACATTCTCATTACTTGTTTACTTTTAGCCCTTTTATCTACCTGGAGTTTGTTTTTGTGTATGGTATGAAGTAGGAATCTAATTTTGGCTTTTTCATATGAATGGACAGTTGTCTAGAACCATTCTTTGAAGACTCTATTCCTTCTCCACTGATTCAAAATCCACCACTCCTCCATATAGCTAAAGCTAATCCTGAGCTCTTTGTACCCTTCTAAATTCTTCAAAATTCTCTTGAATTCACTTGACTCTTCTAGAATAAGTGCCTCCTTAAGAAAAAAACTTTAGTTGAGTGAGGCAAGGCTGACAACTTAATGGAATAAGATATTTGATGGGAAAAGTTTAATTTAAAACTCTTTAGTCTTTTTCGTCATGGTGCAGAAAGTAGGCTTGCAAAGAGTCTGAACATAAGAGACTCAGATAGAGAAAGAAGCAGGGAGTCTGACTGGCGTGGCCCAGCTGGGTGAGGAGAGCTGGGTGTGCGGGGAGTGGAGGCGACAAGCCTGCTCAGCACCGGGACAGCTGCTGCAGGGAGCCCCTGCCCTGCTGTGTCTCTCAGCCTCAGTTACCCGATAGTGTATATAAGATGGGTGTAACAATACTATCCTTCAGAAACTGCCCTTTATAAAATTAATGAAAGACCACAAGACCTGTGGTGGGGGCCCAACCTCTGCAAAGATATAGGCATAGTAAAAAAAAAGTTCCCCACCCCCAAGACCACTGGCCCATACTAAGGAACTGACTTGGCTGGTCTTGTGGCTTCCCACCCAGAAGATTACTCAGCACAAAAACACAATTTCTATACTCTTATGGTTCTACCCCAAAGCCAGCCAATCAACAGACCAAACTGCCTAGCCCTTTGCTCTGTCTCCCAAATTCTCAGGGAGACAGATTTGAGAACATCCTCTTGTCTCTTTGCACGGTGCTTATGATAGTAAATTCTCTCTCTGCTGTACCAGTTTATTGGCTTCCTCTTGAGCAGAGGTCAAATAAATCTGGTAAGGCTGTAACACTTCCTGTGTTTTCTTCTAAAAGATCGAGACAATGCACCCGACCCCATGCCTAACACACATTCAGGGGGCACTTAATGAGTAACAGCTACACTCGTTATCAGTTATCATCAGTTTATCCAGGTTCCTTCAGCAATACTGGAAATACTCAATTTCTTGGAAGAAGTTCTTTTTTTTTTTTTTTTGAGACAGAGCCTCAAGCTGTCCCCCTGGGTAGAGTGCCGTGGCATCACAGCTCACAGCAACCTCCAACTCCTGGGCTCAAGCGAGTCTCCTGCCTCCGCCTCCCAAGTAGCTGGGACCACAGGCGCCCTTCCACAACGCCCGGCCATCTTTTTTTTTTTTGGTTGCAGCCGTCATTGTTGTTTGGTGGTCCGGGCTGGGGATTCGAAACCGCCACCTTAGGTGTACGTGGCTGGCGCCTTAGCCGGTTGAGCCACAGGCGCCGAGCCGGAAGAAGTTCTTAAGATAAGTTTGGTGGTCGATGTCTCCAAAAATTGCTGCCAATGATTCATCCCTAACCTCATTGTAAACACTGCTTCTGCTACCAACAGGTGGAGTCAATTTCTTGTTCGCTTGTCTATGCTGGTCTTATCATGTGTATTGACCAACAAAATCTGGTGAAAGTGACACTCTACCAGTTCTAGGCCTATTCCTCCAGAGTTTAAGGACACAGAAGCCATGCTGTGTCCAGGAAGTTCCAGCTATCCTTTGGGGGAGATGAGAACCATGTAGAGACAGACAACAGGGAGGAGAACAAAGGTAGCCCACCCCACCAGAAAGTCAGCACCAAGTTCCAGATTCATGGGAGAGGCCTTCAGGGACCCTCTAACTTCTCCGGTCTGCCAGTTGAAAGCACCTACACAGGCTTGGCGCCTGTGGCTCAAGTGGCTAAGGCGCCAGCCACATACACCTAGGGTGGCGGGTTCGAATCCAGCTCGGGCCTGCCAAACAACAGTGATGGCTGCAACCAAAAAATGGCCAGGTGTTGTGGCAGGCGCCTGTGGTCCCAGCTACTTGGGAGGCGGAGGTGGGAGACTGGCTTGAGCCCAGGAGTTGGAGGTTGCTGTGAGCTGTGATGCCATGGCATTCTACCCAGGGGGACAGCTTGAGGCTTTGTCTCAAAAAAAAAAAAAAAAAGAAAGCACCTACACAAGTGAGCCCAGACAATACCCCATGGAGCTTTTGAATTGCCTGGCCAACCCACAGAATTGAGGAAAATAATGAACTATTGTTTTAAGATGAAGTTTTGTAATGCTTTGTTACCCAGGAAAAGATAATAAAAACAATCATAGATGCGACAATGTAAGTATGGTGGTTATAGTCTCCTAAGACTAGCCGGAAACCCCGTTTAATGCATACACATTATACATTTGCAATGAGCAATAATAGAAAAATCTATACACTGGTCCAAAAAGCCTAGAAAAAGGGAGAGGGGGCTTGAGTATTGACATGCAAACAAAGACAAGAATTCTTTGGCGGAATCAGAAACTAGAAAAGCACTCACAGTTTACCTGAATTCCAATTCTTTGCCCTGGGGCAATCTGTTTTTTTTTTTTAAAAGAAAAGGAGAGAGAAAGAATCACTTTTATTTTTTTAAACCATCAGTTCCAATCACTTTTCAAACTTAGGCAGAATGACTTTCACAGCTTCAGTCAAGTTTGTCAAAAAGTAATTTTCTACCTAATTTACTTTCACAGGAAACAGACCTCAGAGGCTGGAGGAAAAATTTCTTTCTGACTAGGGTGAGAATGGAACTTAGGTTTCTTCCAAGGTTTCCTTCCTTCTGGCTACTTTGCACCTGTCAGGGGCATCAAGGACAGGTTCTGCTTAACCCAGAAGGTGGCCTGAGTGCAGAGAGTCTGGAGAATCCCTCTGTGGTGGGACCAGGAACTTCTGCGCAATTCCCTGTAGTGGCTACTCTGTTAGCCTCAGAATCATGGTCAATTGGAAAGAAAAATTCTAATTCTTGAGGGTGTGAACCAAAATAAAATCTTACGGCTCCCTCCTCCAGTAGCTGACTGACTGGATCCCCCTCCTGGCCAAGAGGATCCCCTAAAACTGAGTTGGTTGCCATGAGAATCAGACCTGTCTCACCATATCTTTCTCCCCCTTTCTTCCACTGTGTGACTCATTGACAGGTCCACCCAAGGCTCTGCAAGACACACCTGCAGGTCTTCAATATACACAGCAAACCACTTAGGTCTGGGCTTATGTCTCAGATTAACAGGCCCTTCTCTTAACATTCCTTTTCTGCTGACTCCTGGTCTATAAGACAAAGCCTAATTCTTTCAGCCAACTGTCAACTAAAAAAATCTTTAAACCCACCTATAACCTGTGGGGTGCCATTTTGAGACGTTCCACCTTTTCAGGCCAAACCAATATATGCCTTCCATGTATTGATTTATGACTTTACCTGTAATTCCTGTTTCCCTAAACTCACAAGAGCAAGTCCACTTGCTCAAGGCTTCTTGGATGTGGCTCCAGGACATGGTCCTCAAATTTGCCTCAGAATAAAACCTCTTTAAATTATTTTACAGATATGGTGTCTCTTCTGTTGACAGGAGCTGTTACAATAACAGAGGCTACCCAAGAAGGGTGAGGTCTAGGAGAACAATTCCTCTCAAGGAGACCACAAGGATACACCTGCAGGGTCCTCACCATAGTGACTCAGCTCTTGGGAATTTGTAAACTTAACTTCCTGGAACTTGGAAATTTCCACTTCTGTAAAATCCTATAATTCAGTGGGGGCTGAAATAGCATCTTCTGCTTGATTAAAACTGGCCAGTGAGAAGGGTACCTATGGGGTGGAACTTTTTGACTGTCGATAAAAAGGGAAAGACCAAGCTGGTCAGGGAGTGCGGCCATTTGGAATTCTTCTATGCTGTGAGCTCCTGGCCAGTGAATAAAGCCCTTCCTCTTATAAACATGGTGTTTGGGTGCTCTTACTCTCTGTTGGGCCTCATCTTTCTGCAAGGACAAAGCTAAGAGAATGAGGAAATCCACGGTGGCTTCTTGCTTCACAAGGGTCAAATGGAGGTGGAACAAACTGCAAACCAATTTTAACTAAGTTATTTATGACAATGTAGACAGATAAAAATCTTCCCAGAAAAGGAAATCAGACAGGTAAATTACTGTAGCTTTCTAAGGGATCTATAGTTTTTTTGCTTATCTTCTCTGTCTTTTTTTTTCCTCCTAAGCTATTCATTTGCCTCATTATTTCTGTATATAAATGAGAAGACTTTGTATTCGTGAATGGGCCGGAAGGATGATGCCATTTCCCAGCACAGACATCTTTGTGCCTGGGGTCTCTACCCTAACCAGAACACCCCAATCTTTTCCTTTGTGCCCAAATGTAATTGCAGGACTGTCATGAAACATTAGTGATTTTTAATTACAGAATCTAATTACAGTGATAGAAAGTATTATGCAGAGAATAATTGGATGCATGCACTAGCTCCAACATTTTCTTTGTGCTTTCATTTGCCTTCCTGGACTCACCTATATAGGCTGTGTACTGTGGGAGAAAGTTGAGAAAGTGCCTCAATCTTCTTGCAACCTCTGCAATTAAGATGCACAAAATATGGGTGGCTTTGAGGGAGCAGAGAATGTCTGATCTTTGCCAGAACCTAAACTTACACTGAGCATTGGAAGGACGGCTAAGTCCAGAGCTCAGTCTTGCAGAGGAAACTAGGGAAGAGAATACCATGGTGGAATGAGTGGGGAGGGACCTCTTGAACTGTGATGGTTCAGCATCTATTTTTTATTTTCATCCTTTTGAGACCAAGTCTCACTCTGTTGTCCCAAGCTAGAGGGCCATAGCTTCAGCCTAGTTCACAGCAACCTCAAACTCCTGGGCTCAAGTGATCCTCCTACCTCAGTTTCCAAGTAGCTGGAACTATAGTCATCCATCACAATGCCCAGATCATTTTTCTATTTTTAGCAGAGATGCAGTTGTTGCTGGAATTTCTTTCTACAGTAGGTCCCTTGGTCTCAGAGTCAAAGAATGAACCCATGGACCACAGAGATCAATGATAAGATTGGATTTATTAGATAGAAAGTGATGGAGGGAAAGGCACCAGAGCCTCTGGGGGTGGGGTGGGGGACCCAAGTGGGAAATCTTCAAGCAATGGGTCTTTCATCTATAAAGGCTTTGTACTGTTTTGAGAATTACACTTGACCAGGACAGACTTCAGTGTTGATTATCTACTGAATGAGGATATTAACAAATGAATGCAGTTCTTCCAGCTTAGGGGAGAGGTAGAATAGCAGGAGTGGTCCAGAAGGGGCCTAACTTACATGAAATGTAAGTTTTTCTCCTGCCTTTTCTCTGCTTTTCTCCTGTCTTGTTTGTATTGAGAGAGCATAGTTTAGATAGAAAAGGTCTGTTTGCTTAGGCCTGGAAAACAGGGATGCTTGTCCAGCCCTGAATGGGAGAAACCTTTTATCAAGGTCTCACTCTTGCTCAGGCTGGTCTTGAACTTCTGAGCTCAGGGATCCTCCTGCCTCAGCTTTCCAGAGTGCTAGGATTACTGGTGTGGGCCACCGTGCCCAGCCTGGCTCAGCTCCTATTTATGGAGTGTAATAGACATTTTATACATAATGTGTTAGGTATCCCTGTCCCTATGTTATGGATAGCTACTTCTCTACCTTACTCTTTTCAGTAATCAGCTCCCTCTTCTGGTCACCTCCTACTTACCTTTAAGACTCATTCAGCCATTACCCACCACGGCACAGAATGTTTCTTTAACCTTCCCTCTCCTGGGCCTCTGAACTCCCACAGCAGTCTGTGTTTAATGCTATTACAGCTGATAGTATGTGCTGTGTGGTGATTATTTGTTTACTTTTCTGTCAGCCTCTGACAGACTCTTGGAGGGAGGATTTCATCTTATTCATTTTTGTGTCTCTCAAACTTAGTGCAGTGCCTGGCATGTGATTTGTGTTGAGTTAATATTGTGAGATGAACTAAGTAACCTGCCCACAGGTTTACAGTTAGTGAGGGGAAGCTTCTGTATCCATTTAGGTCTGCTAGGGTCTAAAGCCTTAGTGTGATACCTTCTATTCCACACTTTTTATTAAATACACATAGTGTGCAGAGTATTATATGGGCATTAGAAGGAGAGGGAGGAAAACTCATTATCTAAGTTTAAATTGATGTTGGGGTCGGCTCGGCGCCTATAGCTCAACCGGCTAAGGCGCCAGCCACGTACACCTAAGGTGGCGGGTTCGAATCCCCAGCCCGGACCCGCCAAACAACAATGACGGCTGCAACCAAAAAATAGCCGGGCGTTGTGGCGGGCGCCTGTGGTCCCAGCTACTTGGGAGGCGGAGGCAGGAGACTGGCTTGAGCCCAGGAGTTGGAGGTTGCTGTGAGCTGTAATGCCACGGCACTCTACCCAGGGGGATAGCTTGAGGCTCTGTCTCAAAAAAAAAAAAAAAAAATTGATGTTGGGGTTATGGGGAATCTTTTGGCATTTTGGAGAAAGGGAATTTCATGATGTGTTGCTGGTGAACATAAGGGTTAGCGCTGCAGACAATGTGGATGAATTCCTTATTTGTAGACACCAGAGCTATAATCCTGCCCCCTTGCCAATCATTTGTGCTGGGATAATGAACACTGCTGCCTCTTTGCAGAGTACAAAGACTTCAGAACTCCTAGAAGAACAGTCAGCCCAAGAATTTAATCCTGTTCCCCAAAGTAAAAAATAAACAAAAAACTTTAATGTTCAAGCTTTGGCAAGATATTCTGAGCATTCCAATGGTGGTAGATGAACATAAAGGATCCTGTTTTTTTGTTTTTACCAAGAAAGCACAGGAAAAGGCATTCACAGAAGATGTCTAACATGGTGGAACTGCAAGAGCACTTTAGGGGATCATGTTGCTATTAGAAATATGTTTCATTTCATCAGTATGGATTTAGACTATCCTGTTATGTGAGTGTCCGAGTGACCCAATAGTTATACTCTGTATCACTCAGAAGGCTGAGGAGGCCTATGTGTACCTTGACCCAGCTAAGAGATGCTGAAGGGGGCAACTGAAGTCCATCCTAAACCATTCTGTCAATGCCAGACCAGAGTGTACACAAGCAAATCTCGGATGTATTGTAGGTTTGGTTCCAGACCACTACAATACAGTGAATATCACAATAAAGTCACATAATTTTTTTTGGTTTCCCAGTGTATATAAAAGTTATGTTTATACTATACTGAAGTCTATTAAGTGTGCAATAGCATTATGCCTGTAAAAACAATGTATATAACTTAATTTAAAAATACTTTATTGCTAAAAAGTTCTAAGCAGCCTCCAGGGAGTCTTACCTTTTTGCAGGTGAAGGGTCTTGCAAGCCTCAGTGTGCGTGTCCGCTGACTGGCTGATCAGAGTGGTGGTTTCTGAAGGTTGGGGTGGCTGTGGAAATGTCTGCAAATCAGACAACAATGTTGCTGAGTCAATTTTTGCTGAGTCAATTGATGTTTCCTTTCACAAAATATTTCTCCATAGTGTGCAATGTTGTTCAGTAGCATTTTGCCCACAGTAAAACTGCTTTCAAATTGGAGTCAGTCCTCTCAAACCCTGCCACTGCTTTATCACCTACGTTTATATAATATGCTAAAGCCTTCATTACCGTTCCAACAACATTCACAGCAACTTCACCAGGAGTAGTTTCCATCTCAAGAAACCACTTTCTTTGCTCACCCATAAGCATCAACTCATCCATTCGAGTTTTATTATGAAATTACAGCAATTCAGTCACAGTTCCAGGCTCCACTTCTAATTCTTTTGCTGTTTGCACCACATCTGCGGTGACTTTCTCCACTGATGCCTTGGACCCTTCAAAGTCATCCATGGGGACTGGAATCAGTCCTGGGTTTGGCGACTCCTCAGTATAGGATATTCAAGTTGAGCTTAAGTTGATCTCTTACTTTGAGTCTAAACTTCTTGTGATGATGGAAATAGCCCTATATTTGCACTCTCTAATAGAGTAGTGTGACGTTGTGAAAGATATATTTGATCTTCAACTCCTTTTACTGACATTCAACTTTTAAAATACTTAGAATATCTAAAGTGATGTATGCTAATGAATTGACCCATGGCTGGCAGCACCCAAGTAGCTTCAGGATAAGAGTTGATCACTGGAACAACCACGGCATGATTAGGGGGCTGGGACTTTCAGCTCATGTGTGTGACCTCACTTCTCTGAGGTCCCGTACCCTAAAATGGACATAATGAAATCTACTCCACAGAGATAATGGTTATAAAAAGTGTCAGGAGAAGGCCTGGCACCTGACAGGTACTTTTTATTTGTCACTGCTGTAATCCCTTGGTTAATGCCTCTAATCCTTGCAGGACTGTAAACTTCTCGAGGAAAAGAACTCTGTCTAACTTACATATAGATCCTTAGCAATTAGCACAGTATACATAGTAAGCACACCAGAAATATGTCTTGAGAGGAATTAAATAAAGGATGGCAAGCTAGGCTAAAGCAAAGTCAGAAAAAAGTGATTGCTCCACCTCTATCCCCCTCAACTCCCCAAAGGCATTTTCCTGAATTGTCCTTGAGGGTAATACCATCTGACTATATTGGAAGTATTTTGGGAAACAGCACCATCATAAACTGGTGTCATGAGGATGTAGTTGAGGATGTTCCTTACTATGTTAAACAGCATAATTTTATGAGGATATGTGGAGTAATTTTCTGTCTTAGTTTGTAGTTATATTCTGTTTTTATCTCAACTATACAAACATAATGTTTTCATGTTCACATTGGCTGCCAAAGTATGTCTGAAAGTTTGGAAACAAAAGACAAACTTATTTTTAAATAGTATATTAGTTACTTTTTCAGACAATATGTTAACTTTTATAACATAGATCTATGCCCAAAACAAATGCACTATAAAATGTCAGATTGGCAATAGTGAGAAAAGTATAAATATGCTATCTACCCTAAACTATGAAACTTTTCTTTTGCCACTTCATTTTGTATTTATTGTACTTTTTTCAGGATGACAATTGGACCCATTGCTTAAACTCTTAAAGTATTTTATTTGTTTGTTTTTTGAGACAGAGCCTCAAGCTGTCCCCCTGGGCAGAGTGCCGTGGCATTACAGCTCACAGCAACCTCCAACTCCTGGGCTCAAGCGAGTCTCCTGCCTCCGCCTCCCAAGTAGCTGGGACCACAGGCGCCCGCCACAACGCCCGGCTATTTTTTGGTTGCAGCCATCATTGTTGTTTGGCGGGTCCGGGCTGGGGATTCAAACCCGCCACCTTAGGTGTACATGGCTGGTGCCTTAGCCAGTTGAGCTATAGGCGCCGAGCCAAAGTATTTCATTTGTAAAGATGTTTGGAGGCTGAGCATATTATTTGAAAATGCAACTAATATACTATAAGTATACTATGTACTATACTACTGATAAGAGGTAGATGTAGTAGCTCATGCCTACAATCCCAGAATTTCAGGAGGCTGAAGTGGGAGGATTGCTTGAAGTTAGGAGTTTGAGCCCAGCCTGGGCAACATAATGAGCCCACCCTCCCATTTTACAAAAAATAAAAAAATAGTCAGGTGTGGTAGCATGTACCTATAGTCCCAGCTACTGGAGAGGCTGAGGCAGGAGTCTCTGGAGCCCAGGAGCTTAAGGCTGTAGTGAATTATGATCTTGCCACTATATACTCCAGCCTAGGTAACAGAGCAAGAACTTGTCTCAATAAATTAAAGTAATTAATTAAAAGTTGAAAATAAATTAACTACTCAGTCATTGTCCAGATACCCAATGCAGATAGTTCTGGTTCTGAAAGGGATTTTAAAGGGCCTAATTAGTCATTCATGTAAGTAGGTTTAAATTTTGCAATTTAAATCAGCAGCAACCTCTACCCTGAATCATGTGTAACAGTGAAAACCACTTATAAAAAATCCTTAAGGAGGCTGGACATGGTGGCTCATGCTTGTACTCCTAGCACTCTGGGAGGCAGAGGTGGGTGGCTTGCCTGAGCTCAGGGGTTCCAGACCTGCCTAAGCAAGAGTAAGATCCCATCTCTAAAAATAAGCTGGGCATTATGGTAGGTGCCTGTAGTCCCAGCTGCTTTGGAGGCTGAGGCAAGAGAATCACTAGAGCCCAAGATTTTGAGGTTGCTGTGAGCTATGATGTTACAGCACTCTACCCAGGATGACAGAGTGAAACTCTGTCTCAAAAAAAAAAAAATTCCTTAAAGGATCTAACTTTTGAGTTCGTTTGTGGAGCTCACCTAAGAGGCTTTTGAACTCCGCCACAGACATGGTGGTGTACCATAATTGTGTTGAGTCAAGATCAAATCTGACAACAGGCAAGTCATTGCTTAAGAAAAATCAAAGATCACAGCAGAATTGCTTGTTTAAAATGATCATAAACTGTGGTGCAAATATTGATGTTTATTAACATTTTTATTATTGTCATTTTTAAACAAATTATTTATTTGTTTTGTGGACCCCCTAACTTGACTCTAATGAGTTGGCCTTATAAAATTGCTGCAATCAAAACATGCTATAAAATCTGGGGCTGAATAGTCCCATGAGGGCCTCTCAGCAAAAACAACAGGCAACACATACTGTTACCGGATTTTTGATACTGAATTTCCAGGCTCTTGGTCTTGGCGGTTCAAAGAATGAAGCGAAGGGCCACAAGATAGGTTTTATTCAACAGGTATAAGTGTTATAGCTCTTATAACAAGCCAAACCTCCTTGTAGAGTAGAATTAGCGGTAAAATAGGTTTTATAATACGAGTGTTACAGCTCTTATAAAGGAGCAAATCTCATAGAGCAGGATACAAGTGTTACAGAGCCAGACCTCTTTGCTCTTCTCCTGAGATCTGCCCAAATCTGTGCTCAGGGTCTCTGGCTTATATAGGGGCAGTTGTCCAATGAGCTTTTGGGGCTTGAAAATAGACTAACGGTGAATAGGTTTTGAAAACGGACCAATCAGGGATGCACTGGAGGAAATGCCAGAAGTCCACGTGGGGAGACAGCACAGCGCCAGTGTCTTTTCCCACACCTGTTCAGTTCTTTTGACTACTGGAACCTCTGTTGGGGGAGGGAAGCTCCCCCTTTTGCTCCAGCCTGCTGGTTTTTGTGCCAGCTGCCACCAAGGCAGAGCCGGCAGGTCCTCTAGCGCTGCTCTACTGGAGCCTTTGGTGGAGGAGGGAAGCTCCCATCCGCTTGCTCCAATCGCTGGTTTCTCTGCCGGCTGCTGCCACCAAGACAGAGGTGGCAGGTCCCCAAGCCCCACTCGGCTGAGCTGGCTGGGGCGCCACTTTTCCGGTGTCAATACTGCTTTATTGGTAAAGGGACAGTATCATTTGCAATGGGAGAAGGAACGAAGTTGCCTTTGGCAAGAATATAACATTAGGTAGTTTGGGAGCAATCGGCAAAGAAACACTTTCACATTTGTTTCTCCATCATCAATGTGGGCGAGACTCCGTCCTCGGCACCCTCTTATTCTTTCTAGCTGAGCTTTTCCTCCTCTCTGCCCTACAGGACTTTTCTCTATGCTCTTTGAACACAATAAAACATCCTTTCCATTCCTCTGCCCGGTGACCCAGCACGTGTACTTCCCCCCAGCCCGGCCGCCGTGACGCTGCAGGTGAGGAGAGCTGCTCCCGGCTCCCACGTGGTTCCCTGTTCCCGGGCTGGACTCTCCTGAGCCCAGAGTCCTGCGCTCGTGAGCTGCTGGCAGGGTCATGATCCGACCAGCTACGACAGCGTGGCAGTCCTCAAGGAGTATAAAAGGGAGCATGTGAAGTTATTCTTTAATGCAGACTTAAAGGAGAATGGGAAGCCTGCAAAGGGAGTTTGCAGACTAGAACATTTAGAATACGCTTAAGTACGTTAGAAAGTAGTTACAGTGATTTCTTCTGGGGAAGGAAACTGAAAGACTGACAGGGTGGAAGGATGACTGCCTGGTCACTCTACTTACATCTTTTTCTTTTTTCTTTCTTTTTTTTTTTTTTTTTGAGACGGAGCCTCAAGCTATCCCCCTGGGTAGAGTGCCATGGCATCACACTCACAGCAACCTCCAACTCCTGGGCTCAAGCGAGTCTCCTGCCTCAGCCTCCCAAGTAGCTGGGACTACAGGCGCCCGCCACAACACCCGGACATTTTTTGGTTGCAACCATCATTGTAGTTTGGCGGTCCGGGCTGGGGATTCTAACCCGCCACCTTAGGTGTATGTGGCTGGCGCCTTAGCCACTTGAGCCACAGGTGCTGAGCCCTTACATCTTTTTCCATGTTTCAGATTTTGTATTATGTGTAAATTTTTATAAAGTTAGGTTTTATGGACCTTGGGGGTCATCTGGTTGAAGTTGAGGTGGGAGGCATAATTATTTAAAAATGGAATCCTTGACAACTGTTCGTCTGCCTCGCCCTAGACCTCCCAGAAGTCCTCTCAGATGGAGGCAGCGCAGAGGCCGCGTTTCCAGGTCGGACCGCACAGCCACAGCAGTGCTCCCCGGGCTGCTTCCAACTCGTTGGTCATTCACTGTCATATAATGTCATACTCTTTCACTGCTCCTGCCCTCCAAGTATTTCTTGCTTGATAATATTTACTTTCATTGAGTTTTTACTAAACGTATAGCACTGGTAAATGTTCTAAATTCATACTCTAATTATTCCCCTTCACAAAAGTTAAGTGAGTACTTGGCTGCTGTGTGCTAACGCTAAGATTCCAATCTGGGTGTGTCTAAAGCCTACACTCTCAATTCCAACACAACACTCCCTTTTCTTCCACTCTGTTTCTTCTGTTACCTCCCATCACCCCACATTCATTGATGAGTTTTCCATGGGATGTGGTATTTCTATCCCTCCCCCCAATTTCCTTACTTACTGTCATTCTAGGCTGAGGGAAGGAACCCAGAAAGTGCAGGTAGGAAACGTGAAGGAAGCAGAATTAAAATCATCAGGGAAAAAATAATCTTATACTACTCCCTTCTCATGCCTATCACAGCCTGCAACACCCAGCGTGCACACTCAGAGTCATAAACATCAACACGTACGCTAAAGCTGTGACGACTAGAGAGTACATTGTTTAGGAGGTTGCTTCTTTTATTTCAAAGACCCTGTGCTTTGGCTTTTAATTTCATCTTTTATTAGCAACATCATTAAAGACTCACTGGAAAGGAGAAATACCTGGTGAGTGCCTGTGTAGTAGACAGAAAATAATACTCTTTCACCTGGGGAGGCCGTTTGGGGCTGGATGGGTGTAATACAGAGTGGAGCAGAGCAGGGAGAGGCAAGAGAATCACCTAAGCCCAGGAGTTGGAGATTGCTGTGAGCTGTGACGCCATAGCACTCTACCAAGGGCGATAAAGTGAGACTCTGTCTCTTAAAAAAAAAAAGAAGAAGAAGAAGAAGAGGAGGGAACCAGGAGCTGGGAAGTTCTGGAGTACACAGGGAGAACAGACGCATGCCTTACTTAGACTGCTAGGGCAGGGTGGCTTAAATAATAAACGTCCATTCCTCACAGTTCTGGAGGCTGGGGAGTCCAAGGTCAAGCCAGCAGCAGATGTGGTGTCTGCTGAGGTCCTGCTTCCTGGTTTCCAGATGGCTGCCTCCTCTCTGCTCACATGGAAGAGAGCAGAGGGAGAGGGAGAGAGAGAGAGAAAGCAATCTCTCTAGTGCAGTGGTCCTCAACTTTTCTAACACTGCAACCCTTTAATACAGTTCCTGTGGGTCTCGACCCACAGGTTGAGAACCACTGCTCTAGTGTCTGTTCTTACAGGGCATCAATGTCATTCATGGGGGATCCACCCTCATGATCTTATCCAACCCCAATTACCTCCCAAAGGTCCCATCCCCCTCTACTATCGCATTAAGGGTTAGGATTCCAACATATACATTTGGGAGGAGAAAAGGAGGGCAAAAACATTCAGTCCATAGCAGGGTCTTTTTTTTTTTCCTTAAAATTTACAAAGCAATCCTAGAAATAAGAACGCTAATCATCACTTTCCCCTTGCCTCCTGGCTAATTAATGGCCTGAGCATAAATAACTAAATTACTATCCTCTTCTCAGCCATCCCAATAAGCCATCCTTCAGGAAAAAACAGACTACAAGCAGAGCCTGTGCACTGGAAACAAATAAATAGCTCACCTTTGTTTTTCAAACTTGAAAGTGCTTGCCATAGCCTTACTAAGGGCTGTATGTGCGCACATGCACACACACACGCACACACACACACACACGGGCACGCACATTCACACAGCCTACTTAAGGAAACTATCCAGATAGGTATCAGTGTATCTTTTAAGTTTCCTACAGCCTGTGTCTCAGACAGAAAAGATATTTCAAGTTCTGACAAGGACTGGCTTGAAAGAGAAACTGTGAAGGATTTAAACAGCTTTCTGAATAAGGCAAAACTCCCAGACTGTCAAGAAGATTCACATCACTTTTCTTATTTCCTTCCCCCTTCTGTTTATTTCTGTTTTTCTCCTTGTGCTGCCCTGATTGTCTCCTTTTTCCACCCTTCCTTCTTTCGTTCTTCACAAAAACTATTATACTGAGCAGCCGGTAACATCGTTTATATCACAGTGTTTGTGGAATTAGAGAACCTCATTAGAAGACTGTCAGCTTGCGGGGAATAAAATCTATGAGATATGGAAGCAGAATATCTGGAGCTCTCAGAGTGGCTTATCATCAGGGGCACGTACCTTCAGGGGCTGGTTTCACTTAATCAGCTGGGTTGATGGTAAGTAGGTATTCAAGCACATTCACTGAGATTAGTGCCATAAGCACCTGGCCAAGCTTGCAGCAGTTTTCAATAAATATTACGTCATTGAGATGTTTTTCTGAACATATAAGCCAGGTCTTTACCATTATGTTTGTGAGCCACTGTGAATCTCTTTGCCAGACACACGGTGGCAAAAAGACCTGAATAATTTTTAGGGATGTTCTTTCTATAGGTTTGAATATCTGTGTGGAACCTCGGCAGGACTGGTAAAGAACCCTGGATTAGAAATTAGGCAAAACAAACAACACCTACCACATGCCACCTGTGCTAGCAAGCTTGCAGTCTCTGTCCTGGAAGTGTTAAACTCTGCAGGTAAGCTGGGCACAGTGGCTCACACCTGTAATCCTAGGACTCTGGGAAGCCGAGGTGGGTGGATTGCTTGAGCTCACAAGTTTGACACCAGCCTAAGCAAAAGTAAGACCCCCCCATCTCTACTAAAAATAGAAAAACCGAGGCAAGAGGACCACTTGAGCTCAAGTTGAAAGTTGCTGTGAGCTGTGATGCCATAGCACTCTACCCAGGGAGACAGCTTGAGACTCTGTCTCAGAAATAAAATAAAATAAAATATGCAGGTAAGATAAAATCATGACACCCAAAACACAACCAGGTTTATCAATTCTCTCAATTAATGTGAATTAATTCTTAATTAATTTCTTTAAAATGTAAAGAAAAAGTACCATACCAGGAAAAATGCAACAATAAGATTAAGAAGATGTGAGAATTCTGGGAAGATGGCCGACTGGTAGCAACCCTTGTCAGAGGCTCCTGAGCAGAGGAAGAAACACTGGTTGGAATTGGACTCTATGAAGCCAAAGATGGGGAGCTGAGCCAAGAAAGAAGTTCGGCAAGCTGTAACTCCAAGGAAGAGCATTCAAGAAAACAAATTACAGGTACAAAGTCTATTGACAAGAGGACGGGAGACCTCTCCCCCAAGCAGGAGGCCTGCCGCAGGCTATCTGCAAATGAGCAGGGAACAAAAGATCTCTCATTTTACCTCCTTGGAGAGAGTTGCTAAACTCCAAGTCTCTTTCTCTAGGGAGGTCCCAGTTATGAACCTAGACACCACTCCACCAGGCATAAAATTGAACAGGAATTTTTTCCCACAAGTCCAAACTCCCAATCCACTCTTTCCCCATTGCTTGGCAGTCTGAAGTTCTGCTCCCTGCAGAGCATAAAGGGTTTGGTCTTGTCCTGAGAGAATTGGGCATAGTGTGGACTGCCAACCATCAGGACGGAATCTGTGACTAATAGGGAAGCAAGAGAGTGTGGGAAGAAAGGGACATTTGGTGGGAGGAGAAGCAGTCCCCTGGTTATGACTATGCCCTGTCAGTGATGGTGTTGACCCTTGGTTTTGGCTGTGTCTGGCAGGATGGGGTACAGAACCCCTGGCTCTGATGGCACCCACAGCGGGAGAGTGGTTGCCCCATGTAGACTGAGTTTGGCAGAAAGGGTTGGTCCCCCAGCCCCTGCTGCGCCTGCAAGCAGAGGCTTGATAGGTGTGGACTGTGACCTGAGAGCAAGGGCGTGGTCTCTTGATTCCAATAGCACCCTTGAGCAGTGGCTTGCTGGGTGTGAACCAAGACCTGAGGGCTAGCTCCATTGCCTGCAACAGGGCTGATGAGCAGAGGCTTACCAGGTGAGGACTGAGATCTGTGAGTGGACTGTGGTGCCCTGATTCTAACAGAGCCTGTGAACAGAGGCATGCCAGGCAGTGGACTGAGACTGGCAGGCAGGGCGTGGTCCCCTGACTCCAACTGGTCTGGCAGCAGAGGCTAGCTGTGTGTGGACTGAGACTGGTGGACAGGGGTGTTGCCCCTGGTTCCAGCTGGGCCTGTGAGCAGAGAAACAGACAATAGGGTGGACTGAGTCTGGTGGGTTGGAGTGTGGACTGAGGGTGTGGACAGACAATAGGGTGGACTGAGTCTGGTGTGGTTCCAGTTGTGCTTTGAATCCCTTTGCTTTGAATTGTCTTTGAATTGCTCTCTGCTGGGCAGAGTTTGCACTGCCAGAGACAATTTGGTTGGAACCTGTGTCTGGGGCTATCCACTCAGGGACATTCTGAGGTTGACCTTTGAAGTTTTGTAGTGAAAAAGAACTGAAATGTGGGGGTTGGGCACCACAGCTGTTTGTATCTCTTCATAGTTGAGATTTAAATCTAATAGTGTAGTTTGTTAGGATAGGGTAGAGGTTGGCTGATAGCAAAACAGAGCTAGCCTACACTATTTCACCAAGTAGGTCCTCAGAGTCTCTGGCTAAAACTCTGAAAGGGCCCTTTATAAAGTTGTAGGAGATAAGCCATAATTACAAAGCCTAGAGCTTTGGTAAGGGGTTATCTCTACTACATGGGAATCCCAACTGAATCTCACCCTACCAGTTCTAATAACCAAACAGTGGAAAATAAACATGGTGCAGACCCAACAGAAGAACTCTGGCAACATGAATAACCAGAGTAGATCAACTTCCCCAAGAAAAGACAAAGGAGATACAACTGAAGTGCCATGCATAGACAAATAGCAGCAATGTCAGAAACTGAATTCAGACTAGGAATTGCAAATAAGATAAATAGAATAGAAGAAATGATGGAAATTGAATTCCAAAGAGTAATTCGAAAGTTGTCTCAAGAAATTAATGAATTCAAAGCCCAAGTCACCAAAGATATGAACATAATGAGAAAAGAGATAGCAGAGCTCAAGGAAACAAAAAAGTTAGTTGAGGAGCTCCAAAAGACAGTAGAATCCCTCAGTAATAGAGTTGTCTAGGCAGAAGAAAGGATCTCTGAGGTCAAAGCTTTTGAATGTTCCCAAACACTCAAAGAGGTAGACAAATGGAGAGCAAAAACTGATCATTCCAAGAGAGTTATGGGATCACTCCAAAAGATCAAACATTCGTCTTATAGGAATTCCCAAAGGAGAAGAGGATGGTCCTAAAGGTACAGATGCTCTACTCCAAGAGATTTTGGAGGAGAATTTCCCAAACATTGCAAGAGATTCAGAACTTCAGATGGCAGACAGTTTCAGAACCCCAGCAAGACTCAATTGAAATAAAACATCTCCTAGACACATTGTGATTAACTTTGCCAAAGTTAAGTTAGTGAAGGAGAAAATTCTGCAAGCAGCCAGACGTAAGAAAAGCATCACCTACAAAGGGAGAAATATCAGAATAACTGCAAATGCCTCAGCCAAAACATTTCAAGCCAGAAGAAGATGGTCATTGAACTTCAGTCTCCTAAAACAAAACAACTTCCAGGCCAGAATCCTCTACCCAGCTAAACTGAGTTTCATTTGCGATGAAATCAAATACTTTAATGACATAGACATGTTGAAGAAATTTGCATAACTAAACCAGCTCTCCTGGATATTCTCAGACCCATCCTCCACGACAACCAGTTCAATGCTCTACCTCCAAAGTAAACTCACCCAGAAGTTTTTTGAACAAAACCCAACTTCCACAGTGGTGAAAGGGTTAAAATTGTCCACTGGACATCCGAAAGTCATGACACCCAAAACACAACTAGGCTTATCAATTCTCTCAATTAATGTGAATGGTTTAAATTGTCCTCTAAAGAGGCACAAGTTGGCTGACTGGATACCTAAACTCAGACTCTTTATCTGCTGTATACAAGAATCTCACCTTACCTTAAAGGATAAAAATAGACTCATATAATATAATACAGGCAAATGGAAACCAGAAAAAAAGCAGGGGTTGCAATTTTACTAGCAGATATGATTGGCTTTAAACCAACAAAGATAAAGAAAGACAAGGAAGGTCACTACATATTTGTCAAGGGAAACACCCAACATGAAGAGATTTCAATGATGAACATTTATGCATGTTACCAGAATGCTCCTCAATTCACAAAGCAGACCCTAATGCATATGAACAACTTGATATCTTCCTACACTATAATAGTTGGAGATTTTAACACCCCTTTGACAATTTTGAATAGATTCTCCAAGAAGAAACTAAACAAAGAAATATTAGACTTAAACCTGACCCTAGAACAAATAGACTTTACAGACAACTACAGAACATTTCACCCTAATAAAACTGAATATACATTCTTCTCATCAGCCCATGGATCATCCTCCAAAATAGGTCATATCCTAGGAAACAAGTCTAACCTCAGAAAATTTAAAAGTATAGAAATTATTCCTTGTATCTTCTCGGACCACCATGGAATAAAAGTTGAACTCAACAACAGGAATCTTCATAATCAAACGAAGTCATGGAAGCTAAATAATCTTAGGCTGACTGATAGCTGGGTCAAAGATGAGATTAAAAAGGAAATCACCAAATTTTTGGAACTAAATGATAACGAAGACACAAATTATCAAAACTGCAAGTTTGATACAAATTATCCCCTGCAGTGGGATACTGCAAAGGCAGTGCTAAGAGGAAAATTTATAGCATTGGCAGCCTTTATCAAGAAAACAGAAAGAGAAGACGCCAACCACGTAATGGATCATCTCAAGCCACTGGAAAAGGAAGAACATTCCAACCCCAAAACCAGCAGAAGAAAAGAAATAACCAAAATTAGGGCAGAATTAAATGAAATTGAAAACAAAAGAATCATTCAAAAAATCAATGAAACAAAAAGTTGATTTTTTGAAAAGATTAACAAAATTGATAAACCTTTGGCCAACCTAACCAGAAATAGAAAAGTAAAATCTGTAATGTTATCAGAAGTGATAAAGGAAAAATAACAACAGACACTTCTGAAATTCAAAAAATCCTCAATGATTACTACAAAAATCTCTATTCCCATTAACATGAAAATCTGAAGGAAATGGACCAATATCTGGAAGCACACCACCTTCCTAGACTCAACCAGAAAGAAATAGAAATCTTTTTTTTTTTTTTTTTTTTTTTTTTTTTTGAGACAGAGCCTCAAGCTGTCCCCCTGGGTAGAGTGCCGTGGCATCACAGCTCACAGCAACCTCCAACTCCTGGGCTCAAGCGAGTCTCCTGCCTCCGCCTCCCAAGTAGCTGGGACCACAGGTGCCCACCACAACGTCTGGCCATTTTTTGGTTGCAGCCGTCATTGTTGTCTGGCGGGTCCGGGCTGGGGATTCAAACCCGCCACCTTAGGTGTACGTGGCTGGCGCCTTAGCTGGCTGAGCTACAGGCGCCGAGCCAAGAAGAAATAGAAATCTTGAATAGACCTGTATCAACCACTGAAATAGCATCAACAATACAAAATCTCCCTAAAAAAGAAAAATCCAGGACCAGTGGCTTCACATCCAGATTCTACAAACCTTTCAAGAGGTACTAGTACCCATATATTACACAATGTTTTCCAAAGCATAGAAAAAGAAGGAATACTTCCCAGCACATTTTATGAAGCAAGTATCACTCTGACACCTAAACCAGGAAAGGATCCAACAAAGAAAGAAAAATATAGACCAATATCATTAATGAATATCGATGCAAAATTATTCAACAAGATCTTAGCAAACAGGATTCAACAACACATCAAAAAAATTATACACCATGATCAAGTTGGTTTTATTCCAGGGCTACAGGGTTGGTTTAATATACACAAATCTATAAATATAATACATCACATCAATAAAATAAAAAACAGGCTTAGTGCCTGTGGCTCAAGTGGCTAAGGTGCCAGCCACATATACCTGAGCTGGCGGGTTCGAATCCAGCCCGGGCCCACCAAACAACAATGACGGCTGCAACCAAAAAATAGCTGGGCATTGTGGTGGGCACCTGTGGTCCCAGCTACTTGGGAGGCTGAGGCAGCAGACTTGCTTGAGCCCAGGAGTTGGAGGTTGCTGTGAGCTGTGATGCCATGGTACTCTACCCAGGGGGACAGCTTGAGGCTCTGTTTCAAAAAAAAAGATGGAACCTTCACATCTTTTATGTTTACCTGGATGGAGCTCGAACATATTCTTCTTAGTAAAGTATCTCAAGAATGGAAAAAAAAAGTATCCAATGTACTCAATATTACTATGAAATCAATATATAACCATCTACACTCTCATATGAATGGCAAAACATAACTATAGTCCAGAAAGTAGAAGGGAAGAGGAGACAGAGGGGATAGGAGGGGGAATATGGGTGGAGGAAGGGTATTTGGGGGGATCTCAACTAATGTACATGATGCAATGCTGCATTTCAAAACTATTAAGAAATGAGTATAATTGTGATGGATGTGTTACTTAGTTCAATGTAAACATTTCACATTGTATATTGAAGCAGTACCCTGAACCCCATAAATGCATCAATGTACAAAGTTATGATTTAATAAAAAATAATTTTAAAAAAGATTAAGAAGCTGTATGGTGGGCAGTACCTGTGGCTCAAAGGAGTAGGGTGCTGGCCCCATATGCCGGAGGTGGAAGGTTCAAACCCACCCCGGCCAAAAACTGCAAAAAAAAGAAGCTGTATGGAAGAATTTACCCTGCTCTGGAGAACAGAAACAACTTTCTAACAGCCTGTATCCTCTACATTCTTCTGCCTAACCAGCTACATTCTCTTCTCACTTCTCAGTACCCGTCTGTGCCCATCAGCCTACCAAAATGCGGGCATCACTCCTGCAAAAATGCTTTGCCTTTGAAAACCCCTAGTTTTGGCTCGGTGCCTGTAGCTCAAGCGGCTAAGGCGCCAGCCACATACACCAGAACTGGTGGGTTCAAATCCAGCCTGGATCTGCCAAACAACAATGACAACTACAACCAAAAAATAGCTTAGTGTGGTGTCAGGCACCTGTAGTCCCAGCTGCTTGGGAGGCTGAGGCAAGAGTATTGCTTAAGCCCAAGAGTTGGAGGTTGCTGTGAGGTATGATGCCATAGTACTCTACCCAGGGTGACTACTTGAGGCTCTGGAAAAAAAGAAGGAAAAAAAAAAAAATCCCTAGTCTTCCCCTGGCCCTGGCAGCTATTAGCTCTTGGGCCCTTTGTGATTTTCCAGGCTTCTCATTCTTACCTATTTCCAGTCGGAAAATTCTCGTTCACTCCTTAATCCGACTTCTGGGGTGCCTAATTTCTCTCTGTCCCTGCTGACTGGTATCCTTCTTTCATAGCTTTGGTTCACTCCTGCCTACTGATCTGGCTAGAGACCCCACATGCTCTCTATTTGACCCTTCCCCTTTGACCTAATGAAGTCCTCATCTATGTCTTCTTGGACTGAGGGTAAAGATCCAGCATTCTCACCCCAGTTAAGTGAGTTATATTATAATACATGTAATGCAAGAATGGAACCATGGTAGAACTTCCTCCTGCTATAACTTGTCATCCTTGTCCAGGTGAAATTATTCAAACAGTCCCTGTAACGTTTGGAATTCAGAAAGGGGTCCCCATGGCTTTAAGAGACCAACCATGAGGTCACCCTATCAGAATGAGCCTCTTCCTCCTCCTAGTTGTAAAATGAATTAATTCCACAGAGGAGGTCAGCAAGTATTATCACTTCCTTGAAGAACTCCAAAGAGAACAGCAGCTTATCCTTATAAATATTTGGGAGGTACTGACGAAACGGATTTATTGAGGTCTGGTTCCT
Source organism: Otolemur garnettii (assembly GCF_000181295.1). Taxonomy (NCBI): domain Eukaryota; kingdom Metazoa; phylum Chordata; class Mammalia; order Primates; family Galagidae; genus Otolemur; species Otolemur garnettii. Next base: position 9,598,319 of record NW_003852396.1, on the reverse strand, counting down.
GTGTGGCTTGAGTCTGCGTGAGGCAGGAGCAGTGGAGAGGTAACAAGGAGACAGCCATGCCAGCTGCCTTCTCTCTTTCCCCTATCTGTGCCTCAGATATGAAAATACAGCTCCTATGTTGGAGGAAGGTGGTGTGGAGGAAATATTGTGGATCTTTGCATTGCATTAGAAGCCTCTAGGATAGAGGCAACAGCTTACTTATCTTTAGACACCTGAACTCAGTTCAGTCCCTGGTACATAGTAATGGTTTTATTAATGTCTAGTGAACAAATGAAGAAGACTGTGTTTTACTACATTTTGAATCTTCTAATTAACTATCCCTTCAATTAATACCTCCTGAATTGATTCCAGTTCTCATTAACAAAGGTTAGGGAGCCTTTTCTGAAATGTTGGCTTGGGAGAAGACCCCAAATTTTCAACTAAAGCAATTATTCTCATTATTCTCCTTTTGTTTAGGCAGCAGAATCTTTGGACCAAAAAGCAATTAATCTGGGTCCAAACTAATCTGGATGGTTTTGATTCCTTTCTTAAAGTTGGTGTCATTGATCTATGACCATTAGATAACAGTCTGGCATTTAGAAGTTGGGGTCTTGGGTTCAGCAAAGGTTGAGAGCAACCCACTTAATGGTATTGAGTAAGAATTTTTCATGTGGACAAATTTAAAATATTGATTTAAAAATTATATTGTTTTTCTTCAGATACAGTAGGAATACCAATGGAAAAGGAGACAAAAGTGCTTCTCCCTCTCTTTCTCACTCTGGCTTTCCTTCTCAGGAGTAATTCCAAACCACTTAATTGGAATCTCAAAGTATAATGATGACATGGACATGGCTTTTGGAAGCAGTGACAGAGCCTAAGAATCAGATTTAAATGCATCAACTTCTGCACATCTGCTGCCTCAGAAGGTGTTGCATGTGCACATGAACCCTACTGAAGATGAGTGAAATCGGTTACATTTCCTTCCAAATACTAATGCGTTCTCCCAGAGACCATGCCAGGCTCCAGGACTCCGTGAGAAATATTCTAAGCCTCTTAGAGACGTCCCAGTCACAAAGCCATTTTCTTTCCTCTTTAGAAATTATCACATTTGCTTACCAAGACTTGGCTGCTTCCTAGTGCAGCTGGACTCTGGGTTGAACTGTAAAGGTGTCCATATTGTCCTTGGGTCCCAACTCAGTTCTCTGCATCTTCTCTTCCCTTCTCTGTGCCACCTTTCTTAGCCCAGCTACCTCTTAGATACCTCAGGCCCAAGGTGAAAGTTCTCCCCCTTTCTCTGTTCATAAGAAAGGCTTGATATGGGCAGCACCTGTGGCTCAAATGAGTAAGGCGCCAGCCCCATATGCTGGAGGTGGTGGGTTCAGACCCAGCCCTGGCCAAAAACTGCAAAAAAAAAAAAAAAAAAAAAAAAAAGACTTGACATGTAAATTCAAGTGACCGGATTTCCTATTCTAGAAGTGTTTGGGGGGCAGTGCCTATGGCTCAGTGAGTAGGGTGCCAGCCCCAAATACAGAGGGTGGTGGGTTCGAACCCAGCCCCAGCCAAACTGCAACAACAAAAAAAATAGCCGGGCATTGTGGCAGGTGCCGTAGTCCCAGCTTTTCGGGACGCTGAGGCAAGAGAACTGCCTAAGCCCAGGAGCTGGAGGTTGCTGTGAGCTGTGAGGCCACAGCACCATACCGAGGGCGACAAAGTGAGACTCTGTCTCTAAAAAAAATAAAAGTGTTTTTGTAGAATGAGAGCCTTTATTTTAAGTTAAAGTGGAGGGGTAAGAAGAGATGTAGGTAGCTTGATACGCATGCAGGTACATATATGTGTGTGTGTGCTTATGTGCCTTGTTTTGTGCTTTTCTTTTTTTTTTTTTTT
>NW_003852396.1:9575800-9596397 GCF_000181295.1 Otolemur garnettii | reverse complement strand
GCTCACAGCAACCTCCAACTCCTGGGCTCAAGCGAGTCTCCTGCCTCAGCCTCCCAAGTAGCTGGGACTACAGGCGCCCACCACAGCGCCCGGCTATTTTTTTGGTTGCAGCCGTCATTGTTGTTTGGCGGGCCCAGGCTGAATTCAAACCTGCCACCGTAGGTGTACGTGGCTGGCGCCTTAGCCACTTGAGCCACAGGCACCAAGCCTTGTTTTGTGCTTTTCAAGTTCACAAATGTATTCCCAGCACTTTGCAAAGATAAAACAGTGTGGGGCATGACTCTTGACTTTGAGTACACCTTAGGATTACCTGGAAGGCTTCTGAAACATACTAATGTCTGGGCCTTACTGCTGCCCAAATAACCAGACTCTTGGAATTCAGAAGGAAGTCTCCGTGGCTTAGAACCACTGACACAGTGAAACACGCTCGGGTTTTGACATTGGTAGATGTAGGTTCAAATCCCAACTCTAATACTTACAAATGGCACAATCTGAACAAGGTACTCAGCTTTCATATGTTCTAGTGTCTGGGTCTGTAAAATGAGGTAGTGGTACTAATCTCACCACAGTGTAGTTAAATGACCAGTGGGGTGCCTGATCCATAACAAAGGTTCAAAAATTTTGCTTCTTTCCCCCCAGTTGCCAGACATTTGAACGAGACTCGAGACTCAAGAAATCACAGATTGCAAAGAACCAAGTACCACCACAATGTCTGACCCTATGTAAACAGACACATTCCTTATGAAGGAAAAAAAACAAAAACAAAGACACTCCTTGGCCAGTCTCCAAAATTTCATCCAAAGTAGTGATTCCTTACCTTTGAATATATATCAAAATTACTATCATAATTTTAAAAATATAACAGGAAAAAGAAAAAATGTAGACAGACATTGGCTCCACTCCTAAAGATTCTGGTTAAATTTGACCTAGGATAGCACCTGGGCATCAGTATTTTTTAAAGGCTTATAAAATGTGAGTTCACAATCGAAAAGATACTTTTCTAGAACAAAGACACATATGTCATTGTGAAAACAACAATAACTAAGTGGTCAAGTGTACAACTCTTAGGAGTGGATTGAAAAAATAAATAAAAAGGCTCGGCGCCTGTGGCTCAAGTGGCTAAGGCTCCAGCCATGTACACCCAAGGTGGCGGGTTCGAATCCAGCCCCGGCCCGCCAAAGAACAATGACAGCTGCAACCAAAAAATAGCCAGGCGTTGTGGCGGGCGCCTGTGGTCCCAGCTACTTGGGAGGCGGAGGCAGGAGACTCGCTTGAGCCCAGGAGTTGGAGGTTGCTGTGAGCTGAGATGCCACGGCACTCTACCCAGAGGGACAGCTTGAGGCTCCTGTCTCAAAAAAAAAAAAAAAGAAAAAAAAATAAATAAAAAATAAGTGATCAAAAGATTGATTTGCCTTCCAGCTAGTGTGACCCTAGACACATCATATAAATTCTCTAAATTGAACATGGATATAATATTATTTGGCATAGAGGATAGTCATAAGGATCAAATAAAATAATGTAAGTGAAAGTACTTTTTAACCTATAAATTCTGCACAATTTTAGCTCTTATCATTTTGAAAATGCCAATGTCTTGAGTTAGCTACTCAATTAGTATACAATCCTGAAATTGTCCGAGACCTGGGGGGTGGAAGGGAAGGTTCGGGCATGGAAATACATAAGGACATAATGTTCACTGCAATGAGACTTTGCTCACTTTCTCCAAATGAAAAAAGAGAAGGCTTTTCTCTAGATCAGGATCCCATCAGACTGAGCCAGGTGTGGTGGCTCACACCTATAATCCCAGCATTCTGGGAAGCCAGGATGGGTGGATTGATCAAGGCTAGGAGCTTGAGACTAGCCTGAACCACATGGGGAGACCATCTCTATAAAAAATAGAAAAATCAGCTGTGCGTGGTAGCACACACCTGTAATCCCAGGTACTTGGGAGGCTGAGGCAGGAGGATCACTTGAGCCTAGGAGTCAGAGGTTGTAGTAAGCTATGATGATGCCACTGCACTTTAGTCTGGGCAACAGAATGAGACCTTTTCTCCAAAAAAAAAAAAAAAAATCCATCAAAGTTCAAGGCAAATTGAAATAGCAAATTTCTCTCTATCCCAAACAATAATTTATCAGGTAAGTAGATAGTTATTGGAACTTCTCAGTTTTGCAATACAGTTTCTACTTCCCAAATTTGGTTTCCTTCTACTCCTACAATACTCCCTCTATTGACAGGTCCTTGACGTAGATTAAAACAGTGCGTTATTCTAATCACACAGGTTCTGGGTATCAGGTTTAATTTAGCTGCCTGTGCAGTAGGATGCTGGGATATCTTCAAAGCCTTAGCCCTTGGCACTGCAAATCACTATGAATGTCAGCCAGGAAAGGTACTGAGATGTGAGTTAGCCTTGTGTCTACACAGATACCATTCATTTTACTTCTGTAATAAGGAAAAAAAAATGCTGCATTTAAACCCCACTTTGTGACAGGTCATAAATATCAAGAGAAAGGAATTGGGAAAGCTTTCTAAATGTTGCTGCAATTCCTCCCTCCCCTTGGTGTTCAGACACTCATTGCAGGTTGCAGCCACATGCCATTCCAGGATTCCTTTAGACAGTGGTTCTAAACCTTGGTTGCACCATTTGGGAGTTTTGGAGAAATCAGAATTTCAAGTCTGGACATGGTAGCTTACGCCTATAATCCTAGCACTCTGGGAGGCCAAAATGGGCAGATTGCTTGAGCTCAGGAGTTCAAGACCAGCCTGAAAAATAGCCAGGCATTGTTGCGGGCACCTGTATTCCCAGCTATTTGAGAGGCTGAGGCAAGAGAATCATGAAAGCCTAAGAGTTTGAGGTTGCTGTGAGCTGTGATGCCACAGTACTCTCCTGAGGGTGACAAAGTAAGACTCTGTCTCAAAAAAAAGAAAAAAAAAAATCAGAATCTCAGGCCCTACGACAGACTTGCTGATTCAGAATCTGCATTCTAACCTGCACTTCCCCACAAACATAAAAGTTGAAGATACCTTGTCTGATAAAATCATCTCATCAAAGCCTCCCAACCCAATTTGGCAGTTAATATCCCCCATCTCACAGAGGAGGCAGCTGAGACTCAGAAGGCTTCAATTTTGTGATTACCTCAGGACCATAGGGCTAGTTACCGTCAAACCAAAAATGGTCCCTGCTGGTTCCAAGAGCAGAGCACTTTCCCCCTGGACAGTGGCCTCCATGTAGGGTTGTTTGGGTTTTTATTAAACTGTCATTGAGGACATTGTGTCTATTATTTTGCATCTTCTGCACAAAGCAGCGTCTCGGGGATTATTCTTAACAGATGAACTGCAAGCAGAAGTCACAGAAAAGTTTTGAGAGACACACTCTCCAGAAAATGAAGATGACAAAACGTAAGGCTTCTACTGATAAGGACCTCTACAAGAAAGCCAGAGAAAGCTTCAGTTTATGGATTTCTGGTAACCCTGGAAACCTGTACCTCGGTAGCACAAGAATAAAAAAAAAACCCTCAAAGGACTGGGCTGAAGATTAGTAACATAATTAGAAGGCAGATGGAATCCTTTGAGAAATAAATCAATGCCCGCACAGATGCAGAATACCAAAATAGAAGCCCTTCCCCATCAGGGGATGCCCTGCAACAAAATATCATGGCCCTGTCCCCATGGGGCCAAGCATCGGGACATGACTGATGGCACTGTGCTGCCATCTTGCACTTTTGCCCTCCCCGACCCAAACTCTGAGCACTGGCCATCCAGGCTGTGCTGGTGGCTGAGAGAGCAGCACCACACACCAGAAAAGCCCTGGAGTGAGCGTGGGTGGACTAATTAGCTGTGTGGCCTCAGATAACCCCATCTCTCTAGACCTCAGTTTCCATTGCACAAGATGGCAGGTAATAAACCTGTCCTATATCCATCCTGGACTGTTAAAGTATTAATGAGATTATTTTATGAAGAAAGTGCTTGAGAAATCATGAAGGCTGATGATAAATTATAACTAGTGTTAGAATTACTAGTTTTCCCCTGGCCGTGCAGGCATTGACACCTGAGACCCAGATTCACACTATCTTGCTGGAAGTGTAACCCAATATTATGAAGAAGCCATCAGCTACTATTCTGCTTGAACAGTGTGTCAAACTGGGTGCTCACAAATACACGTTGTTTAGAAGAGACTAGCAAAATAAATTCCCCACTGGCAAGCTACATTGCCTTATATTCCACTATTAGAGCAGCATTTTCTTAGTGGGAACATTGTCCTTGGGCAGCTTTGAAATGCAAATTTTCCTGAGAAAGGTAACATAGTGACTGATTATCAGTCATTTATACTTTAGTCTGAATTAGTCTGCCCACAGATTCCTTAGGTACTGCTCTTAAGCAAGGGAATTAAATGATAATTTCAATAGTGGAAAAAACAAGAGAATTCTGGAAAGGGAAACCCTGCCTTGAGAGGCAAATCTTGCATCCCTGTTGCAGCAGAATGCAAGGCACAAGATAAGATTCCCAAACTTGTGAGATGAACACTGAACAGCAGAGTTGTAACCAAAATTCAGTTGAAACCAAATTCATTTATACTTTTTCTCTATGTCTAAAAGGGGAAGAATGGACTTTTGTGTTCCTTTGTTTGATCCAAGTTGCTGTTTGCACTGATTTCTTCATCTTTTCCTCTTTGTGGCAGAGTTTAGCTTGATAATGGTCTGGTCAGTGGTTCTCAACCTTCCTAATGCCGCAACCTTTTAATACAGTTCCTATGGTTTGAGACCCACAAGTTGAGAACTGCTGCTCTAGGTAATGGAAAGACAAAGCAAACTTAACCTTCTTGACTATTGCTTCTCCTAAGTTGTCATTTATTCCAGACAATTAGCTGTCTGAAATGCTTTCCTAATTGCAGCATCTTCTCATCAGAAGTCCTTTGAAGGAATTGGAAGGCTTTTGTCCAATCTAAGTTACCTATTTGAAGAAAAAAAGCATTCAAGTTCCTCAAAATGATCCTCCAAGGGCATAGGCCTGGGAAATGTTCTAGAACTCTCCAGTGGTGAAACATGCTTCCTCAGTTTCCCCAGGGTGATCAGTGTCTGGAGAACTAAAGACAAGAAAATGAGGAGACAGCACTGAACAAGCCAAACAAAATGAGTATCTCACACTGTACCCACGGGCCCTAAGAATCCTATTCTCCAACCTTTAAACTGGCCAGCTCATCCATGTCCTAGCTAACACTACTCAGTGGACACAATCTGCCCACGGTGCCCACATGGTCACCTTGGATCCCACCCTTGCTGTGAATCTCTGTGCTCCTCCCTGGCCCTCCCTTAATTTCTGGCCCTACTCTCATGCCTTGTACCGTTGAATTTGTATTTGACTCTTGACTTGTAGGAGACTGGATGTACTCATCACCAATGATTCTGATTCTCATCCCTGTGAGAGGATTATAAAAGCCCGCCCTGCTGAACTCCAGAGTAGCTATGGTTATCGCGGCCAGTGAAAAGTGGGCAGAAATGCCACTGAGGATCAGAGCATGGTTTGCTATCTCTGTTTGCCCTCTGTCTCAATGACAGGAAATATCTCAGCAAGATGCTGACCCATCAGTCTGGGCCCAGTCACAGAGATGTGAAACACAGTTGCAGCTGGCCCATGTTAGACATGAGAGTGAGAAATAAACCTTTGTTATAACATTGACATTTGGGAGTGTCCTTTGTTAGTGTAGCAGAATTGATTTTCACACATCCTTGTATTCCTACTTCAAACAGACAGACTGACTGCCAGATGTGACTCAGCCCCAACACACCGTGATCTTTCAAGTGAGGACAGACTCAGCAGCCAGGGAAAGGCAATGTAATCTGTGACGATGTCGGCACCCGGGTGGTGGCATGTGACATTGAGTCCCTTGACCTCATCTTCTTTCTGGTTAAAGCCTTTAAGAAAATCTCATCCCGGAATGCAGCATGCCGCTAGATAGCAGGGCCCCTTTGGGTAACCCAAGCAGGATCTCAAGAGAAGGCTATGGCTATCCTCATTACGTGGATCTCTTTTAAACCTTATAAAAAGAAACCCCCCACCTGGCCTCACCTAGGCCATCTTCTAGTTTAGTAAATCATCAAACTCTATCCAATACTACAAAACTGAATTTCTGGAACCCAGTGGTAACCATTAGAGGTGTTATTTTCCATGTGACATTTTCTTCACATATAAACTTTCATTTCTTCTCTATATCACCTTCTCCATGGTGGAGATAAGGTGCCAGGTGGAAGGAACACTACTCTAGAATCTGATGCTGCCACCTCCCCCGGTGGAACATTGGCCATGTTATTACCCTTCCGGGGCTTCCCCTCCTCACAGGCAAGTCTGGGGTGAATTCAGAGACTGCAGTTGTCGTGAGATATGTCCGCCCCAGAGTAAGGGGACGTTGCACAGCTGGCTGTTACTCACTGTTACATCTTCCGGGCCCTGGATTCCCTCCTTCCTGATAACAGATAAATTCCAGGGAGGAGTCTTCTGGGGCAGGCAGCCCCTTTCTCAAGCTAACGTGTCAGAATTGTGTGTGTGTGTTGCCTCCTAGCCCACCACGCCCAGAGACTGTGGTACCTGAGGGAGAAGCCTGTGATGTGCTCTTGTTTGACACCTGGGTAGTTTCCAAATGGCCTGGAGTGTACTAAGTGTTCGGCATATGTTGTCAAAGAAAATATGAATAAATGGCCTCGACATGGTGGGTCTTACAAAATAACTCTCCACTGCGCTCCACGGTTCGCTTCCCATTTGTATCAATTTTGTGCTCAGTTGTGGGTCTTTGTGTGTGTGCACAGCACCCCGAGGTCTTCAGAAAAGGAGTGTTATGTCAAACAAAATAGGCTTTTAAAAATGCATTTTGTTGAAATAAAACCCACAAGGACAGATCCTGCCCCTCTGAAGCTCGTCATCGCCAGCCGTTCTTTAACTCTGTCGTGCCCTGAGGGGTGCAGGAGCGAGCAGACCAACTCTGCGGCTCTGGCTGGTTTTTATTGTGTTCAGATTGTGCACAATTTATCAGCAGGAGTTATAGCCACCTAGCGATTTAAATTATACATGAAATCATAACAAAAATTTAGAAAGTCAACCAGAATCCCTGCCTGTATTCCATTTTGTAGAATATGAAATATAACAAGCTCGGGTTTGTTCCTGAATAGCTCCTGGATCTTTCCTATTAGGTCTCCTCTACTCTTCCTCCCAAAGTTTGGGATTGGATCCAGAGTTTTCTAGGGGATCGCAAACCAGAACTTGGTGGGAAATCTTTCTTACTATCAGCCAAGCCCTCATCTTGAAGTGTTTTGGGAATACCAGGTAGTTCTCTCCCCCAAACACTTTGGTAAACATAATAAAGGGCAGTGCTTTGTAAATTATGTTCGGTAGGCACCTCCCTCAAAGTCCCAGGGATGGATGAGTTAGAATGCTGATTTCTGGGCTCTGCCCTAGATGGACTGGATCAGAATTTCAGGGAAGAAGCTCAGGAATCTATCTATCTATCTATCTATCTATAGAGACAGAGTCTCACTTTATCTCCCTCAGTAGAATGCCATGGTGTCACACAGCTCACAGCAACCTCCAACTCCTGGGCTTAGGCAATTCTTTGCCTCAGCCTCCCAAGTAGCTGGGACCACAGGCGCCTGCCACAACACCCGGCTATTTTTTTTGGTTGCAGTTTGGCCGGGCCCGGTTTGAACCTGTCACCCTTGGTATATGGGGCTGATGCCCTACTCACTGAGCCACAGGCGCTGCCCAGGAATCAATATTTTTAATAAGCTGTCTAGGTAACTCTTCTGCACACTAAATTGTAAGAGTCACTAGTACATTTTTTTAGAACCTGAGTTCTACAGCCAGGCATGATGGCTCACAACTGTAATTCTAGCATTCTGGATGGATTGCTTGAGCTTAGGAGTTCAAGACCAGCCTTAGCAAGAGCAATATACTGTCTCTACTAAAAATAGAAAAAAATAGACACACATTGTGGCATGTGCCTGTATTCTTCCACTACTGGGGAAGCTAAGGCAGGAGGATCACTTGAACCTGGGAGTCTGAGGTTGCTGTGAGCTACGTTGATGCTATAGCATTCTATCCTAGAGCAATAGAGTAAGACTCTGTCTACCCCCCACCCCACAGGAAGAGTTCTAGAGTCAGATGGAACCAAGTTTGAATTCTTACTAGCTATGTGCCCTTAGGCAAGTTACTTAACTTCCCTAGACCTCAACACTCATACATCTGAAAAACTACCCCCCTTGTTGTTGGAAAAATAAAATGAAACAAGATTATGCATATAAAGCAGTACTTCTCAAACTCTGTGTGCATAGAAATCACTGAGAGTCTTGTTAAAGTGCAAATCCTGATTCAGTGGATGTGAGTCGGGTCCTAAGATTCTGACTTTTTGCAGCAAGCTCCCTAGTAAAGCTATTGCTGCTGGTTGGTCCCCGGCCCACACATTGAGTAAGGCATACAGTAAGTTCTTAATAATTGTCAGCTTTCCACTAATCAGCTGGATGAAGATGGAAAGAGGGTGCAGGGATTTTTTTCAACCTCTATCATCCATTAGAATCACATGTGGTGCTTTGAAAAAATGCTCATGCCAAGCCCAGTATGATGGCGTACACATGTGACATCAGCTATCCAGAGGCTGAAGTGGGAGGAACATCTGAGCCCAGCAGTTGAAGCCCAAGAGTTGGAGGCTCATCTGGGCAATATAGTGAAACTGTATCTAAATTTAAATTAAAATTTTTTTAAAATGCAGATGCCTAGACTCCTGTCTCTGAAGGTTCCAACTTGGCATCTTTATGGTGGAACCCAGGAATCCATGTTTTTAGAGTACGACTGAGAAACAGGTTGAAGAACCACTGGATCTAAAGTAATAAGTATCCTGGGTAAAAATTATTTTGTAGCTACAGAGAGGGTGTCCAAACTCTTGTGTGTCGTGATGCTCATCTGATGTGCCTGAGTCATGGCCATCAAAAGAGGACAGAGAATATTTGGGCCCTTGGCCCTACTGCTCTGGTGCCTCTGGTAAGCCCAGGGCCATTGCCCTACCATCCTTTATTGTACAAAGGGAGAGAGTTCAAGACCAGCCTGAGCAAGAGTGAGAGAAGGAGGCAAACAGCATGGTGGGTCGGATTTCATCACGTACTAGCTCTGAGACATGGTACTTTAACTTCCTGTTCCTCAGATGCCTCATCTATGTGTGTAACATGGGCAGAATATCCTTCTCTGAGGATTCTACTGATGGAAAAGAAAACAAGTGTGGTCCGTGAACCATCAGGGTCAGTATCACCTGAGAGCTTGCTTGAATGCAGAATCTCAGATGTAGTAAATAAGAATTTGCACTTTAACAAGACAACTTCCCCACAGTGATTTCTACGCAAAGTTTGCAAAACTCTACTTTATGGTATCTAAAGATAAGGATTATAAGATGAATGGTCCTTGTTCTCAGTCTCACCGGGAAGGAGCAAGCCTTATATATGAACAGTTAGAGAAAGTTACAAACCAACCAAATCAAGTGCTAAATAGTGTCCATACTTTTCTAGAAAATACGACTATTTAAAAACAACAGCAGTAGCAACGACAGTATTTGATGCACTTTCTAGTTCTGATTATAATAATCAATGTTTTTCAAATGTTTTCATGATCAAGAACCAAAGAATGCTGATATTTGTACACCAAAGTGGAATTAAAGGATGGGTTTGTTAAAGACCAGGGTGGATTGTTTGGGGTACAGCTTCTGAAAATGCAGATTCTGAAATGAAGCCTGAGATTCTGCATTTCTAACAAGCTCCCAGAAGAAATCAGGCTGCTAGTCCACGAATAATACTTTGAGAAATAAGGGTGGGAGTTTCGGGCCACTCAAGCCCTGTCCCCACGGCCGTAAGGGACAGGGAAAAATAAATGTCTCATAGACATTTATTCTATGAAGTTAAAATAGTCTAAAATAAATAGACTTTAACCCACCTGTAGGCATAATGGATGAAAAGTGCCACCCTAATTCATCCCATTTATAATCGGGACCAGAAAGGGTTGTTTCTGCACCTGAGGACCCCTCTAGTGGTTGATGCTCCCCGGGATGCCCTTGCCTTCCCTGCCCCATGTGGAGGGCCCCTCAGGGGAGTCTTCCTGCCAACGCCCCTGAGCAGGAAGGGACACAGCTGGTGGATGTGTGGTTCTGCCAGCTGAGAAACTTGTCAACATAAACCTTCCTGTTTTTTCAGACCCGTGTAGGTGTGCTCATTTATATGCCTCTCCTTGGAGCAGGACAATGTGGGGGCACAGCTTTCAGGAGCTGCACAATGTTCTTTCTCTGGCACCGGCTTTATGCATAGATGTTTAACAACGGTGTCAGTTCACTCTTCCATGAACTCCCCTGGTAATTGGTTTCACAGCATTTTGCTGCAGTCGAGCGTTCCTACTGCCTAGGTCCATGGGATTCTAAGTCTGACAGCCAGGTATTGCTATGGTGCCTCTTTCTACCTGAACACACGGCCGAAGACTTTATCAAGACTTTTATCTACGAGAAAAAAAATATGCTTAATTAACATTACCAAAAAGGCCTGAGCAGGATCTATATTCAAATATTCATTTATATAACTATATTCATACTGGAGAAATAAAAAACCACAGGGAAGAAATGAATAAATTAGACACAAATTAAAATTTCTTTTTGGCAAAAACACTCAAAATAAGATTAAAAGACAAATGATGGTCGGGTGCAGTGGTTCACGCCTGTAATCCTAGCACTCTGGGAGGCCAAGGTAGGTGGATGGCTTGAGCTCAGAAGTTTGAGACCAGCCTTAGCAAAAGTGAGACCCCCCCCCCATCTCCACCAAAAGTAAAAAAAAATTGGCCAGGTGTGGTAGCTCACGCCTGTAATTCTAGCATTCTGAGAGGCCGAGGTGGGTGGATTGCTTGAGCTTGTGAGTTTGAGACCAGCCTGAGCAAAAGCAAGACCCCCATCTCTACTAAAAATAGAAAAACTGAGGCAAGAGGACTGCTTGAGCCCAAGAGTTGGAGTTTGCTGTGAGCTATGATAATGCCACTGTACTCTGCCCAGGGCAACAGAGCAAGACTGTGTCTCCAAAAAACTAACACAAATGGCAAACTGAAGAAAAAATGGCAATTTAAATAAAGTGTAAACAAAGAACAAGTTAATAAGAGAAATGATTATAATAGATAAGGAATCTAGGAATCAGATTCACACAACAATGTATATACACATGTCAATAAATAAACACATGAAAACATGCAAATAATCTCAAATGTAATTTTTAAAAAATTTCCTACCAGATGACTAAAGATAAAAAATTATTGACAAAACACTTGTTCAGAGTTGAGCCAACTGTCATATTCTGTCGATGGGAATATAAATTGATCAAATGTGTCAAATACATGTTTAATAGTCACACCCTTGGAGTCCGTAATCCCACTCCTGGAATCTATCCTAGGAGATAATTGCACTGAAAGATGAATATTCATTCAACAGATATTTATTGAGGTCTTATTTGTGTAAGGCATTACATTAGGAGTTAGGGATATAGCCAATAACAAAATAAGCAAGAATCTCTGCTTTCAAGAATGAATCTATGAGAAAGTAAATTAGTATAACCTCTATGGAAAACTGTATGGAGATTTCTCAAAGAACTATCCCACTACTGGTGATCTACCCAAAGGAAAATAAATCCTTACATAAGAAAGACACAGGCACTCACAAGTTCATCATGGCATTATTCACAATAGCAAAGCCATAGAATTAACCTAAGTGTTCAGCAGTGGATGAACCGGATAAAGACAATGTGGTGCCTGTGTATATCATGGAATGCTATTTAGCCATACAAAAGAATGAAATTCTCCATAAATGCATTAATGTAAAAAAAAAATCAGGTAATTAAAAAAGGAAAAAAAGAATGAAATTATGGCTCAGTGCCTATAGCACAGTGGTTATGGCACGGGACACATATACCAAGGCTGGCGGGTTCAAACCTGGCCCAGGCCATCTAAAGAACAATGACAACTGCAACAAGAACAACAAAAAAATAGCCGGGCATTGTGGCAGGCACCTGTAGACCCAGTTACTTAAGAGGCTAAGGCAAGAGAATTGCTTAAGCCCAAGAATTTGAGGTTGCCTAGGGTGACATAGTGAGACTGTGTCTCAAAAAAAAAAAAAGAATGAAATTATGTCTTTTGCAGCAACATGGATGGAAGTGGAGAGCATTATTTTAAGTGAAATAAGTCAGAAACAGAAAAATCAAATATCCCATGTTCTCATTTGTAAGTGGGAGCTAATCAATGTGCATACGTGGGCAGAAAGAGCGGACTAAGGGACATCGGGGTTCTAACATGTGGGAGGCCGGGAGCAGGGTGAGGGATGAGGAATTACCTACTGGATACAATGTGTATTATTCATATGATGGTTATACCCCAAATTCAGATTTTACCATTATGCAATATATCTGCTGGGGCTCAGAAAACAGTACCCCACAATGAAGGCCTCAGAAGCAGGCACAGGAACACAAGTTTTTCTCTGACCTTCTCCTATTCTGTCTCTCCTTCCCATTCTGAAGTTAGACATAGAAACTAGAGTCCCTCTTCCCCAAGGCAGGTGGTAAAAGCCAGAACCCTTTTCCCAAAAGCCAGCCATGAAACTGTTCTGTGTAAAAAAAGTAATCATCTGGCCATAAAGTAATCATCTGCCCTATCTTGTTTGACTATAGGCCATAAAACTCCTATTCCAGAGCGGCCGAGTCCCACAACCAGAAGGAGCGCTGCTCAGAGAGGCCCAGAAGAATCTAGAGAGACAGGCCTTGCTGGGCTTCCCTGATCCAGTATCATTAGATCAGGCCCTTTTTGTCTGATCGTATTTCTACATGGCTGTTCATACTTTGTTCAACTTAAACATAAAAACGGACAATTTCCCCTGTATCTCTGAGTTCTCATTCAGAAGTCCCCTGCATATTTGTGTTAAATCAATTTGTATTCCTTTTCCTCTATTAATCAATCTGCGTCACATCAGTGATTTTTCAGTGAACCTCCAGGAATCAAGGGCCTTGGTGCCTACATATCTATGGAACAAAACTGTGCTTGTACCCCCTAAATATATATTTTAAAAGAAAAGCATTAATTATAGTCAGGAGAGACAAGTGACGAAGTGGGGAGGGAGAGTTGGGGGGTGGTAGTGAAAATGGTAAGAAAAATCAAGCAGTGTGAGGACAGCAGAAGACTCAAGGGGCTGGTCCCTCAGGGTGCTCAGGAAAGGCCTCTCTGATAAGGACACATCTGGGCAGAGGCTTGAAGGCAGTGGGGAAACAAGGTATAGGATTGTCTGCAAGTCCAGGGTGCCGGAAGGGAGCCTGCCAAGGTGGGCGCGTGTCAGGGCCAGGGAGGAGGAGCGCCGTGAGCCTGGAGTGGAGGGAAGGAAGAGATGGCAGAAGCAGAGGACGGGTGGAGGGTGGGGGTGGTCCCAGGTCACTGTTGGCGAGGCAGGCAGCAGTGGAGAGCCTTGAACAGAAGAACAGTGCTGGGCTACAACTTGAATGTGTGAAGACTCTCTGGCTGCCGGTGGAGAACAGCCTGGAAATGGGCCAAAGCATAAGCGGGAAGATGCTTGGGAAGTGATGACAATAATCCAGAGGACATATGGCAGGGGAGGCAGTTGAAGGTGGTTGAATCCTAGATGCTTTTTGAAGATAGAGCCATCGGTGAAGCCAGAACAGTGGGCTACAGGGTGGAATCCGAGACGCTCAGCTGGA
This sequence comes from Otolemur garnettii, assembly GCF_000181295.1. NCBI lineage: Eukaryota > Metazoa > Chordata > Mammalia > Primates > Galagidae > Otolemur > Otolemur garnettii. The sequence goes on along the minus strand of NW_003852396.1, from coordinate 9,582,654 downwards.
GCAGAACAGCTGACTAGTTTGCTCAGCCTTTCCCACTAACCTTCCCTGATTTCCTAGTTAGGGTTTCACTCCAATTGTGAGGGCGTTTATCTCAAAACACTTTGGTGGAAGTAGCCACACATAGACGGTAAACACTGCCATATTGTTAAAGCCAAAGTTACTTTGATGTTTTCTGTCAGACAAAGTTAAAATTTTCTAGGTTTATTTCCTTGTATTTCAGTATAAAAATGATTAGAATTGTAACTGAGGCAGAACAGACGTGAGAGGCTACTCGCACTGTTCTCCAGAACTGCTGGTCTTCTGGCAACGAAGCTCATGGACCTAATCCCCATCTCTACATTTCGCTGACAGTGACAGGCGCTGGACCCTCTTTGTCAGGTAACATTTCTGGTGAGCACGAAGGGACCCCCTAGACATCTTCTCCAATAAGTGTCGTGCTGGGGAAGCCTAGTGGTCACCTGGACGGGCCAGGGGTACAGTGCTCAGATGGTCCTAGTGGTGCTGCCGGGAGATTTCTCCTGGGAGTCTTAGGACCCTGCTCTCATGCACCTGCTGTTGTTACCACTGACTAAGGTCCACTTGCTTTGTTCTGGTTGAATGCTGAGAGATTTCACCCTCTCCTAGTTTTCTGATTTCTGTCTGTGGTCATTCAGAACATGGGCGCTCAGGTCAGAACCCCAAATTACAGCCCAATGGGGCGTGTTCTGTCTGATTGGTCTCAGCATGGGTACCCATCTGTGACTAAAAAGGCAATGAAATTTTACCATACCACAGCCTGGCCAATGTATCATCTTGGCTCTGGAGAAAAGTGGCCTTTGAATGAATGGATCCTTAAATCATTATTAGAGCACTTTAGTCAAAGATCCAGGAAATGGTGGTCTTTAGCCTGCTAGGGTGGTACCCAAGGCTTTTCTCTGTACTTTTTCCTAGGAAAGGCAGTCTATTTATAACAGGGAGTGGTCATAGCTAGGAGCTTATTCTGGCCCAACTTTGTCTATTTTAGTATTTGTTGGTGGTGTGTCTTTCAATTCTTTGTCTGACTACCCAAGAACCCACAGTTTATAAAGTTCCAGCACACTTTCAGTCTCACCATGATTGGTTTGGTTTTATAGATTTCAGGAAGACAGGAATTACAAGTGAAGTCATAAACTGATAACTGGAAGGGGTATATTGGTTTAGCCTGAAAAGGCAGGGCATCTCTAAGTGGGGCACTACAGGTTTAAAGACTTTAACTCGTAATTGCTTAAACAAATGAAGCTTTGTAAGGCTTAGATACAGCAGTTCTCAACCTGTGGGTTGTGACCCCTTGGTAACAATGAAAATACATCCTGCACATCAGATATTTACATTACAATTCATAACAGTAGCAAAATTACAGTTATGAAGTAGCAACGAAATAATTTTATGGTTGGGGGTCCCCACAATATGAGGAACTGTATGAAAGGGTCGCAGCCTTAGAAAGGTTGAGAACCACACTGTTCTGGAGGATCCCACCCTCCAGATGGAGGTCCCACATGAGCACGCTTGGCAGCTACTTCTCTAGCAACCTGAGACTGAGACCAAAAGAAGTGGCCAAAAGAAGTTGGTGAGCAGGTAAGCCCCTCAGTCTGGGCTGGTGGGACTCCTGGAAAAGCCCTCCAGGTCCCCCAGTAGAGGTTCATCTGAAACCCAATGTGCCGCCTACACGAAATGTCAATACCCACTTACGTGGGAGGCATTGAAGTAGCTCCTTTGATTAACAAGCTTAAAGCCTGTGGACTTACAAGGTCCTGTCAATCTCCTTATAATATAGCCATTATATTGCCATTGAAAAAGTGGGAACAGAGGAACCCAGGTTTGTACAGGGCAGTGAACCAGGTGGTGCTGGAGATTCATTCACCCCATGCTGCCTAATCCTTATACTCTCTTGAATGACTTACTGCTGGAAGTCACTTGGTTTTTGTTTTGGACCTAAAGGCTGCTTTCTTTTGCATCCCTCTGGTCCTCCAATCCCAGGAAGTGTTTGCTCTTGAATGGCAAGATCCAGATGCCCTTAAGAAGGAAGAATTATGCTGGACAGTGCCTCCCCAAGGCGTCAAGAATGCACCCACTCTTTTCAGAGAAGCTCTGGCAGTGGACATGTTAGACCTTAAATTAGAAAATGAGAAAATTCTCCAGCATGTAGATGGCTTGTTAGCCACTGGACAGAAGTTTCGGGACTGTTTGCCTAACACCATCCTGACGCTGAATGACTCTGCACGATGAGGTGACAAGGTGTCTAACCCTAACCTTCTATCTTCCCCCCCAAACACCTATACAAATTCAACTCTGACACTTACTAACTGCTTGCTTTTGAGTCTGTTCCTTCCCCTGTAAGATAATAATTTAAAAAGTTTGCCTCAGAAAGCTGTTGTGAGGATCAAAGAGACACCAGAAGCAAAATGCCTGGCCAGCGCCTGGCACACAACTGGCTCCGAATATGTGGGGATGCTGTTTGCCTAGGATGCTATTCACACTTAGAGAAGAGATAATGGGGGGTGCTGCTCTTATCTTTTTTTTTTTTTATGGTTTTATTTTGTTACCTGTTTTTTTTGTTTGTTTGTTTGTTTTTTGTTTTGGAGTTTTTGGCCAGGGCTGGGTTTGAACCCACCACCTCTGGCATATGGGGCTGGCGCCCTACTCCTCTGAGCCACAGGCACCACCCCGGTGCTGCTCTTATCAATGGCAATAGTGCTGCCTTTACTTTTTCTCATTTCTGGTGACCCTGGTCTCTCCTCTCTTGCCTAAGGCAGGAAAGAGAAAATTCCCAAGGCCTCGCAGGCTCAGGCAAACATTCTAAAGTTTGACTGATCTGCCCTCTAGTGGCAGAAATTATAATTTCCGCCCGCTTTTTTTTTCCAGCTGGAATTGTAAGAAAACGCCCATGAAGGACACCGTCCCGGGCGCTCAGCTCCTCTCTCCTACTGGTGCTGTCATCACTGTCTAAAGTCAGGACAGTGCTTAAAACTGGTCCACTGCTCACTTCTTTGTATCAGAGCTTTGAAGGTCTCTCTTAAAAGGCAAACATGTACGTAGCTAAGGAGTGAGATGTGCTGAGGAATGAGATGCAGAGTGAGGATTGGAAAGACCATGGAAAGTCAGCCATCAAGGGAGGCCACATCAATCCCGAAGTGAAGAGAAGAGCGGAAGGCGCAAGTGCCAAAGATGCTCGTCTGGGGGCGGTGCCTGTGGCTCAGTGAGTAGGGCTCCAGCCCCTTATACCAAGGGTGGCAGGTTCAAACCCGGCCCCGGCCAAACTGCGAAAAAAAAAAGCTCTGTCTGCTTCCTCAAACATTGTAATTGTCTCCTCTAGGAGTGATACTTCAGAACAGAGGTAGATGTCATAAAACTGAACATAGCTCTTCAGGGAAAGGAATGGACAACTTTTTAGCCTAAAGAAGTTTAACATGTGGGTATGCATTTGTGCTGAAGTAAGGAGCCTTAGATTTTGAGTTAATAGAAGGGATGGACTCTTGCCACTCCTGCCTTTGACCAAGTGTGTGATATAGAGCAAGACATTTTAGCCTTCTTGAGCTTGAGTCTTCTCATCCATAGAATGGGCATGCTGGTGATAATTCTGCTCTCAGTAAAACGCTTGGGAAACCATAGACCGTGCCATGGTTTGTTATTTTTAGTCTCCCTGAGAATGGTGTGTAGTGACTGGTTCTCAAGGTCAAGGACAGGTGTGTACTACCCGTCTTCTGACCTGGGCCCGGTGGCTTTATGACATCAAAGTAGGTTATAAAGTCTTTGCCCTTCAGGAAAGAGAGGAGAGAACGCACAGGATGAATAGATCCCTGCCGGAGGACTGGGAGGACATCGGGGAGGGTCCAAAGTAAAATCCAGTAGAGAAGCCTTTGGAACATAGGTGGCAGGAGAGAGAGAAAAGGTGGGGAGAAGGGCATGGAAGCTTGAGACCTGGGAAGTGTTATTGGACATAAGAGATTGAACTCACGGAAATAGAATAAGGCCTTTATCTAAAGGAGAAAGGTCAACATGAGCCTGAACGTGGAACCCACAGAGATGGTCTCAGAGATGGGACACGCGGCAGAGGGTTCTGGGAGCTCCAGGAGACACGGTTCTCCCGTGAGTGGTGCGTGACTGAATGGTGGTGAGACCGTTCTTAACTGCTCCAACTTGAAAACTGGGTCATCAAGTGCCACTCACTTGGGAACACAGCAAGTAAAGGTGGTACATGAAGTGCGTTCTTATTGCCAAAGTTTTATCACATCAGACATAGAAGGGAGGGACAAAAACTCCCTACTAGCCAGTGAATTAAAGCCCAGATTTATTTTTTAAGTTGGATCATACTATAATAATCGAAACAAAGATCTTGAAAACAGTCAATTATTTGTGGATACCTACATTTTTTCATTGGTTTATCATATACAGAGTGGCAAAAATGTATACTTATTTTAAGAAAGGAAAAACTGTATTAAAATTGTAATTTTCAATATATTTCATTTATTATCTTGAATATTGTATCTTGTACCTGTTGTGATTGCCGAAGTCAAACAAGACTTACGTGTTACAATTTTAATATAGTTTTTTTTTTCTTTCTTAAAATGTGTTTACATTCTTTGGTACCTCAGTATTTAAAGAGGATTTCCTGTGTTCAAACACTGCTCTCCCTAGCTCTGTAGAGGTGCAAGATAGATTAGATGTGGTGGTTTCCTTCAAGGTAGAAAGTGACATTAATGCTGAGCAGAGAAAAGTTCAAGATACAGACAGATCACAGCTGGCTGGAGGAGAAACAGCTCAGAGCATTGTTCACATAAGAACTCAGTAAATATTTATTGGGTGCTTGGGATGGAGTGGAATACAGGAGAGTGAGCAGAAGGAAAAGAGAGGAATATGGACTTAGTATCCACACAGTCTGGGTAAAAACCCAGCTTGGTCACTCAAACCACGTAATACCAGGCAACTAAAGGGCTCAATAAAGTGGTAGGTATTAGAATCCTCAAGACCACATTAGCCTTGAAAGGTTTTGAGTTTGTAGAAATGAAGGGAAGGGCATTTTCATCCCACTGCTTATCAGTATTTACTGGGCTTGGTGCTCTCAGGAACCACCCTTCCCACCTAGAGGCTCACACAAAAAGCAAGCAGCCCAGCAGGAGGCTTCGAGCAATGCTCAGTTCACAGGCTATACCACCCTCCAAAGAAGCAAGCAACCTCACATACTCTGCCCATCTAAAACCACTGTGATCTTGTACTGCGAGGTCTGAGTTGGGAATATGTGAACAAATGGAGTTGTTTCGTGCACTCCACAGTCCTTGCACTGGCTTCAAGAGAAAGGGTTATGGATTGAATTATGTTCCCCTGAGAATTCGCATGTTGATATCACCCTATATTGTGAATTTGTTTTGGAAAAAGGGTCATTGCAGATGTAATTAGTTAAGACAAATATGGCAGACTCCAAATTCAGTATCGCTGGTGTCATAAAAAGGGGAAACTTGGACACACAGAGGGACAATGCCATGTGAAGCCAAAGGAACAGTGGAGTCCTCTGCAAGTCAAGGAACTCTGAGAAGTTGCTATGCCTAAAACTACGAGCCGCCTCCCTGTTCGCACCATCAGAGGGGAACACGACCTTGATCTCAGACTTGTATCCTCCAAAATTGTGAAATGCTGTTTCTGCTGTTTAAGCCCCTCCTGATGTAGGAAGTCTTGAAGGCTTTTGAGAAATGGGAGAGAGTGTCTGGGGTTGAAAGAAGACTCAGATACTCTGCATGATGAGGGGAAAGGCCAAAGGTTCACAGTAAAAATGCAGGGAGTCAACCGAGGAGACCCACACAGAGATAAGGCCGGAGCTGAAGCGTGGATGATACTGAGAGGGCGGCAAACAGACTGTCTGAAAGAGATTTCCTGAAAAGAACGACTGTGGACAACAACTGGTCATCCTGATTCTAAGAGATGAGATCCGGACAGAGGAGGCTGCTACTGAGGGGTCTGCCATAATTCAGTTAGAAAACTGAGGTTGTGCTTAGGGAATACCATCAATTGATCCAGTGATTCCGAAATGCATAGTATAGCATTGAGCGTATTTACTTCACTTGGGGCTTTGTGTGGAGCAGTGCTTCTCAAACTTTAATGTGTGTCCAAACTGCTGCAGATCTAACAAACATACAGGCTCTGATTCAGCAGGTCTGGGGTGGGGCTTGCATTTTCAACAAGCTCCCAGGGGATGCTGATGCTGCTGCTCTTTGGGCCACACTTTGAGTAGCGAAGCTATACATTATGTACTGTTATGTTCACAAGTGAATGGAAGTAATAGTAGATGAAGAAAATGCTATGCAAACAGTACTGATTCTTGTTCTATAAAAGCTGGATCAGTCCAAGTAGCTCGAACGGCAGTACAAAGACACAGGCATGTAGAAGTCGCACGTCCCAAGTCTGGACTGGTGGCCAAATCATAGCAGGATCTCTTACTGTTATTTGCATGCTTCTATGTGAGATATGGACAATTTTTCTTTTTTCTTTTATTATCATTTTTTAGAGACAGAGTTCAAACTCTGTCCACCAAGCTCAAACTCCTGGGTTTAAGCTATCCTCATGCCTCAGCTTCCTGAATAGCTGAGACTATAGACACCTGTCACAATGCTGAGCTAATCTTTCTATTTTTAGTAGAGATGAGGTCTCACTCTTGCTGGCCTCAAACTCCTGAGCTCAGGCATTCCACCCACCTTGGCCTCCCAGAGTGCTAAGATTACAGGAATGAGCTATTGCACCCGGCCTTACAATTTTTTTTTTTTTTTTTTTTGAGACAGAGCCTTAAGCTGTCCCCCTGGGTACAGTGCTATGGCTTCACTGCTCACAGCAACCTCCAACTCCTGGGC
>NW_003852396.1:9518913-9575780 GCF_000181295.1 Otolemur garnettii | reverse complement strand
CTCCGCCTCCCAAGTAGCTGGGACCACAGGTGCCCGCCACAATGCCTGGCTATTTTTTGGTTGCAGCCATTATTGTTGTTTGGCGGGTCCGGGCTGGATTCGAACCTGCCACCTTAGGTGTACGTGGCTGGCGCCTTAGCCACTTGAGCCACAGGCGCTGAGCCTGGCCTTACAATTTTTCTGTTTTTTTTTTTTTACAACTTATAAATGTAATCTTTACAACTGCTCTATATAATAAGATAGGTATTAACATTTCTGGCACATGGAGTGCCCAATAAATGTTGGGTATTTTTATCCCCATTTGACTGATACAAACTGAACTTTAAAGGTCAAGTGTTGGTCCAGTAGATGTTCAATCCATATCCTTGAACTCTAACTGCAGAATTCTTCCCCACCCTACCCAACCCCCTCAATGGCTATATACTTTTTTGGGTCATAAATGATCTCCCTTCTTTTCTTTTTTTTTTAGCTAGACTTCCCTATCTTTTTAAGCATGTAACTCAAGCCATATACACTTGTGGCTTAATACATTTTAACAATTTTGATAAATACATTAACAGTGTGCTAAGAAATGGCTCAGCGCCCATAGCTCAGTGGTTAGGGTGCCAGCCACCTACACCAGGGCTGGCAGGTTTAAACCCAGCCCAGGCCTGCTAAACAATGACAACTAAAACAACAACAAAAATAGCCTGGAGTTGTGGCAGGCACCTGTAGTCCCAACTACTTGGGAGGCTGAGGCAAGAGAATTGCTTAAGCCATGCCACAGCACTCTACCAAGGGCCACATAGTGAGACTCTGTCTCAAAAAAACAAAGAAAGAAAGAAAAAAAAATCAATATGCTAAGAAAGAATTAAAAGATGGAATAAAATCAAAGAATCTCCTTATTCTCTCCTCTCTTTTCTCACTCTGTTTAAGTAAATGGCTCAATTCCATGGTTCAACTCCTGCCTCAATCCTTTAAAACATATTCATAGCATTTAAAAGTCTTTCTCAGCCCATCTTCCCTGTTTGGTCCTCTTAATCTCACTCCTGGCAGCAGCTCTAAATGATCCTATTGAGATACTGTCACCTGTTAAGCTCCCGTGGGTGTTTATGCCAGGGAAAGAGAGGGTAATTGGCAGATGGCCAGATGGAAGGTCTTCGATTATTTTTGTTCTGGCAAAGATGCCCTTTCTTCTGAATTTTATTTGTAAGAATTGAGGGTTCTTTCCCACTTAAATGTCAGTTTCTTATACAGGATGTGGATGAAGATTAAAGTGAACTCAGAACAGTGAAACCTTTACCATCAGAGAAATATCTTAAACTGCTCCAATCCCAAATGGCTTCAGTTGCATTTTAAATAGAGGCAGCATCACATGGAAATGACACTAATGTCATTACTGCCTAGGGCAACTCTTCAGTCACTGGTTATTGATGTTCATTCCCAATGGGTTAACAACACCAGAAGCTAAACATACAGATCTCTCCCTAGGCCTAAAACCGTGCAAAAGGACCTAATTAAAAATCAAACCAAAAACACCAATACATATGTTTAAAAGCTTGAGTTTTTTTTCTTTCTATAGCCTAAAAATGAATTTATTAAAATAAAAGCCAAAAAAGATAACATTTACTGCAGACTTTGTGCCAGGCATTGTCTTAAGCGCTTAAGAGCTTAAGACCTCACAGCAGTCTTTTGAGTACTTTTACAACATCTCTTTTAAAGATGAGTAAACTGACTTTTAGTGAGGTTCCATAAGTAGATCAAAGTGACAGGGTTGGTAAGCCAGAAATTTAAATCCAACCAGTAGGACTCTAGGTCTAAGAACTTAACCATTAGTCTATAAATCTCCCAAGATGTCCAGATGTTGTTTGTATATTAAAATGTAAATCTACTACCTCATTGCCTCATTTAATTTGCAGATGAGAGAGAGAGAGAGAAACTCCCATTTAAAGCAGCTTAACTGAAAGGAAGCTGCTATTCCCAGGCCTTTAGCATGGACAGGCATGTTGCTGGCCTCAGGGAAGGCTCGATCCAGGGACTTGAACACTGACAGGACTCTCTGTGCTCCTTCCTATCTGGTAGACTCATTCTGACAGCTTGTAGGGGACCGCATGGTGGAAAACTTCCCTTGGAAAGCTCCTGGTTCACATCCTAACATAAGCCCAGGGAGAAAAATACTCACTTGTGCTGGCTCCAGTAAGAAAAATTCCTACAAAAGACTGTCTGATCCAATTTAGGACATGTACTCATCCTTAGTCAGTCAAAATGGCAAAAGAGATAAAGAACTGTGATTTGTCCAGTCTGGGTCCCATGCCTACCCCTGTGGCTTGGACACTGCATTTGTACCAGAGGAAAAGAGAAATATGTAGCCAGAAACAAGTAGAATAGCTGCTAAACTACCTCACATGTGTACACTCTTTTGAGTGTACAAAGTGCTCTCTCATGACTTATGCATCTTGGGTCTCACAACCACCCTGTGAAGAGAGAAGGTCAAGTATTACTAAGTGGTAGATTAAGAGGGCCACAAATTCTTTGTTACTGTCTCCATTGAGAGCCGGAATTCATTTTTCCTTTATTTGAATCCAAGTGGTCCTATGTTAACAAACCAAAAAAACATGGCAGACCTATTACATCTCTTTCTTGGCCACATATTTAAGTGGATTTGAGGGTTCCATTTTCTCTCTTTGGGAGTGCTCACTTCACTCCTTAAGAGCTCCCTCTTGAAACCCAGCCACCATGCAGTGAGATGTCCAATTCATGTAGAGAGGCCACATGGAGGTGCTCCAGTCAACAGCTCTGGCGGAGCTCTCAGCTGATAGCCAACATCAACTGCCATGCACAGTGAGTGAGCCATTTTGGACATTCCAGAGTGGTTGGTTGGCAGAAGCCAAGACTCACTGGTCGAGGGTCCATAGCTAGGAAATCTCTGAGTTGTGATACTAAGCTAGGCACTTTAACACTATGCCCACTGGTTTCTTTGATTCCTTACTGCCTCCCCTTAAAAACACAACAAATAGGGGGCAGGGGGGGCACACTGGCTCATGCCTGCAATCTTAGCACTCTGGGAGGCCGAGGTGGGTAGATTGCTCAAGCTCACAAGTTCCAGACCAGCCTGAGCAAGAGTGAGACCCATTTCATTCTACTAAAAATGAAAAACTGAGGCAAGAGGATCACTTGAGCCCAAGAGTATGAGGTTGCTGGGAACTATGATGCCACAGTACTCTCCCAAGGGTGACAAAGTTTGTCTCAAAGACAAAACAAAACAAACAACAACAACAAAAAAAAAACACAACAAGCCTCATTTCAAAATTTTCAACTGTAGAATTTCGGCCCAGGATGCAGATTGGGGAAGTAGGGGATATAATTTGTTTATTTGTTCAGCTGGTCAGCAAACACTTAAGAAACTCAAGATTTTCCATTGCCAAGCAATGGATGAAAGTACACTTCTGGTTCTAGAGAAACTTAGAGTCTAATCAGGAGAGAATCCCATAAACAGTTCAATTTAATAACAACTCTTAAACGCCATGATGGGTAATGTGCAGGGTTATTCTGGAACCCATGAATGGGCACTAAACCTAATCCAAGGCATGAAATAATAGGCACATCTTTTGTTGGGTATAAGGGTATCTCTGAGTCTGTATTGAGGCTCCTGAAGAATATGTTTAAAATGAATACAAGTGTGACAAGAAAAAGGGGATGAAGCCAGGGAAGAACCCTAGTGTTTGGGATGGGGACATAAATTCTAATCCTCCTTCCATCCTTCACTTACATAAGCTCTTGGCCAAGTTGCTCAACCTCTATGTAATTCAACTTCCTACTCTGTAAATGTGAGGTGTAATCATGTGCTTTGGAGCTTCTTCAGTTTTGGATGTTTCTCAGACATCCAAAACTGAAGATGTCAGTTTGGTCCTTGGCTTGTTGTTCTTCTAGTTGCAAATTATCCCTGAGTGAGTTCATCCACTCCTCCAGCTTTTGTTATTATTCATACAACAATGATATCCCTTTATGCTTCACCCAGTTCCTTCTGTGGGCTCCCTACCAACATATTATTCTGTTTGTAGCAGGTTGCTGGATGTTCCACAGGTAGGTAAAGTTCCTCATATGCAGAGCTGAGCTCATACTTTGTCCACTTAATTCCCATTTCTGATTTCTCCCTTGTGAATGAAGAATCAACTTGCTACCTAGTTGCTGGACTGTGAGATTAAGTTCACTCTCCTACTTCCTCAACCTCACATGCAACTGTTTGTCAAATACTGCTAATTTTGTGTCCTAATTATTTCCAGAATCCATCCCTTTGACTAGATATCTCATAAACAGCTCAAATTCAAAATATTAAATCTTAACTCATTATTTCCCCTTCCAAAACTTGAAGCTCTTCTCTATGTTCTATGAGGATATTATCGCTGTTGAGTTGCCAAATCTGTAACTTGGGCATTATCTTTGATTTCTCCCTCTTTTGCCACCCATAACCAGGTAACTTCCATTTCCCGGTGTTTGGTTTCCTATTCCATCTACCCACTTCTCTCCGTTTTCAATGTCATTGTTTTTCGTTTGTTTGTTTTCAGTAGTATCGTAATCAGTTTCCCTGTCTCTGTCTTCAGTCTCACTCCCTCTGACTTCTTCCACAGTGTAGCCAGATCTGATCAAGTCAGCAACTTCCCATCTCCACCCAACATTTTCTAATCCTTTCATTCTTACTTTTTAAAACCCCCCTAGACGGCAAAATCTACTAAATAAATCATAATCCAGTTACCCTCGTCGCCCTGCACCTAGCACAATGTACTTGGCACATACCAGATACTCAATCAGTATGCCCAACTTATGCTCACCCCCTCTATTCACAGGTCATTTGCAGCAGATAAACCCCAACCTGTTCTAAGTGCGGCGGACCTCTGGAGGCACAGGGTAACCTGATAAGGCTCACGGATGTATGAGCCAGAGTCCTTGAATGAAAGCTATTAGGACCTGCGCAGTGGCTCATGCCTGTAATCCTAGCACTCTGGGAGGCCTAGTTGGACAGATAGCTCAGAACTCAGGAGTTCGAGACCAGCCTGAGCTAGAGCGAGACTCCCATCTCTACTGAAATAGAAGAAAATAGCCGGGCGTTGTGGCGGGCGCCTGTAGTCCCAGCTACTCGGGAAGCTGAGGCAAGAGGATTGCTTGAGCCCAAGAGTTTGAGATTGACTTGAGCTCTGATGATGCCACGGCACTCTACCCAGGACGACAGCGTGAGACTCTATCTCAAAACAACAACAAAAACTACAAAAAGTTTCAGACACTAACTACATATAATAGTATCAATGAATTGTGTAGTCAGTACATAAAAGGATGCATATCCCAAGACATCTTCATGATGGGGCCTTAAAACTAAAGTCATCCTTATGGCTGTGGGCAAATATTGTCTCCTTTCTGGATCTATGCTCCTGATCTGTAAAAGCGGCAGTTGAGAGAGAAAGTAAAACTTCCAAGCCTGGGTAAGTTGAGAAATAATGGGGTCCTACGTAGCGCCAGCGCGTCCTTGTGCGCGTGCGCAGGGAGCCGGAGGCCGGAGTTGGGGTAGGGAAGGGCGGGAGTGGGGCTTTAACCCGGAGCTGCCTTCCCGGCATGCCCCCGGGGGAGGCGGGACCAAGCCGACTCCCGCGGTTTGGCCACCCCATTGGCGGGCGGTTTGAATGACGGAAGTGACGGTAGCTAGCAAATGGCCGAGCCGCAGGCGCACAAACGGCTTTTGGCTAGCTGATCAGCTGGTACCTTGGAGGCCGGATTTCTCCGAGCTGCGACTTTTGACTCCGGGTTCGGGGTCCTCAGGTGAGTGACGAAGCGCACAATTCCCTGAGGCTCCGGAGCTGGGAGTGTGCTCCGAAGAAAGGGATCCCAGGAAGGCGCCGCGTCGCGAAGGCAGCACCGTCCGCGGTGTCCGGCTTCCGCGGGCCTTACCTGCGGTCAGGCTGCGGCTGGAAGGGTCCCCCCGGCATGAGGGGCATCCGCCCCGGACCGCCAGCTCCGCGCGAAGGGCTGCTCCGGGCCTTCTGCGCCAGGGCTTTGCGCGCCTTGCGTGGGGTTAGGTCGCGCGGGCTTCCCCTGCAGCCTCTCTGGTCCTTGAGCTTTTAAGCCGGCGGGCGGCCGCAAGGGCCGCTACTGCTGCTGCAAACACTTCCCCCGGGTCACCGGTGGACATGGCCTAACACCTGGTAGCTGTTGAAGAGTATTGCTTAGGATTGTCTGCCTCCCTTAATTTCACAGGTATTAAACGCTGTCAAAAGCTAAGTTTTTAAAACAATAGCAGACCTTTGAGTCTTTAATATTTAGGATGCATTTGGCAATTTCTCACTGACTGAGGCGCATAATCAAAGCAAGACTGTAGGGGGAGATACTACTCCCTTTATACAGTTTAAGAAAACGAGACTAAACTGATTTGACCAGTGTCTTCCTGCTAGCAAGCGACAGTGTTGTCTTGAGCCCAAATCTTGTAAATTTAGTATTTTGTGATTATCATATACCAATTGCCGTGATGTAATCTTCAAGACAAAAATCTTGCAAGATAAATAGTCATCCCCATTATCGGATAATAATAAAACAGAATTTTAAAATCCGTATTTGTAGGACTGAAATAAGTGGAGCAGCAGGGGAAACTTCCTTAGAGTAGGGCTCCAGTTGATAAAGTATAGAAGGAATAACGGAAATAGGAAATGCTATTCGATGACCCCAGGGACGTTTTTCAAACAACAGTTGTTATTGGGTACTAAATGTAGTGGGCAAAAGTATTATGAAAAACATTTATGTAGCCTCTTCATCAGATAGATGTAAGAGAAAAACAGCAACTACACTGGAGAAACCTAGGTAGACATCACCTTAATCAAGTGATTAAAATTCATGTCACTAGTTGTAAGACATATTGTCATTGTTTACCTCTTGATATTATGCACCAAGAGGGATATATCATGGGGTTCTTGACCAAAGTGCATAAATAGACAAATTTAAATTGATGGGCATTCGACAAAATAACTACCTAGTATTTAAAAAAAATAACAGGATCTTGAAAAGAAAGATAGAGTGAGGAAGTGTCCGGGATTAGAGGAAACATGCCAACCTTGGCAGTCATGAGAAAGTGACTCATATACCCTCTTCTCCGGCATTTTGAAATCCCCGTTTCCATGGTGGCCGTGCTTCTCCTGGGCTGCTTGGTAGCCAATGACTGAGTGGTAAGGATGCTATGATAGGCCTACTGCTGAGAAACTCCCCACAGGTCTTTCTCAGCCCTTTAGACTACATGCTTCTCTAAGAGGTATCTACTCATTCTCTTCTATCTCCTCCTTTCAGTGTCAGACTCACTTTGAAGTCTGAGGTACTCCTAGTTTTCACCAGCTCCCTCCTCCTATTCCTTTACATAGGCATTTCTCCTGATAAAAATCCTTGCCAATTTAATCCCGGTTAGCTTCGGCTTATTGGAGGCCCCAGAGTTACACAAAAGCAAATGCAATATGTTGTCCATGGATCAAGTCTTCGTCCAGAAAGTAGACATTAGTGGTATAATTGACAAAATCTGAATCAGGTCTAAAAAGTATTAGGGCGAGATGTGGTGGCTGGTACCTGTAATCCTAGCACTTAAGGAGGCCAGAGTGGGAGGATTGCTTGAGACAGGGAATTCAAGACTGTCATAAGAAAAAAGGAGACCCCATCTTTATAAAAAAAATTAGCCAGGTGTGGTGGCATGCGCCTATAGTCCCTACTACTCAGGATGCTGAGGCAGGAAGATCACTTGAGCCCAGAGTTTTGGGTTGCAGTGAACTGATGGCGCCACTGGATTTTAGCCCAGGTGACAGAGACTCTGTCTACAAAAGTAAAAATAAAAAGTATTGTGCTAAGGTTAATTTTTTTGTTTTAATCGCTGTATTATGGTTATCTAAGATGTTAACTTTGGAGAAGTTGGGGAAAGGGTATATGAGAATTTGAAGTCTGAAATTGTTTACAAGTAAGTTTAAAATTCTTTTAAATTATACACAAAATAGTTATTCTGTTATATCTTAGGAGTTGAAAGTAATAAATGTATATGTTTTTCTATAGTCCTCTGGCATGAGATGATAGATATCCAGAAGAATCTGAAAAAAAAATTGTAGATTTTCCTGTTATATGAAATACAGAAATCTAAGTGTATCATTTGAGGCATTCTTATGTATACACCTGTGTAACCATCATGCAGATCAAAATATAGACTATCCCCAGCATTCCAGTGGTCTCCTTGGGCCCTCTCCTAGTTAATAACCTTTAGAAAGGTAACTCCTATTTTCACCTCTCTCATCATGGATTAGTCTTGCTTTTTAATGAACTGCGTGTAAATGGAATAGTCTTTTGTGTCTGGCTTTTTTTTTTTCAGTCAGTGATAATTATGTTTATGACATTCATCAGGAATTAGTTGTTTTGTTTTTTTTTTGAGACAGTTTCACTTTTGTCACCTTGGATAGAGTGCTATGTTGTCATAGCTCACAGCAACCTCAAACTCCTGGGCTCAAACAATTCATTTGCCTCAGACTCCTGCCACAACACCTAGATATATTTTAGAGATGGGAGCTTGCTTTTGGCCAGGCTGGTCTTGAACTCATGAGCTTAAGCAATCCACCTGCCTCAGCCTCTCAGAGTGCTAGGATTAAGGCATGAACCACCACGCCGGCCCCAAGGAATTAGTTTTAATAGTTTGAATATGAGTGAATTTTTAGACCTTCAGGCACATTAATAAAGGTACATTGTGAAGACTATAATCTTGCTTATTTTTCTACTTTATTTGGTTCTTCCCTGATTTTCGGTCCTCACTTGCAAAAAACAACAGCTTAAATAAATGTTTCTTACTCCACATGTGTTAGTACGTCAGCAAGTTAGGAGCCATTTGGAATAAGGAAACCACATTCTTCCCTTGGCTCTGCCTCTAGATATTGTCACCGAGGGCAGGTACTTCATGTGTTACCAAGAGGCCTTTGTATCTAAATATATATAATAGAATAATCAGCACTTTCCCTGCCCTTGCTAGAGTCTTGTATCAAATGAGTAGGATGAGTAGGTTTTTAAAAGCAAGCAATTCCTTTTTGATGCTAGAGTCCTATAGGAGATAATAGTAATGACTGTATAGCACTGTACTGTATTCTGTGTAGCACTGTACAGGAATTAACTTGCTGATTGACTCATTCGTGCAACACACTAAAGTACCTACTTATGTGCAAGACACTATTTTTATGCTATGGACATGAAACAGTGAGACTGTATCTGGTCTCTCTGAGCTTATGTAGTCCCTATTAGGTA
This sequence comes from Otolemur garnettii, assembly GCF_000181295.1. Taxonomy (NCBI): domain Eukaryota; kingdom Metazoa; phylum Chordata; class Mammalia; order Primates; family Galagidae; genus Otolemur; species Otolemur garnettii. The sequence continues at coordinate 9,566,510 of NW_003852396.1, read as the reverse complement.
GTCCCTCAGTCTCTCAGATCCTATTCTTTTTACACTTGATTGGAAACAGTATTCATCCATAGTAGGTGAGATACTACCTGGAAGTAATTTGTTACATTTATTTGAATATTAAAGTTTTTAAAAAACTGTAGCCATCATTTTTCAATTGTTAGGAATCTAGCTGGAAGAGACAAACTGTAATTGAAAAACTAGAAGTAATACCAGGACAATGTAAAATTAGTCCCCATAAAAACATGTAGGTAATATGCCTTATAGGTGGCCAGGTCAGGAGTGAATGAGTGAGTAGAACAAGAATTACTGTGCCCGGCATGGTGGCTCAAGCCTATAATCCCAGTTCTTGGGAAGTTTAGGCAGGCGGATTACCTGAGCTCACAAGTTCAAGACCAGCCTGAGCAAGAGTGAGACCCCCATCTCTTAAAAAAAAAATTAGCCAGGCATTGTGGCACCTGTAGTCCCAGCTACTTGGGAAGGTGGAGCAAGAAAATCACTTAAGCCCAAGAGTTTGAGGTTGCTGTGAGATGTGGTATATAGAGAGAGATGGCACCTACTAAGGGTGACAGAGTGAGACTCCATCTCAAAAAAAAAAAAAAAAGAATTACTAGAGGACAGCTTCCTAATGGACATGGGGCTTAAGCTAGTTCCAGAAAGATAACCCATTTTGCATGCCTGGTCATTGAGGAGTTCTGAGACACGGTGACATGTCTTAGGTAAAATGGTTATATAACCATGGAATCAAAGCAGTCCCATTAGTACCTTGGATGTTAAATGTCGTAATTTTTAGAAATGATGACAATGGAAACAAGTTAATATCAGAATTACTTGAGGAAAGTTTTAAAATGAAACTATATATTTGTATATTTTTTCTATTTCTTCTTACCACATTCCGCCAAATAGGACCTGTTAAAATCTAGAAAGCAGAGTGAGAACACTCACGCATAAACAGTAGCAATAGACTAGATCTGAGAATCAAAACCCGTGACACATCCAAACAATTATTCTTCTACAAGGGATTTTTTTTTTTTTTTTTTTTTTTGGTTTAGCAGGCCCTGGCTGGGTTCCAACCTGCCTCCTCTGGTATACAAGGCTGGCACACTAACCATTGAGGTACAGGCGCTCAGCCTTCTACAAGGGATTTTTAATGGTCATTCATTTAAAAATTGCATCATTGTAATTATTGAAGAAATGTTTACTGCAGAATATAGAACATGAGGTTGATGTGATTTCATGAGATACAGGTGATCAAGTTCAGTCTAGGGACCAGGGGACCTTGAAATTAGAGGAGCCTTGCTGGTTATGAACAAGTTATTGAAATTTTAAAGTGTTAAATTGTAGTTGTGAAAATACTTATCCTGTGGTATCACATCTTTTTAAGTCTTTGTGCTATTTTACATTTAAGCCAAGTAAATTCTGGAAATGCCAGGCAGGAATAAGTCAGATTATTGTTTACCTAGATGTTCTTGGTAAAAGATCTGCTGTAGACGGGGAAAATCTTTTCGGAGTAATTCGAGAATGCCTCCTTCCCATCAAAGTACCACTGATATTAGTGCTAAATTTGAGTTGGAGACCAGCTTGGGCAACATAGTGAGACCCTCGTCTGTACAATAAATAAATAAAGATTTAAAGTAGTGCTAAATTCACAATTGCTAATTGTACATTATTTACCCAAATGATTTCCTTGCGTATATAGCCCTTTAAATGTCAAAGAGTATATGAATCTTAAAAACTAATCTTTGCTGCCCTGTTTTCATGGTATATAACCTTATAAGCACTTCTCTTTTTTAAAAATTCAGAATCTTCATATATAAAGTATACAGAAATGAAAAGAAAAGTAGTGAATGCTGGCAAGCTAAGGTTGAGTCCTAACGAGGAAGCCTTCATTTTGAAGGAAGATTATGATAGAAGACGAAAACTAAGATTGCTACAGGTAAGATTTATTGAAAATAAAGTTTTGAATTCTTTGCCTTCCCCAAATTTGTATTTTTTTACACTAGGATTTTCTAAATGTTGTATTTTAAAACTTTTTCTGGCTGGACAAGAGCTCTGGTTCTTGTGTTTTAACAAGTTTTGGAACATTTGAAAAATGGGCTGAGGAGGTGCCTGTAGCTCAGTGAGTAGGGTGCCAGCCACATACAGCGAGGTTGGCAGGTTCAAACCCGGCCCGGGACAGCTAAACAACTGAAACAAAAAATAGCCGGGCATTGTGGCAGGTGCCTGTAGTCCCAGCTACTTAGGAAGCTGAGGCGAGAGAATCTCTTAAGCCCAAGTTTGAGGTTGCTGTGAGCTTTGATATCATGGCACTCTACCAAGGGTGACATAATGAGACTCTGTCTCTTTTTAAAAAAAGAGTATTACCTGCTGAAACAAATTTATTAGGAAGTTGTAAATTATTCTTTTCTACAAGCAAGAAGTTAAGTCTTTGTGAAGCATGTTTTAGTACTGTTCTGTCTAGAATCAGTGGTGATATACCATAGAAGTGAGGTTCTGATCTGGTTCTATCTTTTTTTTTCTTTTGCAGTTTTTTTTGGCCAGGGCTGGGTTTGAATCCGGCATATGGGGCCGGCACCTCACTCCTTTGAGCCACAGACACCACCCTCTGGTTCTGTTTTTATTCCTCTACTCTATAGATTTTGTTGAATTTTGTTTTATCATTTTAGCTTATTCTAGGTTACTAGAATGATAATAACAGTCTCATTAATGCTTTGGATGTTAAAAAAAAAAAGGTCATCAGTTATTGGACTTTGGAAGTAGAGATTTTTACTTTTTCTACATTACATATCCCTTGTACTATAAGCTGAATATTCAGGAGAAGTGATAGACCTAAAGAGAAATTGGAGTTACTGTTTCCAAATAGGTTTTCTTTTCTTTTTTTTTTTTTTTTGAGACAGAGCCTCAAGCTGTCCCCCTGGGTAGAGTGCTGTAGCATCACAGCTCACAAGCAACCTCCAACTCCTGGGCTCAAGTGAATCTCCTGCCTCAGCTTCCCAAGTAGCTGGGACAACAGGCGCCCACCACAACGCCTGGCTATTTTTTGGTTGCAGCCATCATTGTTGTTTTGGCGGGCCCAGGCTGGATTCGAACCATCTTAGGTATATGTGGCTGGAGCCTTAGCCACTTGAGCCACAGGTGCCGAGCCATTCCAAATAGCTTTTCAAAAAAGTTTAAGCCATTCTTAACTTTTTGGGCTCTTTAAAAAAACAAAACGAAACAAAAAACCTCCTTTCATATGGTCAAATGTACATTCTTTAGGTTAGAGAACAAGAAAGAGATATCGCCTTACAGATAAGAGAAGATGTAAAACAGAGGCGGAATCAGCAATTCACTCGTTTGGCAGAGGAGCTAAGAGCAGAATGGGAAGAATCACAAACTCAGAAAATACAGAACTTGGAAAAACTATATTTGGCAAGTTTAAGAAGTATGGGAGAAGGACATCAACAGGCCAAAGAAAATGTGAGTGAGAACTTATTTGACTGTCTGATTGTGGCAATGACATTAGTTAAAAAGTCAGTTGTAGAAGCAAGATAAAATGTTTTCATGTGTAGAATTTGTTTGGGGCAGTGTGAGGGGTGTATTTTTGTAATCAGTTTAATACAAGTTGAGAATAATAGTAAGTTCATTTCCTAGTAAGAGTCTTGTCAAGTAAAATCCATGTCAAAATCTATCTTCTATCATCCTATAATATTTAAATTAGCCTTATTCTCTCCTGGGACTTAACTGTGTAAATAAAATAGCCTTCTGAATCAGAAGCTGTTCATCTCAAGCATTTTAGACAGATCCAGTGGTATGAATTCAGATTTTCCATTGCAATATCATTATGGTTGAATGTATATATACTTAGATTTCATTGACAAGTAGCAAAAATTCTTTGATAACTTTTAGAAAGACAAAGTAGAACTTAATATTTAAGACTGCTCTCTGACTTTATTTTGTTAATTGTGATTTACTGAAGTATCTTTAAAGAATATGGCAATCTGGGTCTTGATCTCTGGTTTTAGTCTGTATTTTTAGTAATAGCCTTAAGTTCTGATCTCAGAATTTTATAGCTTTATGTGTGCCACCATTCACTTTGTGCTTTAGTGCAGTATCAGACTCTTGTCACAGTGGTGTCAAACCTCTGTCATTGAATACTACTTTCACAATTTTTGCCTTACCTGGGGACCTACCCTGTTACTATGTATTTGGCATTTCAACTTAAATGGACTCTTTGACAGTTTGACCCTGTCCTAAGTAGTTTGATATTATATTTATTATTATAATAATATGGTAAATGATTACATTGACTTTTTTTTTAAGGGTCAATATCTCATTGTGTCACCTAGGCTCCAGTGGACTGATGTAATGTTAGTATTCTATAACCTTGAATTTCTGAGCTCAAGTGATCCTCAGCCTCTCAAGCAGCTATGACTGTAGGTTTGTGCCACCCTGCATGGATGATTTTTACATTTTTTTGTAAAAGCAGGGTCTTGTTATTTGGCTTAAACTGGTCTCAAACTCCTGGCCTTAAGCGATCCTCCTGCTATAGGCATGAGCCACTGTGCTTGGCCTACTTTAAAATGTGTGTGTTTGTCCCCATCAATAGTATCATTACTGCTATAGTATGTAAGAAGAGGGAGACAAAATTGAAAGGTCATTTCTTTCTTTTCTTTTTTTTTTTTTGAGACAGTTTCACTATATCACACTCAGTAGAGTGCTATGGCATCACAGCTCATAGCAACCTCAAATTCTTGGGCTCCAAGGATTCTCTTGCCTTAGCCTCCCAAGTAGCTGGACTACAGGCACCTGCCACAATGCCCTGCTACTTTTTTGTTGTAGTTGTTGTTGTTTAGCAGGCCCTGGCCAGGTTCTAACCCACCAGCCTTGGTGTATGTGGCTGGCGCCCTAACCACTGAACTATAGGTGCCGAATCTGAAAGGTCATTTTTTATATCAAATAGATGCTTTTCTATTAACAGTTTAACATGACATTTTAAGTAATGTATGTTTTTAGGAACCTGATTTGGAGGCACTGGCGTGGAGGACAGCAGAAAGGAAAAGAAAAGCAGATCTGAGGCATAAAGAGGCACTGAAAGTACAGAAACATCAAAGAGAAGTATTAATGAACCAAAAATCCTGGTAAAGTAATAATAATTGTTATCATAGTCTCAGCTGAAACTGACATGGCTGGAAGTAGAGGCTACATAGGATAGTTTGTAAGCATATAATAAAGAAAAGTCATGTAGTACATCCATTCCATTTGTTAAACTTGGTTTAAAAATGCAGGGGGCAGAGCAAGCTGGCAGAGGGGATGCATCTCTGGATCAACTCTCCGCGCGGTTTCAGGTGAGAGTGAGGGGGCTGGATCTTTCCCTGCGTGGACTGTTGGCAGAGATAGGCAACACAGGGTGTGCAGCAAAGAGGTGGATTGCTGGACTGGAATTGTAACCCAGCACCGCAGCATCTGCCAGAGAAAACTTGGCGCCACAGCTAAAGCAGTGCCAGCCGCTTTGGCCCGTGACCTGAGGCGGCAGCAATCACCCCTCCCTCACGGAGGACTACTATTCCCAATTTGTGGGGAGTTTGGGTGTTTTGTAGAAAGTGTGAAGTCTTTGTGGTGCTGAGAGCGACAGCAGCAACCAGTCCCTCCCTCACGGAGACTGATGGAAAAGTCTGTGCTGAGGCGCTAAAGTGGCCAGCGCCAGTGGCAACCAGTCCCTTCCCCGTGAAATATTACAATTTTCAGTTCAAGGGGAAACTAGGAGTTGAGTGGAAAATCTGGTGACCCGTGGACTCCTGTGCCAAATTTGGAGGGCAGAGAGAGGTGCCATCTAGAACAGGACAGCTGAGGCTGGGCAGCCAGTCAGGAAGCAGATATATTGTGAAACTTCAAAAATGGCATCTCCATAGCACCTTTTCCTACTGGCCAAGTGTGGTGAGCTGAATCTCACCTGACATGAAGGCTGTTAACCAGTTTGATGAAGATATTTCAAATTCTATATAAAAACAGCCCACTGTATCCCATGACAGTATTAATGTACACAGCTATGATTTAATAAAAAAAATAATGTGATGGGGAAAGTGATTTTGCTTAGGTGAACATAGTAATTAAGGAGCTTTCTCTCTAGTTATGGTTTCAACATAGCTAGTTTAGCAGCAATTACTAAGTTTCTGGAGAAATGTATGGCTAGTTTATAGTGCACTTCAACCATAATCCATCTCTGACATAGAAAAGAAATGAAGGAGTAATTAAGAACATCAAAAGGGGTTATGTAGGGTGGGGGGTGGTGGCTCATGACTGTAATCCTAGCACTCTGGGAAGCCAACCTCTGCCTGAGCTCAGGAGTTTGAGACCAGCCTGAGCAAGAGTGAGACCCCCATCTCTAAAACTGGCCAGGCATTGTGGTGGGCACCAGTAGTCCAGCTACTTGGGAGGCTAAGGTAAGAATTGCTTCAGCCCAAGAGTTTGAGGTTGCTGTGAGCTGTGATGCCACGACACTCTACCTGGGGTGACAAAGTGAGACTCTGTCTCAAAAAAAAAAAAAAAAAAGTTGTGTAGACTGTGGAAGTCATTAGTATTTTTTGCATGTTGTAAAAATTAAGGGCCCTGTTACTAGTGGTGATTTTATACAATGGCCCATTTTTATCAACATTTCTAGTAGGTTGCTCTTAACTCTTCTATACTAAAGAATATTGTATGTTTGTTGGCTTGGCACCCACTGTAGAGCTTTGTGCCTTTGGATATGCCTCTTTCAGCTGGTAAACATCCTCTGACATGCCCACTGTGTATAGACGCTTGCCCTTTATTAAACAGCATACCAAGCCTGTGGGATCAAACTGGAAGATTTCTTGAGATTCCATGACTTTTATTTTTTAACCATGAGAGTTGTACTGTGTGATATGACTACAGAGTGATTAATTGCTGCCATCTCTTGTTTTTAAGGCGTATAAAAGCTCGAAAGGAAGCACTGATGGTGGAAAAAGAGAGGTCTGCCAAAATTACAAGTCTGCCCCCTCCTCCTCCACCTCTGTTTGAGGTAAATTTCTCTGAGTGTTAAGAGGTACTAGGTTATGGTAATTCTTCTTTACTGTTAGAATTCGTTGGAGGTAAAAATAACTGTCATTTGTTTAAACTTAATTTTTAATTGTACAGAACCACTAGAGTATTTTAAAATAATCCTTATTTACCTGTAAATTCTTTAGTATGTATTTCTCTGATGGATAAGGACTTTTTTTTAGCCTAAAACTAATATTGTTACCAATATCATCTAACACCAAGTATGTGTTCAGCCTTCTCCAGTTGTGTTAAAAAAATTGTGTTGTTTGAAAAACTATAATAGTTTTGGTTTCTTATGAAACTATTTATAGTTCTGCCTTTTTTTTTTTTTTTTTAAATTTTGAGACAGAGCCTCAAGCTATCCCCCTGGGCAGAGTGCTGTGAGCACCACAGCTCACAGCAACCTCCAGCTCCTGGGCTCAAGCGAGTCTCCTGCCTCAGCCTCCCAAGTAGCTGGGACCACAGGTGCCTGCCACAACGCCTGGCTATTTTTTTGGTTGCAGCTGTCATTGTTGTTTGGTGGCCTGGGCTGGATTCGAACTTGCCACCTTAGGTGTATGTGGCTGGCGCCTTAGCCACTTGAGCCACAGGCGCCGAGCCTAGTTCTGCCTTTTTAAAAATGCCCTTTATTTATTGGGTAAAAAGAAATAAAAACTAGGTTATTTGTCCTATAGACTTTTCCACATGCTGGATGTGGCTCATTTTAAATAGTTACCTTTTCACAAATAAAGAAATTAAGGTTCGGATAAGTTAATACATTTGTATAAGTTATAAAGTAATGAGAGGAATCTATTTCTTTATGTGAGTAAAATGTATGCTTTTGTGATTTAGAGATCATCTAAAAAATTAAAGCAGAAATTAGTTTTTTAAAAGTGTTGGTTTTCAAAAAAAAGAATTATACATAAAACAAAAGTAGTAAATACCCTCAACTCACCGAAACAGCTGTAAAAAAACAGTTTTTTAGACTCTGTCTAAAAAAAAAAAAAAGAATAAGGATATTATCTTACACAACCCCAATACCATTATCTCGCTAAGGAAATTAACATTAATTCTTTACCACCACTACTATTCAGTTCATAATGAAAATTCTAGTTCTCTCTAAATTGTCTTATTTATTTTTTTTCTTTTTTAAAAACCAGGGTCTTGTCCAGATTCACAACATTGCTTCTGCTTGTTCTGTCTCTTTGGTCTCTTTAAATCTAAAACAGGGGTGTCCAACCTTTTTTTTTTCTCTGTTGCCCATTGAAAGAATAAGAGTTATTTTAGGCCACACATTAAATACATAAACTCTAATGAAAGCTGATTAGCAGAACAATCTGTGCATACTTTTTGCGATATCCAACACCACAGATAAGCAAAAAAGGTCCCCAGGGCCTGTGGGTTTGACACCCCTGAATTATTTCCTCCACCTCAAGCTTTTTTCAGACTTTCTGAAGAGACAGGTTAGTTTCTCGTGTTCTGCCTTTGTCTCACTGTTTGCACATGGTATCCTGCATTTTCATTAAACTAGAGGTTTAAAGGCTTGATTATGCTTGGGCAGGGATACTGCATAGACACTGCCATATAGTTTATTGCATCAATTAGGAGGCATAAAATGGAAGATTGCTCCCCTATTAATAATGCTAAGTTTGATCATCTGGTTATGGTGGTGACTACAAGAGATCACCATCAAATAGTTCCCTTTTTAATTCCCAAGTAATCTTAAGACAGACATAATTCTTCATTTCCCCCTACAATGTTCAGAGTACAGGGGTGGTATAGTAATCAATACCATTGGTGGTAAATGTGTTATTCTCTGCTTTTCTGTGAATATCACTGTGGATTTGTGGATTTTTATTTATTCAGTGTTACATAGTCATAGTCATTCTTTTTATTCTGGCTGACGTTTATAATGTCTGAAATCAGGTCAGTAGGAGAGTTTGCTCTGTATCCTCATTACTACATGAGTATGTCCTTGCTCTCTGGCCCAGCAGATGACCTAGGCACACTATGTACTTACCCTGTCCCACTTCTGGAATCTCCAGAGTCCTGGTTCTTTTTTTGTTAACTAAATTTTCTTCTGAGAGAACTATTTACCTGGTAAAGAGGGTAGTTATTGTGTACTCCCTCCTGTAATCTCTGGGAGACTGAGGCAGGAGAATCACTTGAGGTCAAGAGTTTGAGACCAGCCTGAGCAAAGTGAGACCCATCTCTACTAAAAATAGAAAAATTAGCTGGACATGGTGGTACACACCTATAGTTCCACTTACATTGAAGGTTGAGGCGGGAGAATCACTTGAGCCTAAGAGTTTGAGGTTGCTGTTAATGAGGCTGATCCTATGGCATTCTAGCCCAGGTGACAAAGTAAAACTCTGCCTTAAAAAGAAGATTGTAATGGTACTGGCTTTTTAAATTCATATCTCATTTAATCACCAATTATTACTGCATGGTGATATAATTCCTGTTTCACAAATGAGGAAAATTGAAAGTCAGGGGCTAATTAACTGACCAAAGTCATCGAATAGATAACTAAGTTTATGTCAAGGTCAGACTAATTCTGTAAAACTCAAAATGATCTTTTTACTGTGACACATAGCTTCCCATGAATATACCTTTCAGAGCTCACTCTGTTTAAGTGAACTATTTAGACACTAAAGTCTACAAATGTAAACAACCATAATTTTTTCGTAAGACTTTTAAAGAACAGTTTGCGTTGAAACCCCCAGGATACTATAAAGACTTAATCATATAGTAGGCATCTTCTGTATTATATTGTACATATTAAAGACATACTACTTCATCTTTTCTGCACTGCCTTCAGAGATAGTTCGCCAGATGTAGGAGAAAATTAACTTTGTTTTATTTGTAGTCATAGAACTTCTTCTCTTGAGGATGCTCTTTGTTGTTGTTGTTTAAGAAGAGATTTGGCCTTGCTGTGTTGCCCAGGTTGGAATGCAGTGGTTGTTGACCATTGTGGTTATAGTGCAGTGCTGCCTTGAACTCATGGGCTCAAGCATCCTCCCACCTCAGCTTCTTGGGTGGGAGCTAGACCTATCAGGCATGTGCCACTAGCCCTGGCCTTTTTTTTCTTCTTTTCCTTTGCTATGTGAGCCAATCGCAGGTACCTCAGAGGGCTGGTTTTGCCCTGTACCTGCATAGATAAGACTAGAAATAGTTACCATGCAGCAAAATTAACACTGGAAGATAAAACACAGGAAGGGCTCGGTGCCTGTGGCTCAGGTGGCTAAGGCACCAACCACATACACCTGAGCTGATGGGTTCGAAGCCAGCTCAGGCCTCCAAACAACAATGATGGCTGCAACCAAAAATAGCTGGGCATTGTGGTGGGCACCTGTAAATCCCAGCTACTTGGGAGGTGGAGGCAGGAGACTCACTTGAGCCTAGGAGTTGGAGGTTGCTGTGAGCTGTGATGCACACCGCACTCTACCCAGGGTGACAGCTTGAGGCTCTGTCTCAAAAAAAAAAAAAACACACACACAGGAGGTAAACCAAGTGATTTTTAAATCATTAACAAACCATCCTAACTCTTCCAGCATGAGTATGTATTGGAGTAAGTACTTAAGTGAATTTCACTAGAGATAATGTTATAGTTGATAAGGATTGGTGGTAATTTAAATCTCAGACTGATCCCAATTTTGCATGGGTTCCAAATTCAATCTATGTAATTGCCTCTATTCTGGTATTTTAAAGTTGAATGTAAACTGAATTACATTTTAATGTTAAATTGCATAATTTTGCAGATTTGTTTTCTTCTGTACTTTGTCAAGAAGCCTATAGTTAATTTTTTAAAGGCATGATTTAAAAACTATTAAGATTCTTTTGGAGAGTGAAACATTCTTATCTAATGTGTATTACCATCTCTGATTTTGTTTTGTGACTTCATCCCATACTCATGTATGTTACAAGTAAATCTTTGATTAATTCTCAGCTTATTAAATTTTCTCCCTTTCAAGCTTGTGTTAAATTTATCATCTCAGAGCAGCGCCTATGGCTCAGTGGGTAGGGTGCCTGCCCCACGTACCAAGGGTGGTGAGTTCGAACCCAGTCCTGGCCAAATTACAACAAAAAAATAGCCAGGTGTTGTGATGGGCCCCTGGAGTCCCAGCTACTTGGGAGTCTGAGGCAAGAGACGCGCCTAAGCCTAGGAGTGGAGGTTGCTGTGAGTTGTGTGATGCCACGGTACTCTACCAAGGGCAATAAAGTGAGACTGTCTCTACAAAAAAAAAAGAGAAAAAAAAATCTCTAGGGCCTGGTGTGGTGGCTCACGCCTGTAATCCTAGCACTATGGGAGGCTGAAGCAGGTAGATTGCCTCAGCTCAGAGGTTTGAGACCAGCCTGAGCAAGAGCAAGACCCCATCTCTAAAAATAGCTGGGCGTTGTGATGGGAACCTGTAGTCCTAGCTACTTGGGAGGCTGACTCAAGAGAATCGCTTGAGTCCAAGAGTTTGAGGTTGCTGTGAGCTATGATGGTAGGCACTGTCCTGAGGGTGACCAAGTGAAATTCCGTTTCAAAAAAAAAAAAAGAATTTATCATGTCAGTATTGCCATTTTATAACATTGTAAATGTTTTCTCATATATCAATTAATTCCCACAATAATTGTCACAATGATATATGATATAGGGATAGCTATATACCTTCTTTTCTTGGGAAAGATGAGGGACAGAGAAGTTAAGGGACAGCTAGGATATAGTATAGAGGAGACTCAGTGGAAATGTTAGCATTTATTTGTGCATCATTTTGGTTTATTATTTTAATTTTTCCCTAATTGTTAGAACCTGTAGTTGTTAAAACTTATTCTGAGCTCCTTGAAGGCAGGAGCTTTTATTTTATTTTACTTTTCAGTAACATTCACAATGCCTAGAATGGTTTTTTTTTTTTTTTTTTTTTGAGACAGAGCCTCAAGCTATCCCCCTGGGTAGAGTACCGTGGCATCACAGCTCACAGCAGCCCCCAACTCCTGGGCTCAAGCGAGTCTCCTACCTCCGCCTCCCAAGTAGCTGGGACCACAGGTGCCCGCCACAACGCCCGGCCATTTTTTGGTTGCAGCCATCATTGTTGTTTGGCGGGCCCGGGCTGGGGATTCGAACCCACCACCTTAGGTGTATGTGGCTGGCGCCTTAGCCACTTGAGCCACAGGCGCCGAGTCCTTAGAATGTTTTAATACATAGTACACACTGAAGTTCTTTATTCAGTTGTTTTAATTAAACATCAGTGTGTAGCAGGTTATGGACTGTTTGCATTTTTGATGAAATATAGGAAAGGGATGGGGGGAAAGTAGTTTTTCTTTCATTTTTCTGAGACTTGTTTTATTCTGGAGTAAGTGTAATTTAAATATTGGCAAGTGTTTTAGGACTAGAACTCAAAAGACATCATTAAACATTGAGAAAAGAAGTAAGGGTAGTTTGAACTACAGGTAGAATTTTTGTGATTAGATATGAAATAGGGGGCGGCACCTGTGGCTCAAAGGAGTAGGGCGCCAGCCCCATATGCCGGAGATGGCGGGTTCAAACCCAGCCCCTGCCAAAAACTACAAAAAAAAGAGAAAAGAAATAGGACATAATAGTGAATGTAGCTTTCCTGTAAGTATAACAAAGTGCTTTTAATTTGATTTGACATGCCATATAAGCACTTTCATATTCAGATTTAAAAATGAAATGTCTCTTTAAATAACTTAGACATTAAGATGATTAAAAGACATGGATTATGTTAAAGCTACCTGGAAGATGTTTTGAAGTATTAGTGAATTTGGTACTTTTATTAAAATTTAAAATAATTTAACTCTGGGAAAAAGACATTTCATCGTGAGAAGATTTTAGCTTATCTCAGATGAGAAATATTGAAATACAAATTACTTCTTTGTATTGGATTTAACTTTAAATGAAAATTAATGCTTTTATCCTATTTTCTTGTATTTTTTTATGTTCCATTTTTCAGAACATCGAAGTAAAGAGAATTTCTGCAGTGAAAACCAATAGTTCTACCTATCATCACCTTTGCACTTTTGTGAATAGAGAGATGGACACAAAGCAGGTGATTGATTTGTTTGTTCATGTCCTTACTTTATTATTTCTGTGTTCACTGAATTGAATGATATCTTGGTTCTATGTATGATGTTCACCGATTTAAAAATCTGAATAATTCTAACCATCCTATGGTAGTAATAATGATTTAAAAATCTTTTAAATAGGCTTTGAATTCTCATGTCGGGTATATGAAATTTTAATATGAATAAAAGAAAATAGTTGGCTATTAAATGGTTATATTTTAATACATGAACTGCCATGTGAGTTGTATTTAAATTATGCTAGTTGTGAGCACAGGGTCTTATGAAGCCTATACATGGTGGACATAAAGTTCTTGTGTAATTTAAAATAGTTTAACATAGCAAATTGCACAAACTTTATTTCCACCTGGTATATCTCACATGTCTCTTATCCTATCCTAACCTAATAAAACACCATGGCCCCAAGGAAAAAGAAAAATTTTTCTACTTTGGCAGTTAATGTGTTAAAACAGCAGATTTTTAATCTTTTTTATCATAAAATAATGCATGTTATTTGGGAAAAATTTGCATATACACATATGTGCAAACTATAGGAAAAACGCCAATGATTGCATCACTGAATAGTTAATATTTTAATGAATATTATAGCTGTTATGTACAAACATATACACACATTTTTCAAAATATGATTTTTAATAGCCACTTCATATTTCATCATAGGATTTACGTACCCATTGGTTCACTTTGTGCTTCTGTAAATAATGCAGACGTAATGATCTTGTACATTTTGGCTTGGAGCCTGTAGCACAGAGGTTATGGCGCCGGCCATATACACCGAGGCTGGTCGGTTCATACTGGGCCCAGGCCAGCTAAACAACAATGACAACTGCAACAAAAAAATAGCTGGGCATTATGGTGGGCACCTGTCCTCCCAGCTACTTGGGAGGCTGAGGCAAGAGAATTGCTTAAGGCCAAGAGTTTGAGGTTGCTGTGAGCTGCGACGCCACAGCATTTTACCCAGGGTGACAGACGTAGTGACACTCTCAAAAAAATAAAACAAAATAAATAAAAATAATCTTCTACCTTTTCATCGACAATAGAAATGACTGGTTCCAAATTTTATAACATTTGATACAGACCATTAAATTGCCTTTTAAAAAGAAAGCATCAGCAACATAGGACCATGGCCATTTTACCATACCCTTGTTTGCATAGAATATTATGATTTAAAAATTATTGCTAGTCTTAAGAGTAACAAATAATACACCCTTATTATAATTGCTATTTCTGCCAGGTGGGGTAGCTCATGCCTGTAAGTCCTCATACTCTTGGAGGCTGAAGTGGGTGGATTGCTTGAGTTTGAAGTTTAAGACCAGCCTGAGCAAGGGTGAGACCCTATCTCTACTAAAAACAGAAAAATAAGCAGGGCGTTGTGGGTGGCACCTGTAGTCCGAGCTACAAAGGAGGCTGAGACAAGAGGATTGGTTGTTTGAGGTTGCTGTGAGCTATGGATGCCATAGCATTCTACCCTGGCAACAGAGTGAGATTCAGACTAAAAAAAAAAAAAAAAAAGAAAGTGTGTATGATCATTATTTCTTTGTGACACTGGTTTTTAATTTTCTTATGTTGGATATATTTGGATACTAGGAAAATAAACCTTCTCAACATAGTATTCATATGGACTTTAGAATGCAGCAAATACACATTTTAGTTGACTGATTCAGTTTTAAAATCAGTATTTAGTTAAAAGACCTAAAATGAAATATCATTATCATAGAATGAATTTCTAAGATACAAGAATAAATCTGAGATTTATTTAAAATCATAAGTTATGATTTCAACATTATAGGAATAACTTTGGTCTCTTGCTGACTTGCTTTTGTGATTACTGCATTTTTGCAATATTATAAATATTGCCTTTCAACTAAGATTGGTGAAGAAATTTTTTTTCCTAGCTCCAGTGGCGTCGGATACTGGTGATGATATAAAATTAAGTGATTAAACTTTCTTTTTTGAAAGTTTCAATTTCTGGACTCGAAGATTGGATCAGTAGTTACAAAACAGTTTTTTTGTTTGTTTTTTGAGACAGTCTCACTATGCCGATACCTCAGTAGAGTGCTGTAGCATCACAACTCACAGCAACCTCAAACTCTTGGCCTTACGTGAATCTCTTGCCTCAGCCTCCCAAGTTGCTGGAACTACAGGTGCCCACCACAACACCCAGCTTTTTTGTTGTTGTTGCAGTTGTCATTGTTATTTAGCAGGCCTAGGCTGGGTTCCAACCCCCCAGCTCCCGTGTTATGTGGCCAGTACCCTAACCAGTGAGCCATGGTTGAGCCTGCAAAGCAGTTTTATGACAGCAGTCCCAGAAACTAAAGCTTTGTGTACTGATTGAATAAGATGCTTCTGAATATTTTCAGAAATAGATTTATGATTGTACACATTCTAAAATTTTCCTTTATTTGTTGCTTCATACCATCATTTAGGAGAAAACTGTCCTAAAAACCTGGGATTTAAAAGGTGATAAGCAATGTTTGGCTTTCAGGATAAAATTCATTTATACTCAGCTTATATTACATATATCACATGCACAATAATTTAGGATTTTTCCTGAACTATAATGATGGGATACTTACAGCAGATATCATATAAAAAATACTTGCTTTTGGCTCGGTGCCTATAGCTCAAGCGGCTAAGGTGCCAGCCACATACACCAGAGCTGGCAGGTTCGAATCTACCCTGGGCCTGCCAAACAATAATGACAACTACAACTAAAAAAAAAAAAAAAATAGCTGGGTGTTGTGGCAAGCGCCTGTAGTCTCAGTTACTTGGAAGGCTGAGGGAAGAGAATCACTTAAGCCCAAGAGTTTGAGGTTGCTGTGAGCTATGACACCACGGCACACCACCCAGGACAAAAGCTTTGAGACTCTGTCTCAAAAAAAAAAAACTTGCTCTATTGGTATATGTGTTTTTTGGTTTTGGACAGTCTCACTCAGTGCCCCGGATAGAGATAGAGTGCTGTGGTATGGTGAGCCACTGGGCTCGGCTTGTATAAATGTTTGAATAGTTTTCTTCAGCTGCTTTCTGCAAATAAACTATTTTCAGGCCTGGCATGGTGGTTTAGGCCTGTAATCCTAGCATTCTGTGAGGCTGAGCAGAAAGATCCCTTGAGTCTCAGGACTTTGAGACTGTCCTGAGCAAGAGGGAAACCCTATCTCTACTAAAATAGAAAAAGTTAGCCAGATGTTGCATTGTGTACCTGTAGTCCCAGCTACTCCATAGGCTGAGGCTGGAGGATCTCTTGACCTCCAGGAGTTTGAGGTTGCAGTAAGTTAGGCTGATGCCACCATACTCTATCCTGGGCAACAGAGAGAGATGCTGTCTCAAAAAAAAAAAAAAGGCAGAAAAAAAAGAAACTGTTTTCATTTGTCCAGTTAGCCTTTTTAACACGTAAGAGCTGCTATTGTATTTTTTTTTAATATCCTGATAAAGTAACTCCAAAATCTCTTGTATGTTATAAAATACATCTTTGGCTAAAGTACAGGGATGCAAGTGGCCGGCTGTCGTCCCACTTAGAGTCAGTAATTCTCTGCATGTTCTGCTACAGTCACTTTCTATACATACGACTAAACAAAAGTGCATATGTTTGAAAGTCCTGCATTACTGTGGCTTTCTTCATATCTATTCTTTTGTCAATGACAGTTACATAGCAATTTTTTTTGAGACAGAGTCTTACTATGTCGCCCTGGGTAGAGAGCTTTGGCGTTGTAGCTCACAGCAACCTCAAACTCCCTGGCTTAAGTGATTCTCTTGCCTCAGCCTCCCCAGTAGCTGGGACTTCAGGCACCCGCCACAATCCCCAGCTATTTTTGGTTGCAGTTGTCGTTATTTAGCAGCCTGAGCCTGTGGATGTGGCTGGTGCCCTACTCACTGAGCTACTGGCATCCGAGCTGAGCACTTTTTAAAAAATGTGTTTTTCATTCTAAAAGTATTTCTCCAATCCGATCCAATTTATTGTTTCCTGTGAGACCTAGAAATGGCTGTAAAAGGTAAAGCTGAAATAGTTAAGTTCCTCATCAATTTACCATGTTCTATCATACTTAAAAAGACTTCTGTCCAAACATGAGATGCACAAGGTACAGGGGTGTATTTATTAATATCATTTACCATTTTGTGTACATAGGTTATATTTCATGAAAAATTTTTTCAGAAACATGTTGTCTAAATAAAATTTCTTGACTGGGATTCATAATTTTTGCAAATTTCACATACCTTTTATTTTCAAGTACTGAAAATGTTATCTAACAATTATTTCACCATATTTTTATTTAAGTTTTTAATTGGATTGACACAAATCTATAAAAGATTGTTTTACTAAAACATTCTTTTAAAATCTTGTTTTCAAGTTTGGTCAGTAAGAGTAAAATTTATTTTTTGGTCCCTAAATTTTTGCTAACCCTTCATTTTCTTCATATCCTTAATTTATTATGTCTGGACTGATAAGTTATCATGCATATTATATGCTATTTTGAAGTTTTTCCTTCCCTTAAAATTTTGGTTTGCCATGATTAACATTCTGCTTTTAATTTGTCCTCGTGAGATGTGAATAAGCAACCTTTTTCTTAAAAACATTATGTCCTAAATGAATTGAAATACTGTTCTTAGAGGTTATTTTGTTTCATTGTTATACCTGTTGATATACTAAAGAGTTCTATTGAGATTATAATTTTGACTTGATCAAAACCTTTTTGTTGGCTCGGCGCCTATAGCTCAACCGGCTAGGGCGCCAGCCACGTACACCTAAGGTGGCAGGTTCAAATCCCCAGCCCGGACCCGCCAAACAACAATGATGGCTGCAACAAAAAAAAAGCCGAGCCGGGCGTTGTGGCGGGCGCCTGTGGTCCCAGCTACTTGGGAGGCGGAGGCAGGAGACTCGCTTGAGCCCAGGAGTTGGAGGTTGCTGTGAGCTGTAAAGCCATGGCACTCTACCCAGGGGGACAGCTTGAGGCTCTGTCTCAAAAAAAAAAAAAAAACCTTTTTGTTCTGGTGTTATTTAGATTTACATAAATACTTGCTGGCTTAAAGAAGATATAATATTGTTAGTAAACTTGTTTGGCTGGTGTATTCTTTCTCAATTTGTTACCTATCAGTCTCTACCTATTTGTCAGTCTTTGAAAATCTTTAATAATTTTACATGGTCATAATTATTGTTTCATCTAACAGAATTTCAACATATCAAGGAAATTATTTTCCGCTAGTATAATTAGTATTTGGCTTCTACATGCTTCTCTGGTTTTCGTTTTTCCCTAAACAAAAAGATTTTCCACTCCTGATTAGATTTAGAATTTTTTTTTTTTTTTTTTGAGAACAGAGCCTTAAGCTGTCCCCCTGGGTAGAGTGCTATGGCTTTACTGCTCACAGCAACCTCCAACTCCTGGGCTCAAGCGAGTCTCCTGCCTCCACCTCCCAAGTAGCTGGGACCACAGGTGCCCGCCACAACGCCCGGCTCTTTTTGGTTGTAGCCATTATTGTTGTTTGATGAGTCTGGGCTGGATTTGAACCCGCCACCTTAGGTGTACATGGCTGGCGCCTTAGCCGGTTGAGCTATAGGCGCCGAGCCTGTTTATAGATTCTTAACTACTAATTTGTGGGTATTTATCTTTAAGCAGTATTGATTTAATGGAATTTATTTTCTTAAAAAAGATGGAGGTGCCCAGCGCAGTAGCCTGTAATCCTAGCACACTGGAAGGCCGAGGCGAGTGGATTGCCTGAGCTCAGAAGTTCAAGACCAGCCTGAGCCAGAGCAGGACCTCATCTCTAAAAATAGCCAGGTGTTATGGCTGGCATCTAGTCCCAGCTATTCAGGAGGCTGAGGCAAGAGGATTGCTTGAGCCCAAGAATTTGAGGTTACTGAGAGCTGTGATGCCACAACACTAGTGGGAGCAACAAAGTGAGAGAGTCTGCCTCAAAAAAAAAAAAAGATGGAGGAATGTGTTTGGATGAGCATAACCTGGTTTGAAATGAACAACTTGTAAAACTTTGAACAAAGAATTTGATCCTTTTCATAGATGGGTGCTGGTGATAATTAACTCTTCTTACCATTTAATTTAAGTAGAAAACATAGTTTTAAAGTTTTATTTTTTAGTTGTTATTTCACACTTCTGAAAAGAATTATCTAAAGTGTTGTTGATTGATTGCTAGCCAGATGCTCATTTGGCTGCTGCAGAAGAAGCAAAACGATTGGAAGAACTGCAGAAACAGGCAGCACAAGAGAGAACGCAACAGTTTGAGAAGGCACATGTGCGGGGTTTCCAAGCAATGAAAAAGATCCACCTGGCCCAAGTAAGAATTGAATTCTCTCTGACCACTAAAGATGGACTTGCTGATAGCATTGCAGAGCTGATTAGTGAATGCGCTCAAAGAAGGGTGGGGAGGGTTGTAAATACTGTCTCTGATTCATAGGATTTTAAATTTCCTAACTTTCTTTGCCCTCCTGTTTGAAGTTTTGTTAAGCTATTCTCACAGTGTTACTGCTGTTCTAAAACTTTTTTTTTTTTTTCTTTCAGTTCTTAGCAAGGGCTGGGTTTGAACCTGTCACCTCCGGTATATGGGGCTGGTGCCCTACTCCCTTGAGCCACAGGCACCGATCTCTGTTCTAAAACTTTTACTGATGAATTTATTAAAAGTTTAATATTCTAATCAGTGCAGGAAGAACTGGAGAAGAAATTAATCACTTTTCAAATATAATTTTTTAATTGTATTTGTGCTATATAAATTTGAGGATTTTAATTCCTTAAATATTTATTGATCAAAGCAGCTTTTGGCTTTGCAGAACATTGATTCAAAAGTAAAGTCATGATCCTGCTATCAAGGAGCTTTAAAAAAGTGCCTGTCAGAGATGTGCAAAATATGTGTCATGAAACTGGCCTTATGGCTGTGCCTTTACTTCTGTCATGTTTATTCATTTAGTGTTTAACTTCTGAAATGTAGCATAGAACTAATTCTTAATTCTGACTAGTGATGTGGGTGTTTTTAAACACCCATTTAGGAATGAGTTTCTAACAAGTACTTAAAAACTCATTGGGAATTAAATATTTAGAAAAGTTTATGTACATAATTTAAACTAAATCATAAGCTTCTCCCTTAAATTTTTAGCTTTTATATCCTGGGAGTGAATTATTACTATAATAGCTGAATGTCTAAATTATTGTCAGTAATTCTGACAATTAAAGCTTAAGCCTATAGAAAAACACACGTGAAAAGCAGCCATAAATTGTACAGATTCTTCCATAAAAGCAGTAGTGGGCTCCATAGTCTTTCTGCTAGGATTTTCCTCTCTTCTTCACTAATTAGCTGTTTGATCTCAGGCAAATTATTTAGCTTCTCTGAGCTCTGTTTCATCATCTATTTTTTAAGGATTAAATGATGTTAGAAAAGAAATGTGCCTTGAATTTCCTAAGTTCCCAGGAAGTGGTCGTGGTTAGTGGTCATTGCTATTATATAATCTAAGTAGAATAATATTCCAATCTTTCAGTCAGCTAGAATAGTATACTTATTCAAATAACTTTGAAGTTAATTTAACAAGATGATTAAAATCTTAATATAGGTGAAATAAATTCACTTATAATTCTTTTTCAGGGCATAGCAAAAAACAAAATTATCCCAAGTGACAAACACTTTGTTATGCAGGCTTTCTCCACCTTATTATAGACTTGATGTCACTTACATAAGAATAGTTGTTAAAAATAGTCGAATCTCACTGCTAATAGAGGATTTCCTTTTTCTTGTCTGAACCTTTCTGCTGCAGACTGTTTTTGTGCCTTGAGGCCTTGTTTTCTGCTCGTGTCTGTGGACACTAGTATTTGGCCTCTACCTGCTTCTCCAGTTTCCATTTTCTTTAATCGCCCTTGCCTTCCGTGCCCTAGTTATGAGGCTCAGTGTATATTCTCTGAATACCTCATTCCTTTATCTGCATACCTTTGTGTGGCAGTGGTTTTTTCTTCCACATACTCATTCTCTTTTACCCACTTTTATCTGATAAATCCCTATCCCAGGGAATGTGACATCTTCCTTTATTCCCCTCTTAGGGCCTACCTCCAAAATTCAGTTAGATAACTTCACTAAAACACTGTGCTTACACTTTCATATAAGCCACACTCTTCAAGCTTAGAGGAATACATTCACATCCCCTTTCAATCATGGGGATTCATGAGAGTGTGAAGTAGCAAGAAATATTTTCTCTTAAGCCTTGGTGTTTTGGTCTTAAGTGTCTGGTTCTTAAGTGTCTTGAGTCTTGGTGGTTATATGAAACAGATATATGGAGAATTGGAACAAAGTTAGGAGCCGTGGCAACTTACATACAAAATAACTTTATGACTTTGCTCAGAAAGAAAAACTAAGACTGTAGATAATTCTTGAACCACCCTCTCATAGCACTTACTAATATAATACTACCTGTTTGTTGGTCTCACTAGTAGGCTAGAGTTGAGATTGTATCCCTAGCACTTAACATGGTATCTGGCATTTAGCAGATATTTGTTGAATAAATAGATGAATTATTGTCTTTTTGTGGTAGAACAAATAGCAGAGGATGAGGGGCACGGTAAGGCCCTACTCCTCACAATTTCTACCACTTTCCCCCGTTATTAATGTTACTATACAAATTTGTGATTCAGCTGTCATTCGTTCTCTTTATTCTTGAAGAATCAAGAGAAACTAATGAAAGAACTCAAACAACTACAACAAGAGGACCTGGCACGTAGGAGACAGACTGTAGCACAAATGCCACCACAACTGGTTGAACTTCCATACAGACGCAGTGAAATGAAAGAAGACTGGCAGAGAGAGTTGGAATTCGCCTTTGAAGATATGTATAATGCAGACAGGAGTAAGATGCTTTCAGTAGACTTTCAATAGTGTGTTTAAATGTTTGGGTGGGAAAGTATATTTGTAGTGATAAAGCAGGTTTTGATAAGAGTTCTGTTTTGAAAAAGGCCCTCACATTTTACTATGTGATGGCCTTTAAAATTTTGTGATCAAATTCTTTTTAATCATTTTGGAATGGAAATTTGTCTCTATATTTCTTTATTAAGAGGTGAAAGGAAACCTGATTTTGCACCTTGAACCAGAGCCTTTGCCCACTGTGACTGATCAGATCCAAGATGAAGAACTGAACCTTTCAGTGGAACAAGAAAATTTAGATGAAGCTGAAAACCTTCCAGTGACAGAAGCTGAAAGAATATGTTCTAGTGAAACAGACGGTAAAAACCCCTTCTGAGCTGAACATCACAGTATTTCACAGGGAAGAAAATGTTAATCATTAGCCAATAATTAGGAATATCTGGTTTATTCTAAGTGCAAACAATGACTAATAGTAATTGGAGTGGTGGCAAGAGAAAACATTCTTATAGTTGCATCATTAAAGATCCTTTACATAGGAGGAAAGCTATTTTATACATATGTACATATAATTTGATGATTGCTATTTAAGTTTGATGCTGAATTTTGCATTTTTTTGGAAGGTTAGCATAGACATTCATCAAATCACCAGAGAGCCTGTTGTGCTCAGTGATTGCTGGTACTTCCCGTATGATGAGGAATAGCACAAACTGGGGTTGCCTAACCTTCATCTCTATCCCTAGCATTCTGAACTTTTTTTCTTGGCTGTCAAACAAGTGCGTAAATCTCAGTGTCTAACAATAAACTTATCGTCACTTGCCTGCTGAAGCCCTCTCTTCCTCTCTCCCTTACCGTAGTGGATGGTGTCACCATGTGTAATTACCCACGCTGGGCCCATGTGAGTTACCTTTAATATTTCCCTCCCTTTTACCTCCACATCTTCTCTTTGTAAAATGACCTCTTTTCCTCCCCCATATTTACTGCTATTGGCTTTGTTTAAAACCACTCAGCCCTTTCTTATTAGCCCCGCTCCGCCCTCTGGTGTGGGGTAGCCCTTGGGGGTTCCAACTTTATGTAGGTCTCCTCAGGTTGGGGCTCTTTATCTCTTACGCCCGCACTGCTATCCGGACAGAAGTGTGAGGTTACTGGGTTTTGACTTCTGTGTAAACTTGGCAGAAGGTGATTTCAGGACTCACTTGCTTTCCATGCAGGTTTGGATTTAAATTTCATTTTTGAACTCTCCAGAATCTTTTGCTTTCATACCAGATCAGCAGTGTCTTTAGAAAGTTATTTTCACTATTTCATTCAGCTTTTTCCATTATTTTCATTGGGAGTATCATTCATATTGCTAGTCTGTCAAAATTAGAAGCTAACAGGAAAATTTTTGTTTGTTTGTTTGTTTGTTTGTTTTTGAGACAGAGTCTTACTTTGTCACCCTCGGTAGAGTGCTGTGGTGTCACAGCTCACAGCAACCTTAAACTCTTGGGCTTAAGTGATTCTCTTGCCTCAGCCTCCTAAGTAGCTGGGACTACAGGCGCACGCCACAACACCTGGCTGTTTTTAGAGATGAGGTTTCACTTTGGCTCAGGCTGGTCTTGAATTTGTGAGCTCTGGCAATCTACCCACCTCAGTCTCCCAGAGTGCTAGGATTTCACAGGCGTGAACCACCACGCTGACCTGGGACAATTACTCTTTAAAGCCTGCGCATCCTATTTGGAATTACTTTGATTTTTAAAAAAAAGCTAGGAATCCCATTGTTTTTTAATCTTTATTTTAAAATTTTGGCAACTATTGCTTCTCAGTCTTTTGGCTAAGATTAGGCTTAGTAAATATTAGTAACTAATTTGTTTATTGAAAAAGAGTGAGGGCTGGCACAGTGGCTTATTCCACTATGTAATCCCAGCAATTTGGGAGGCCAAATTAGGAGGGTCACTTGAAGTCTGGAGTTTGAAACCAGCCTGAGCAAGAGTAATATCCCTGTCTCTACAAAAAATAAGAGATTAGCTACTTGGGAGGCTGAAGTAGAAGGATCATTTGAGCCCAGGAGTGTGAGGTTGCAGTGAGCTATGATGATGCCGCTATACTCTAACCAGGGCAACAAGAGTAAGAACCTGTCTCCAAAAAAATAAGTAAATAAATAAAAGTAGGTGGATTAATGGTGAGTGAAATGAAAGACTCCAGTCAGAAAAGAATACCTAAGTTATGATTACATGTTTCTATGAAGTTTTGAAAAATACAGGCAAAACTAATCTGTTGTTTTGAAGTTAGAATAGTGACTGTCTTTAGGAGTACATTGATTGAGTGGAAAGAGGCATGAAGAAACCTTCTAGGTGCTGGAAACACTCTATATACTTTTCTGGATGTTGTTACATGACCGTAAAATTCATTAAGCTGAACACTTAGGTTTTTGTACCTTATTGTTTGTAAGTTATAACTCAGATTGTTTTGGACTTTTTTTTTTAGTTTAGGTTAGATAAAACCACAGTCTGCCAGTTTTTAACTTATTAAACATATTTTTAAATTTTATTCTTTAATTAATCCATAGAACTATGTACTTGCATCATTTTTGTCCTTTTAGAGAACTGCCAGTATTATACTAAGTTTTGGCATTGTGCCATCAGCCCATGTGGGAAAATGTTTGAAGAAATAACTTTATGGTTTTTTTTTTTTTAACTGAAGGAATCTGTTTATGAAGATAGGTAGGAGAAATTTTTCCCAGATAGTACCAGGAATAATTTGGGAACAATTGATTTGCTTTTTGGTAATAACGAATCATGTTTTCCTCTAGTTTAGTAAGAACAACAGAGCTATATGTGGGACTGTTATCTAGCATAGAATATAGAATCTCACAGCCCATATTTATAATATTAATCTTACCAATTAATTAGAAGGTACTGTATTTTGCTGCATAAACATGCTCCTGTATGTAATGTGCACCCATATTTTTGGCCTATACTTTTAGGAAAATGCTCCTCTAGAAAGGAGCTGGCTTTCAGCTGGGAGAGACGTATCTTGGGAGGGCTAACACTGCCCTGGTAAGATGTACATTGCACTGCCTGCCTGCAGCTGCCCACTCTGAAGGCTGCCCCTTCTCTCTCCTGGGAGCCCTTCCCTCCCAGCTGTCTCAGAAGCCACAGTGGAGATGGCCACAAACATGGCTGGTGGAGTGGGAGCTCCTGAGGCTGCTTAGCCCACAGGCAACCAGGCAGGTCCCTGGGGCTCCCAGTCTCCTTCCCATGGCCGAGCCTTGGCTTTGGCCACCTACCTCACCAGCCCCACCACCGCCCTCTCCTCTGATTGTAGCACTCACTCGAGGCCACTCCACCTAGCTCCTCCCAAGCAGGAACCCCATGCAGCTGGCAGGCCCAAGTGGGAGGGCAGCTGCCCAGGAGGTCTGCTGGGCTCCCCTGCTCCTGTGACTTACTGCTCATGCATAAGGTGCATCCCTATTTTTCCCTCAAACATTTTGGGAAAAAGTATGCATTATATACTATATTTTTGCCATCACTTAATAAGGAGAATAAATATCTTCCTGGTAAGTTTTTTGTTTGTTGGTAGTATTTTTTTTTTTTTTTTTTGGAGACAGTCTTACTTGGTTGCCTTGGGTAGACTGCTGGAATATCAGAGCTCACAGCAACCTCAAACTCCTGGGCTCAAGCAATCATCCTGCCTCAGCCTCCTGGCCTCCCAAGCAGTTGGGACTATAAGCACTCACCACTCCATCTGGCCAGTTTTTTTATTTTTAGCAGAGACAGAGTCTCTCTCATGCTCAGGCTGGTCTTGAACTCCTGAGCTCAAGCAATCCACCTGCCTCTGTTTCCCAGAGTGCTAGGATTACAGGCATTAGCCACCAAGCCCGGCCTCTTCCTAGTAAAGTTTTAAGCTTGAAATTCATGTTACATGCATATTTTTGGAAAATAGTTGAATTTTGGCACCTTTGCTATTTAAATTTAAGTTGAAAAATTATTGCTAATTATAAAACAGTGATTCGAGTCAAATAACATTGTTGTATGTACTATTAAATTGTAAATATTGAGGAAAATAAAATTGTGCTTTTAACTAGTGGTTATGGTGGTAACTGAGCATGAAGTTACAACAATTTGCCTGATATTAAATTAGTGCTGAGTAAGTTTTTTCTTTCTTTCTTTTAGTTCCCTTGGCAATGAAGACCCAAGAGATCCCTTCAAAAGTTCTTTTCAAGAAATTATTAAATAAGATCCGAAGCCAAAAATCTCTCTGGACAATTAAATCCATGTCTGAGGATGAAACTGAAATGATTACAAATAGTGAAACTGGTAGTAAAGCATCAACAGTCGAGTCAGGAACGATTGTCAGCAAAGAGAGAGCACCATCCTCTGGACAGGAGCAAGGTGGTTCTTTCTAAGAGTCTCATTTTATATAAATCTTTTTTAAGTTGTTTGAAATATGCTCATTCCTGAAAAAAAACCAAAGTATTATATAGAAGTCAAAAGGAAGAAAATATTATTCTGCTACTTAAAGGCTACAAACAAATGTGAAAAATCTTAGTAAATCACATTCCAGACCACTTTCAATATAGTCCTGTTATTGGTATACCTGTATATGTATTAATTCCAGTGTAGTCAAGGAATCAAATTTAATAGTTTCTTATTATTTAGGCTATTTCTTATTTTTCTTGGTACTTCTTGTGCTGCGGTAGGCATCCTTTTGGTGAAGTCTTTGGGTAATTATGTAATAGTTCTGTCTCCCACTCACCCTGTAAAACCTCCTTGAGGTACCTACTTATGTAGGTAAGTAGGCCTTATCTAAGGACACCATGGTGAATGAGAAAAGGCCTCAGTCTGTTCCCTTCTTTCATATCCTACATCCAAACCCTCAGCAAATCCAGTTGGTTCTGCCCTCAAAATATCCAAAGCCCGATCATTTCTTTCCAACTACATCTTCACATAAGCCCTGTTTGTTTTCTAGGGTGGGTTCCTGTAGTAGACTGCTGTCGTCAGCTTTTGCGTCTCCCTGTTATAGTCTGTTCACAGAGTAGTCCTCTTAAACACTCAGATCAGCTCATGTAATTTCTCTGGGTGAAACCCTCCGATAACTATGAGTTTTACTCAGTAAAAACCAAAGTGCATATAGTGACTTCAAAGTCTTCCATGATCTGTGCACACACCCCCACCACTACTCCCACCCTCTCTCTCTCTTTGGCTGCATTTTCTCCACACTTTCCAGCCATTGCACTGTAGACACCAGCTTCCTTACTCTTCCTCAAACTGAGCGAACAGATGACTTTACAGTTGCTTATCTTTTTGGCTAATTTTTGTATTTTTAGTAGAGACAGGGCCTTACTTTTGCTCAGGTTGATTTTGAAGTTCTGACCTCAAGTGATCCTCCCACCTTAACCTCTCAGAGTGCTAGGATTACAGGTGGGAGCCACTATACCTGGCCTAATTTTGTAATTTTTCCTGGAATAATTATATGATGGTTCTGTCCCGGGGCTGGGTATGGTGGCTCATGCCTATAATCTTAGTACTCTGGGAGGCTGTGGCTGTTGGATTGCTTGAGCTGAGGAGTTCAAGACTAGCCTGAGCAAGAATGAGACCCCTTCTCTACTAAAAATAGAAAAACTAGCCAAACTATAGAAAATAGTTCCAGCAACTCAGAAGGCTGAAGCAAGAGGATTGCTTGAACACAAGAGTTTAAGGTTGCTGTGAGCTATGATGATGCCATAACACTCTGCTCAGGATGACAGAGACTGTTGTCTCAAGAAAAAGCTGGTTCTATCCACCACTCATTCTGTAAAACTTCCTTGAGACCTTTTCTTGTTCACCATGTGTCCCTAGGTAAGGTATACTTCTCTAGCACATATTTGCAAGTAGGTGCCGAATAAGTAATTGAGTAAGTGAATGGATGCTCCATGGAAAGTGGCCACCCTGATATGATCAGAATAAATTGCTTTAACTTATCCACTATGGTTTCACAAATAAAAATCCTAGTATGTTAAGTATATGAGGGCTACATTGATATTTCTTTTGCTTTTCTTTTTTTTTTTTTTTTACTTAGATACCTTGTTTATTCTATTTAAGCTTTTTGATTGTGTTTGAAATTCCATATATCTTTTTAATCTGTTCTTCACTGTTTCTTTTTTCATGATTTCAGTCTTCTTATGTCTTGGGTTTAATGAGTAATATTAATATATCTGCTCAGCAGAAGGACTGGTTCTTTTTTTTTTTTTTTATGAGACAAAGTCTCCCTGTGTCGCCCTTGGTAGAGTACCATGGCATCACAGCTGACAGCAACCTCAAACTCTTGGGCTTGAGTGATTCTCATGCCTCAGTCTCCTGTGTAGCTAGGATTACAGAGATCCAACACAATGCCTGGCTATTTTTTGTTGCAGTTGTCGTTGTTTAACTGGTCTGGGCTTGGTTAGAACCCGCCATCTTGGTGTATTTGGCTGGCACCATAACCACTGTGCTACAGGCACCGAGCCAGAAGGACTGGCTCTTAATTGAAACATTCAGATAGACCAAGATTGAATTGTGAATCTCAGTGCCAGAGTTTTGTTATTTTGCTCTAATTTCTTCTTGACAATGATAATATCTTCATAATAACAGTAGTATTATCTATTAACAGTTGTTGAGAGTGATACACTGACGATTGAGTCTGGACCACTTTCTAGTGAAGATGATAAACCACTTTCATGTAGTCCAAACTCTGGAAAGGAACAAGGTATTTCTTTTTATCACATCCTTAAGCTAAAGATGCTTGACTCCTTTTTTATTGCTAACAAAATTACATGTAAGCAATGAAGAAAGAACATTATTGCAGTATCATAATTCTCAATTATTGCAACTTATTTTTGTTTGGGGGATTCTATTAGAAATAAATGAGACTTCGCCAGTCACAGCTGTAGCTCAGAGTTCAGTTCTACTTCATCCTCAAGAAGAAGCAACCAGAATTAGAATGTCGGCAAGACAGAAACAGGTAATTTAAAATTTTATTTTAAAAATTTTCTTTTTAACCTCAGATACTGTAATTTTGTTTGAGAAATGAAATTTGTTTAAATGTCTGTCTACTTTCGATACCATGTTTTCTGCTTGGTCTTACACATCCATTTAGCTGTAGAATCCATTTGGTCTTTGCTCATGCTACTTACTTGACCCTTGCTACATCTAAATACATCTAAATACAAAGCAGTATTTTAGACTTTCATATATATCTTACCTGTAAAATGTGTAAGTTTTTAAAAGCAGAGGCTATTTCCTTAAAAATTCAATTTATCTAACATAGTTTATGATACAATGCCTTGATTAGTAAATGCACAATAAATATTTATTGAATTAATGGGTCTTTGTCATAATATTATTTCTTTTAACCCACATTACCTTGAAGGAGGCTAATTATTGCTAAGCCAGTCAGTTTATAGTCATAGTTAGTTTTTCAAATACACAGCTGGGAAATGAGAATTATGTGAGCCAGTATTTCTTCTCAGATAAATGTTTTCTAATCGATAGTCTGAAATAGTGAGTAGGACTTCCTGTGATGACAGAAATGTCCCATATCTATGCCCAATATGGTAGGATAGAATACTTGAAGTGTGACTAGCATAAGTGAAGAACTGAATTTAAATTTGATTTAAATTGAGTTTAAGTTTAGTCATATGTAGCTAGTGACTACTGTATTGATAGTGCAGTTCTAGAGATGTTACAGAACTGTAAACAATCTAAATTCAGTGGCTCCTGTAATGAAATAAAGTAAGGAAGATGAAGACAGGAACTCTGCTGAAGCCACTATTGCCTCAGTAGGAATAAATAAGTAAAGAATCAGATCTTTTATTTTAGAAACAAGATCATTCTTCATTATCGCTAGTGGAAGTACTCCTACTTAATTCAGTGAATATGTATCTGTGTCAGGGACTGTACTGTAGTCCTGACCCCTAACTTTTGGGGGATATGTTCCATCATCCCCTCTAGATGCCTGAAACTGCAGATAGTACCCAACTATATATATCCGAATTGCTTTTTCCTTTCCAGTTTCATAAACAGGAGATTCATTCATTGTTAACCATAGATTTTAGCAAGCTTAGCACACCTTTGTCTTTACTCATTAAGTCAGGAACTTTTACCTTTTCACTTAAAGGAATCACTTTACAACTTCTGTGATATATCTGAATTACTAATATCACTTCTCTTTGCACTTTGGGGCTATTATGAAGTAAAATAAGGTCTGCTTAAACCATAGGCACTGTGATAACTGTGACAGTCAGTCTTATAACCTGGATGGCTCCTGAGTGACTGGTAGGTAGAGTCTGCATTGTGGATATGCTTGACAGAGAGACAATTCATGTCCTAGGCAGGGAAGAGCAGGACAGAGCAGGATGGCACAGGATTTCATGCTATTTAGAACAGTGTACAGTTTAAAACTTAAATATTGTTTATTTCTGGAATTTTCCATTTAGTATTTTCAATCAGCTGTTGACTGTAAGTAACTGAAACTGCTAAAAGCTAAACTGTGGATGGGGGGAAACTGAGGTACTGAATTTGGCAGGCTGGTCTTTATCCCCATAAACCTTAGAGTTACTCATGCGTGTTTGTTCATATTACTTGCAGTATATGTGTACTTGAATAATACTAGAGTTGATGTGTCATCCTTCGCCATTTTCTTCCTCAGAATGTTGTTCATTGTACTATTATTTAGCTTCTAGATAACTACACCTCTTAACCATGTGCCTAAGAAATCAAAGTTTTTTGGGAAGCTTGGTATTTAATTTCTTTAATCATTATTCATACTAGCAACAATGTATCAATAAAATTAAAGGTGTGAACATAGAATTTGGCTGCACATCATTTGCTGCTTCTCTGAAGGTGCTTCTCTAGTGTTGATCAGGGTTTCACCGTGCTCCCAGAACACAGAAATAGTTAATGGGCTTATCCTTTCTTCTGCCTCTTTTTATTTCTGTCCTTTTTTCTCTTTTCCCTCTTTTTTTTCTATCTTTCCCTTTCATCCTCAATAATAAAGATTAAAGCATCACAACTTACCTCTTGGATGATTGTTAAGTGTGATGATGAGACATGTTTCTTTTCAGTATAATGCTTATCAGTCTTTCTTATGGATGAACTTGTTAACAGATCAATAGTATTTTTGCTACCTAGATAATGGAAATAGAAGAGCAGAAGCAAAAGCAGTTGGAATTACTTGAACAAATTGAAGAACAGAAATTAAGATTAGAAACTGGCTGCTTCAGGGCTCATCTGGAAGAAGAAAAAAGGAAAACCACTCAACCGACAAGGGTAGGATGCAGGAAACCTTGTCCTTCCATAAACCATGGGCAGGGGCAGGAAAGATGAGCAGTCAGAGCTTTTAGAAAAGTAAAATGCTTTTTTTTCTTTTTTTCCTTTTGAGACAGTCTCACTTTGTTGCCCTCGGTAGAGTACTCTGGCATCACAGCTCATAGCAACCTCCAGCTCCTGGGCTTAAGCGATTTTCTTGCCTTAGCCTCCCGAGTAGCTGGGACTACAAGTGCCTGCCACAATGCCTGGCTTTTTTTGTTGCAGTTATCACTGCTGTTTTTTAGCTGGCCGGTGCCAGGTTCGAACCCGCCACTCTCTGTATATGGGGTCGGTGCCCTACCCACTGAGCCACAGGCGCCACCTGTAAAATGCCTTTCTAATTCTATTTGGTCACTTCTTTTAATAATATGTACATATATAAATACATTCGCACCAGCACAAGGGCTAGTACATTACTAAATTTCTTACTAATGGAAGTACTAATCTTTTTATGAAAATAAAGCTATTTGGAAGTTTTTAATTATAGAAATTTAGTTTATATAAAATACTTCAGTGCTTGTTTCTGAAATTGCCTTTTAATTCATAGCTTTATCTTTTATCAGGTTGCTGTTGCTTCAGCCTCATGCACTACGGTTTGTGATGAAGATAATCATAGGCAGATGATTCATAACTATCAACATCAGCTTTTACAGCAAAACAGGTATTAGCTAGGATATAATTTATTTGTGATAGTATGTGGCTACATTTTTAAGATTTTTTATTTGGTTTATATTAAGATCATATTGGGATCCCCTTTGAACTGTGGCATATACAACTATGCCCTTCTCAAAGGGAAGTATATTGTTTCTTTTCCTCCATGATTACAGCCAACCCTAGATAGCGGTTTCTTAATGTATAGACACTTGAGTATCTGAGGCTTTTTTTTGTTGTTAAAAGGGAATACTATGTGTTTGTTTTTGGTAGGTTACACAAACAGTCTATTGAAACAGCCAGGAAACGATTACTTGAATATCAAGCCATTTTAAGAGAAAGGTACCCATCCATGTCAGCTCCATCATTGATCTCTGATTCCACTGCATCAGTACCACCACTGAAATCTAAAAGACACACTGCCGTATCAGAGCATCTGGACCAAGCTCAGAGATCCAAGCTGAGTCCTAACAAATATCAACCCATACAACCAGCACAGATGTCCAAATCAGAACAAGAACATTTTCAAGTACCAAGACAAAATCACTTTCTACAAAAACAGATAGAAACAGTGGAAACATTAAGGATTCCAGATGATTTAGCTAAGCAGTCTTTAGAATCACAAGCACATCTAGGGCAATTCTCACAGACTGAAACACAACAAGACTATAAATTGATCCGTAAAGATTCTCATACACTTTCAAGGGCTTTGTCGGATGACAGGCCACTAATATTACAGGATGTTACAAAAATACCTGAAACATTTAGGGCACCAACTCTTCAAACTTTAGATTTCCAGCAAATATTCTTGGAGAATAGTGAAAATGCATCTAAGCTAACTGAACCATCTTCATTCTTCCCACTGATACCTCAGCGTTCTTTTGGACTTCTGCCTATTAAGGTTGAATCTGGAAAATCGCAAGAACCCTTGTCAACCACAAGCAAAAGTGCAGTTTCCACAGGCCATTCTGTAATCAGCCAAATGCATGATAGGTCTTTGCCATCATCAGAGAATATCGCAGCACAGCAAGGTAATTTGAAGGCTCTGCAAGAACAGTTAGACCAACAGAAGGAAGTTCTTCAGGCAAGACAGGAAGCTCAAGAACAATTACTTTTGTGCAAACAGAAAGAATTGGAAGAGCAAATGGGCCTCTCTTTGTTCCTTCCGTTGGTAGCTCCAGATTCAACTGCTTTACTGCCTTTTGCCAAAGCTGAACTAGGGAGAATCCAGGAATCTGCTCCAGCCAAGAAAGACACTGCAGTTTCATCAGAACATCCTGTAGTCCCACAGGTTCAGAATAGGCTTTTAAATCTTTTAGAGCCTATCTTACCACAGCAAAGTAATTTAAAATTTCTCCAAGACCAGGTGAACATTGAGAGGGATAACCTTCAGGCAAGACGGGAAGCCCAGGAAGTGTTATGTTTACATAAACAGAGTGAATTAGATAGAAGAGAATGGTCTGAACAGGCCGAGCCCTCTTCCCTCCCGTTTCTGGTTGCTCAACATACATTTACTTCGTTATCTTCTGCTGATAAAAAATTTGGCAGTGTCTGGGAGCAGTATCCATCTAAGAGTGAGAAAGGACTTCTCTCAAGCCAGGCTGAAATCTCAAAATCTCAGGATGGGTCATCAGGTTTCCTACAGCAGTTCCTACCTCCACATGGTAGTTTGAAGTTGCTCCAAGAACAGCTGACCACACAGAGGGATACTCTTCAGGCGAGGCATGGAACTCAGGCAGAATTACTTTTACATAGGCAAAGGGATTTGGGGGACACTAAGTCCAGGCAGATGAGTTCTTTCTCACCAATGGTTGTTCAACAGTCAGTTGCTTCACAAGCTTCCGCTAAAGCTGAGCCCAGGAAAATTCAGAAACATTACTTTTCGGAGGAGAATATAATTCCTTCTAGTCATTTGATAACCCAAACACTTCAGGATAAATCTTTTACTTTCCTACATCATACCCTGCCGAAGCAAGAAAATTTGGCAGCATTCCCAGAACAGTTACATACAGAGAGGGTGATTCTTGGTGTTAAAGAAGAAACTCGGGAATCTGTACACAAACAAAGTGAGTTGGAAAAAAGAATTTCTTATGAACAGACTGGAACCTCTTCCTCCCTGTCCCATGTAGCTGAATCTGAGAGCTTCCAGGAATATACATCAATCAAGAAGGATAGTACTGTTCCAGTAAGCCATTCTAAGAGCCCAAGATTTCAGGAAAGACTTTTGAGATTTTCACAACATATCCTGCCTGTACAAGGTAATTTGAAGGAACACCAAGAATGTCTAAACACTGAGAAAGAAGCCTTTCAGAAAACTCTAGAAAATACATGTGAACAAACTGTTTCATCTTCATTCATACCTCAGTTAGTGCAGGTTTCAGTTACTTCGTTACCTTCAGCTGAGTCTGGTACAACCCTGGAACCCCTTTCAGCAACAGAGAATGATAGAATTTCTTCAAGACATTTTCAGATCCCACAGTTGCAGGGTAAGCTTTTGAGAATATCACAACTTATCCAGCCTCAACAAGAAAACTTGAAGGCACTTCAAGAACAGTTAGCTACACAGAGGGAAGCCATCATTCAGTCTAGACGAGAAGCTCAGGAAGAATTGTTTTTACAGAAACAGAGTGAGTGGCATGGAACAGTGTCTCCTGAGCAGGTTAGCACCTTTTCCTTACCCCTGGGAGTCCAGCATTCAGTCACTTCCTTACCTTGTACCGAATCTGAAAACATGCAGGAACCTTGTTCAACTAACAGTGATGATACTGTCTCCTCAGGTCATTCTGAAATACCAAGATTGCCTGATAGGCTCTTGGGTTTATCACATCCTGTTTTACTTCAAGAAAATTTGATTGACCCTGGAGAACACTTACATGCACAGACAGAGTCCCCTCCTCCTTTTGAGAAAACCCAAAAAGAATCTTTTTTGCCAAAACCATGTAAATTTGAGGAAAAGGTCTTTTCTGAGCATCTTATCCAACAACCTTGCCATGGTGAGTTGCAAACACTTCAACAACAGTTAGCTACACAAAGGAAAGCAATTCAGTCTAGACAAGAAGTCCAAGAAGAATTGCTTTTGGGAAGGTTAAGTAATTTGGAGGAAAGGGTATCATCTGAGCAGATAAGCCCCTCTTCATTCTCACCTCAGGTAGCAGTGCCCATTGCTGACTCTGAAAGAACCCAAAAGTCTTTCCCAACCAAAAATGACAACACTACTTCCTCAAGTCATTCTGAAATCGCAAGATCACAGGATGGGCTTTTGGGTTTCTCACAGCCTTTGCTGCCTCAGCAAGATAATTTGACAGGGCAATTGGACTTACAAAGGGAAGTGGTATATTCTTACAACAAACCCCAGGAAGAACTGAACACAAGTGAATCTGCTGAGCATGCTGTCCCTTCTTTGTTCCTACCCAAGGAAACAGAGCATTCATTTATTCCACTACCATTTGCTGAAACTAAATCTAAAAGCATTTGTGACCTCTATTCATCCCAGAATGAACATGCAGCTCTCTTAGGTGATCCTATCCTCCCGAGATTTCAAGATACTCTTTTGAGTTTTTCACAGCCTAATTTAGCTCAGCAAGATAATGTGAAACTTCAGAAGCAGCTGGATCTACAAAAAGTGGTTCTGCATTGTAGCCAGAGAACCCAAGAAGAATTGCTTGTTCAGAGACAAACAGCATTGCAGCAGCAGATACAGAAACATCAAGAGACTTTGCAAGATCTCTTTAAAGACAGTCAGGTATGTTTTAAACTTGTATATATAAGAATAGAACAATGGACGTTTAAACTCAGCTAGTTTTGTCCCTAGGCTAACACATGTTTATTGAGATTAAGTAATTTAACTTTAGGTGTGCTTTAATTTTTCTACCCTAGACAGTGTGGAAATTAAAAAGTGATCTAGGCTCGGCGCCTATAGCTCAACCAGCTAAGGCGCCAGCCACGTACACCTAAGGTGGCGGGTTCGAATCCCCAGCCCGGACCCGCCAAACAACAATAATGGCTGCAACCAAAAAATAGCCGGGCGTTGTGGCGGGCGCCTGTGGTCCCAGCAACTTGGGAGGCTGAGGCAGGAGACTCGCTTGAGCCCAGGAGTTGGAGGTTGCTATGAGCTGTAATGCCATGGCACTCTACCCAGGGGGACAGCTTGAGGCTCTGTCTCAAAAAAAAAAAAGTGATCTACCTCCCATGGTGTTTATGATGTTACTAGTTATTTGAAGCCAAACTAATTTCAAATGCAAATACCACAAAAGAACATACATTCTCACTTGGAGTTTCATTATAATGGGTTTTAAGCTAAGATTAAAATTATAAAAATTACTGATAAGCATAGTTTGTCTTCTTTTTTTTTTTTTTGAGTCAGATTCTCATTCTGTTGCCCCAGGCTAGAGTGCCATGGCATCATAGCTCATAACAAATAAACTCCTGGACTCATGCATTCCTTCTATCTCAGGCTCCTGAGGAGCTAGGATTTGGGACTATAGCCAAGCTAGTTTTTCTATTTTTAGTAGAGATGGGTCTTGCTCTCGTTCTGGCTGGTCTTGAGCTTTTGAGCTCAAGGATCCACCCACCTTGGCCTCCCAGAGTGCTAGGATTACAGGAATGAACCACCAAACCCAGCCTCATAGTTTTTCTTCTCCAATAGCAATAGCAGACCTTGTTTTCTATGGATAGCACTTTATTGACATTTATATATGAATCAAAATCAGTGCCCACTTTTTTTTTTTAAGTGACATTATTATCTGTTGCAAAATTGGCATAATT
The DNA here is from genome assembly GCF_000181295.1 of Otolemur garnettii. Classification (NCBI taxonomy): domain Eukaryota; kingdom Metazoa; phylum Chordata; class Mammalia; order Primates; family Galagidae; genus Otolemur; species Otolemur garnettii. The sequence continues at coordinate 9,529,863 of NW_003852396.1, read as the reverse complement.
TTAGCCCGATGGAGAGCTAGACCTGCTTGTTTCTGAATTATTAGGAAGACTTGGCATGGTCACTCATACATTCATAGTTCTCTACATGGGAGACAAGAGTGTCTTCTACATTTTAATGTATCCATTTTATTTTAAAAGGCCACTTCCTAAATTTATCATTTAGCCTAAACAGAATTCTACAAATCCTTTGATGTTTAGAAGCTGAGTTTAGGAAGAGTTTAGTTCTAGAAATTTACTGGTTATTTGAAGGAAAAGTAATGGCAAAAGAAAAGCAACGAGGGGTACTCAAGTATAATCTCTTACGGAAAGGTGTAGTGGAAGTCGAGTTTTTAGCGCCAGTGCTGTGTATGGTTGTACTTTTCAGTGGCCATAGCATTCTTTCCATATTGCAAGCGTATCTTATTTCTTACCTGTGTATACAATTGTAAAGTATGATTGATGAAACTTGTTATTTGGTTGAGGTGCTAACTTAAGAAGGGAGATAAGAATTTGATGAATTCTTTACATGATCTCTCGTCAACTTTTAGTCATCCCACCCTCATCTCTCTATACTTTTTCAGACAATGAAGCCCACAGCTGAAAGTGATTTAAAAACCCAGATGATGGGACAGCTCAGAGAATGGCTTCCTCCTGTCCAAGACCTATTTAGAGATGATCAGGAAAACATTAGTCATGCAGATAGGAGCAACTCTGATGGTAATCAGCTGGTTTCAGAAGATACCAGTGCCAAGCCAAGTGGTAAGATAAATGTGTTTTATTGTAACTATTCTGCTGATTATTCTTTGTTTTTATCTCCTGCAGCTCACTGGCTGATAAAAGTTTATAGTATGTTAATAGATTTTTTATTATGCCTAACTTTGTCATTGACTCGATAGGCGAGCATTTGGATAAAGAACTGAGTACTCGATCCTCAAAGCCACCTGTAGCAAAAGTTAAATGTGGTTTGGACTTAAACCAACACGAACTTAGTGCTATACAAGAAGTAGAATCACCAGCAAGTGGCAGAACCTCTATTCTAGGTAAATAAATAGTTTAATAAAAGAAATTGTTTTTAGTAGTTTGCAAGTTTTATACATTTTTTTCAGTGTGCTAATTTTTTTTTGTTGTTAAAGAAACAGGCTGTGACTACTTGTGAAAGGGAAAAATAGTTTAATCAACAGTATTTAAAATTTAAACTTAAGGAAATGTAGCATTAGGTACCTTTGTAGTTTCTTTGTCTTTACAGACACAAATTCTTTTGCTATCCCCTCTTCCTGACACTGTTGATCCTCCACTTCCTTTCATGTCTGCCTTCTGAATCTATTTGCTTAGGAGTTAACCTGTTTGATTTTTTTCCCCCCTCCTCTCTTTTCTCTTGCTACTTTTCAACTTTAGTATCTTTACTGCTCTTTTTTTATATCTTTATGGAGTTCTTATGCTTAAATCCTGGCTTTAAGAACAATTAGAACAGGTATATTTCTTCACTGTACTTCTATATATCCAGTTATATTAAAAAAGAAAATTCCTCCTTATAGTCCTTAGCAAATTGTCCTGTTAGAATTTCATTATTTATTTAGATTTCAACCTCACCAAATTATTTCTTTTTTTTTTTTTTTTTGAGACGGAGCCTCAAGCTGTCCCCCTGGGTAGAGTGACATGGCATCACACTCACAGCAACCTCCAACTCCTGGGCTCAAGCGAGTCTCCTGCCTCAGCCTCCCAAGTAGCTGGGACCACGGGCGCCCGCCACAACGCCTGGCCATTTTTTGGTTGCAGCCATCAGTGTTGTCTGGCGGGCCCAGGCTGGGGATTCGAACCCGCCACCTTAGGTGTATGTGGCTGGCGCCTTAGCTGCTTGAACCACAGGCGCTGAGCCACCAAATTATTTCTTGATCAAATTTATCAAAGCAAATCCTTCTTTTAAGGGGGAAATCTGGCTTTGCTAATAAAAAGGTACATAAAAGTTATATGTTAATATTAGTAATTTTGGTTTTCAGCCATAAAATTTTATGCCTGTATTTCTTTCTTTTTCTTTTTCTTTTTCTTTTTTTTTTTTTTGAGACAGAGTCTCAAGCTGGGTAGAGTGCCGTGGCATCACAGCTCACTGCAACCTCAAACTCTTGGGCTTAAGCGATTCTCTTACCTCTGCCTCCCAAGTAGCTGGGACTACAGCTACTTATTCCTTATTCCCACCACAATGCCCAGCTGTTTTTTGGTTGTTGTTGTCATTGTCGTTTGGCAGGCCTGGATTGGATTCAAACCTCCCAGCTCCGGTGTATGTGGCTGGCTCCCTAGCCAATGAGCTACAGGTGCCAAGCCTATGCCTGTATTTCTGACAAAAGAATTAAGGAAGGTAGAGTACAATAAAGAATCAGTCCCCTTTCTGCCTTCTACTAAGTTTGTGGGACTGATAGAATAATAATTTTATTTGTTACTCAGCTTTGGAAGCTTTTCCCCCATTTTGCACTATTTGACAAAACACAACACTTCAGGAATTGATTAGTGTTTTCCCTAATTTAAAATGAGCATTGACATATTGTCATTGATTCCTATAATGAATCATGTTTGAGATTATAAAAGTGTTATCTTGTCTAAAAGGAGAATCTATATATTCTTACCCACCTTCTTAGCCATCATCCATCTTTCTTTACTGAGAGGCATCCAGATGTGAAGTCTTGACCCTTTCCTCATTATCCCTCCCTAATACCTAATAAATCACCACATCTTCTTAGTTCTGCTTTGTGAGTTTGTGAACCTGTCCACTTCTTTCCATTCCTACTACCACTCGTTTAATTCATGGTATTATTCTTTTTTGTATAGCTACTACAACTCCCAGTGTCTCCTTATTTCCAGTCTTGCTTTAACTGCAGTCCATTTTCCCATGGTGTATTCAGCGTAATGTTCTCCGTGTTAAAAACTCTTCAATGCGGGTGTGGCACCTGTGGCTCAAGACTAGGGCACCGGCCCCATATACCAGAGGTGGCAGGTTCAAACCTGGCCCTGGCCAAAAACTGCAAAAAAAAAACCCAAACAACAACAAAAACTCTTCAATGCTTTCTTCTGATTGTAGGAATAAGTCTAAATAAGTGGATGTCTCTAGTATCACCTACCAGAGCCTTTGTGATCTTGCTCCTTCTCCCTTCAGGACTTGGCCCCCATTTATTCAGACATCCCTCTCATGTAGTCTTGGTAGCACTCCTCATAGGCTTTATCATACTTCACTGGGTAATATTTTTCATCAAAATATTATATGCAAATAGTTTAAAGGCCAGGTGTGGTGGCTCACACCTACAATCCTAGCACTCTGGGAAGCTGAGGGAGGAGGATTGTTTGATCCCAGGGGTTTAAGACCAGCCTGAGCAAGAGCTAGACTCTGTCTCTACTAAAAATAGAAGAAATTAGCTGGGAAGGAGCATCATTTGAGGTTACTGTGAGCTACGCTGAAGCCGTAGCACTCTAGCCTGAACAACAGAGTGAAACTCTGTCTTAAAATATAAACACATACCTCAATATAATTTTCCATGTAGTTCATACTTTTTTTTTTGGTGGATCATGTTTTAGTTTGAAGTTGCATGGCCCATACTCTGCTTTCTTAACATTTTCCCTAGGAGGGCAAAAGTTGGTTCTTGGCAAAGTGAAAAAAGCCTTACTTTTTTTACGTACAAAGCCACAAGTATACTTAAACATACAACACATTTGTAGTTATTAAAATTTTATGGGAGAAAGGGCAATTTGAAAAGGAAAAGTTGGCTAGGTGCTCGTAATTCAGTGGTTAGGGTGCTGGACACATACACTGGATCTGGTGGGTTCGAACCCGGCCCGGGCCTGCTAAACAGTGATAACTATAACAAAAAAATAGCCAGCCATTGTGGCTGGCGCCTGTAGTCCCAGCTACTTGGAAGGCTGAGGCAAGAGAATCGCGTAAGCCCAAGAGTTTGAGGTTGCTGTGAGCTGTGATGCCATGGCACTCTACCTAGGGACTCTGTCTCAAAGAAAACAAAAAAAGAAGAAAAGGAAAAGTCCCCTAATGATGAAAAATAATAAAAATGACAAAAATAAGGTTGAGACAGCCAAGTCCTGTGGCTCACACCTATAATCCTAGCACTCTGAAAAGGCAAGACGGGAAGATTGCTTGGGCTCAGGAGATTGAGACCAGCATAAGCAAGAATGAGACTGTCTTTAAAAAAGAAAAAAAAAAGGCTGAGAAACACTGATCTGTGTTGATCATCCAGGGTATTTCTTTCTTCTTGTTCTTCCCTATAGTTCATTTCTTTTGATTTTGCTTTCTGGGAAAATTTTCTTATCTTCCAATTTTTCTTTTAAACTTTTATTTGGATTATCAAATTGTAGTTTCTAAAAGGTTGTTCTTTTTCTCTATTTTTTTCCTTTTTCATAGCATCCCACTGTTGTTTCATGGATATAGAATGTTATCTACTTTATTTATAGATTTTTTGTTTGGAGTTATATTTTTTCTGTTTATTTTTTGTTCTTTGTGTCTTATATTGTAAAAGCTTTCCTCTAGTATCTTGCATATTTGAATGGGATATACAAAATCAGTTGTAGGTTCTGTGGGTGGGAGCCATATGTACCATTGGAGTTCATTGGAGAAGGTGTGGCCTTCCACTGAGAACCTTTACCTGAGCATCTGTAGTTCTTTTTGAGGTTCATCTTGAGGCAGTTTATAGTTCAGTTTATTCAAAGAAAGACCCACTTAAACTTGATATAAGCCTGGCTGTTGGTAGTAGGGATCTAAGTTGGGGATGCAGACTTTCTTTTAATATCCCATGATTTTCTTATGGCACTCTATCACCCTCTTCCACTCTTGCCCTCTTCCTGTGCCTAATCCCCGTGAATTCAATTTCTCCAGAGAGCAAACCTTTTGCTCTTCTGGGTATAAAGTAGAAGGACAAGGATCTCCGGAGACTGGAGGGATCCAACTGTTCCAAGTACATAGTTTTAAAAATCTCCCTGTTTTTAGTTCATTGGCACATATCTTCCTTTCATAATTCCTGGTGCTTTTAATTCCTAAATGTTTCTGGGATTCTACACAGTAAGTTAGCTTGCTGCTTCTTAGTGTCTCACGCTCCTTTGATTATTTGTTTTTATTTTTATATCAAAGTATAACATTGAGAGAGGCACACAAATTGTGTTTGTTTCATGGTTTATCACTGCCACTACCACCTCCCAAGTCAAGAACTGGAACATTAGAGAACCCCATAAACCCTTTGCTTACATCCTCTTAATTACTGTTCCCTCTCTTCTAAGCCCCATCTTGATTTTTTACATAATAGTTCTAGCGTTTTTTTTTTTTGAGACAGAGTCTCATTCTGTTGCCCTTGGTAGAGTGCTATGGCATCACAGCTCATAGCAACCTCAATCTCCTGGGCTTAAGCAATTCTTTTGCCTCAGCCTCCCAAGTATCTGGGACTCCATGCACCTGCCACAATGCCGGGCTATTTTTTATTGCAATTGTCATTGTTGTTTAGCAGGCCCGGGCTGGGTTTGAACCCACCAGCCTGAGTATATGTGGCTGGCACCCTACCCACTGAGCTACGGGCGCAATGCTAGTTTTAGCTATTTTCCAACTTCTTGTATGTATATTGTGAATGCATGTTATACCCTGTAATACTAATAATGGTTATAAATTCTCCAGGCATTTTTCTTATTAGTAGTTAATACTGAAGCGTTATCTGGTATAGGAAATAAGGGTATCATTAAAACCTGAATAAAATTGAATTAAGATTTTTAATTTCTACCTACAACCTAAATTACCATTTTAGTTCTAGCTAGCTCTAGAAACCTAAGTGGAAATTTAGGAAGTCTTTTTCTTCTTCCCAGGTAAACTAGATTTTTATCAAGACAGAGACCCCACAAGAGTCTCAATAAGCCGAGAACAAGCTTTTCTTGGGAGCCCACTAGGCTATAATACATTTGGTTGCCTTCAAACACATGCCCAAGAGAATGTATGTGGTGATGACTATGATGAACCAGGTAAGAGCGAAATTGAAAGTGGAATTCTTGTACACAAGAATATGTAGACAGGCTTGGCGCCTGTGACTCAAGTGGCTAAGGCGCTAGCCACATACACCTAAGGTGGCGGGTTCGAATCCATCCCGGACCCACCAAAACAAAAATGACGGCTGCAACCAAAAAATAGCTACTTGGGAGGCTGAGGTAGGAGACTCGCTTGAGCCCCGGAGTTGGAGGTTGCTGTGAGCTGTGATACCATGCCACTCTACCCGGGGGAAAGCTTGAGGATCTGTCTCAAAAAAAAAAAAAAAAAGAATATGTAGACAAAAGATAACTTATTGTAATGTTGTTTTTAATAGTAAAAAATGGTAAATAATCTCAATGACTGTTAGTAACATAATTATTATGGCATACCCATACTACATTGTTCTCTATGCAGTTGTTAAAAGAAATAAGGGGGTAAATTTTGTGTTCATGCAGAGAAAAGTATCTGGTATCTGGGAATGATAATCACAGAAGTATTGGTATAGATCTATGTTTGTTGAAGACTACTTTTAATTTTCTGTATTACATGTTCACATATTATAGTTTTCTTTTTTTTAGACACAAATAATTGAGTGGTGGAAGTGAAGTTATTTAGAAAATAAATAATTTGCTTTTAAATTGTTCATTAAATAAACACTAGTAGGAAGTGTATGAGCACATGAGTTTTATATAGTTGGCAGCCTCTACAATTTTTTTTAAGCCTATTTGTAACAATCCACATTTAATTAAATGCTGCTAAATATTATCTTTAAATTCTTTTTTCTTTTTCTTTCTTTTAAAGACTAGTTCTTACACTTAGTGCAGTGGCTCATGCCTGTAGTCCTGGTACTCTGGGAGCCAGAGGTGGGTGGATTGCTTGAGCTCACGAATTTGAGACCAGTCTAAGCAAAAGCGATACCCCATTTTTACTAAAAATAGAAAAACTGAGGCATGAGAATTGCTTGAACCTAAGAGTTGGAGGCTGCTGTGAGCTATGACACCACCATGGCACTCTATTTAGGGTGACAGCTTGAGACTCTGTTGCAAAAAATAAAAAATAAGACAAAGTCTTGGTATGTTGCTCAGGCTCGTCTGGAACTCCTGGTCTCAAGTTATATTCTAGCTTTAGCCTCTTAAAGCATTAGGATTATAGGCATAAGCTACCATGCCTAGCTGCTTTTTTTTTCTTCTCGTTAGTCATACCTTTATTTTTATTGATGTGTTTTTGTTTATAGGGCACTTTTATATATAATAGGTATTTTTGATTAATATGCGCATACGTATGATTAGGTTACATTGTTTGTGAGGTACAGTGCACGTTGCAGTTGGGTCCCTCACCAAGGAATTGTGTCATAGCCTCCTACACTGTGCTCAGTAGGTGGCACCTTACCAAACCCTCCACTCTTCCCATCCATGCCCAACCTCTTAATTCTGTCTATGGGCATTCTAAATTACCTGCTTCATGTTTATTTTTTAAATATTTGGAAGGTAAAGAGAATTATAAAGAAGAGTCTTTAAAAATCACTTAATCCTCCCACCAAAGATAGCCAATATTTTTGTTATCTTTGATTTTTTGGCTTTAGATTAGAGTTTATGCATCTATAGTAGAACGTGCATTGTTTGCCACCTCCTTAAGTTGACCTAATTTTCATAGACCAGACATGCACCACATGTACCTTTCAGTCCCGTAGGCCTAGTTCCTTATATTGACCACCTCTATATGTTGACCAGTTTGTTATAGTCACTTGGGTGGACAGAGGTTCTACTTTTTTGTATGTGACATTGCATAGGGACCCTACAAAGCATAGTTCTAATTTTATTTTATTAGTTGTAAGGCTTCTTTTAAGATGCTACTTCTTCTAACCAGATTTCATTTTAGCTATTGCATACACGTAGGTAGTTGATATAATAGTTGTATCTGTAATTTGATAGAATGAGAGATGAGAGAGACCTATTCTCTTGAGGGTTTTTATTTTAAAAATTAACTTATCCAGGAGACTGAGCCAGGAGGATTGCTTAAGGCCAGGAGTTCAAGACCAACCTCAGCAACATAGCAAGACCCCATATCTTACAAAAAAAAAAAAAAAAATTAGCCAGGTATGGTGACATGTGTTCCTGTATTCCCCAGATCCTCTGGAGCCTTATACAGGAGGATCTCTTGAGCCCAAGAGTTTGGGGTTGTAGTGAGCTGCTTTGATGGCACTGCACTCTAGCCCAGGTAACAGGGTGAGACCCTGCAACAGAGTAAGGGTCTCCAAAAAACAAAACTGTCTAATATCTCCTTTTAAAATTATACATTGAAGCTGGGTTCACACCTATAATCCTAGCACTCTAGGAGGCTGAGGCAGATGGATTGCTTGAACTCAGGAGTTTGAGATCAGCCTGAGCAAGAGTTAGACTGACCCCATCTCTATTAAAAATAGAAAAAAAAATAGCTGCGCCTGTAATCGCAGCCACTTGAGAGGCCAAGGCAAGAGAATCACCTGAACCCATGAGTTTGAGGTTGCTTTGAGCTTATAATGCCACAGCAGTCTAGCCCGGGGCAACAGCGTGAGACTCAAGTCTCAAAAAAAAATTCAAAAATAGAATAAAATATAAAATAATAGATTGAAATAACTGTAAAGGATATAATTCCTAGTGAATTGTAATTTTTGAAATTATTTCCTCATTTGTTTAGATTTAACCGATAGATCTTACATTTCCATTTTATTCTATCTGTTGATGTCTCCTAGCCAAAGACTCCTGGTAGTTGAACAAAGCTTGAGCATTCCAACCTGTTTCAGTGCAGGATATTGGCATTCTGTGAAACTGTTGATATTTAACAGGAGAATACCAAGTGCCAGGTCACCTTCTGGATATCAGGGCCTGCTTTTCTATTTCTCATAATCATCTCCAGATTCAGGTCTTGATCCTTTTTCTTTGATTTTTTTTATTTCTTACCACTACCCAAATGCTACCTTGTTTGCTCCTATCTCTTTTGGGGGAGTCTTCTAGGTACATTATAAATAACAGCAAATAATTATGATTAATTAAACTGACAAGGCTCAAATTAACTTCTCATTTTCTAAATGAGCTGCTTAAAAAAAAAAAGACTGCTTCATTTAACTAGCCTAAAATACAAAAAAGAAGAAAATAACAACTTACTATAAATTTTTGCCATGTCTTTTTTTTTCTTTTGGAGACAGAGTCTCGCTGTATCACCCTCAGTAGAGTGTCACAGCTCACAGCAACCTCAAACTCTTGGGCTTAAGTGATTCTCTTGCCTCAGCCTCCCAAGTAGTTGGGACTACAGGTGCCCACGACGCCTATTTTTGTTGTTGTTGTCGCAGGCCCAGGCCAGGTTCAAACCTACCAGTCCCAGTGCATGTAGCTGGTGCCCTAACCACTTAGCTGTGGGTTCTGAGCTTTTCTTACTTTCTTTATTTAAATTTTAGTTAGTTATTTAAAACTATTTTATTAGTTAAAATAATTTAAATTTATTTTAAATTTAGTAAACTTAAAATATTCTAAATTTGGATAAATTTATTTTAAATTTAGTAAATTTAAAATTTACTTTTTAGCAACCAAGTAAGTTTAAGAGTTAAATTTGTTATTTCACAAAGATATACTTTTAAGTAAACTAGAATAAAGTAAAAAAAGTTTAAAGATAATAGTATTCTGTGATATATATAAAATATTTTTAAATTTTTTTAATAAAAACGATTTGCTGTTAGCTTTGTTTTTATATTGCCAACCATTTTATAGATACTGTTTTATGAATAAATATCTAACAGATATATAGATAGATATGTAGTTGTGTGTTTATATTTGTGTACTGGGTTGCCATTTTAAAAATATTTCTTTCACAAACATTTAAGAAACCCACTTATAATGTGCCTGATATCTTTTAACAATATGGTTATAATGAAGCAGAATATTTTATTTGGTTCAGAGCCACAGACTACCATATGCCTTGGCCAGCTTTCTCAAAAATGTTGGCTATTTGAAATAAGAAGAAAAGAAAAAACCTCAAAATGCATGAGGTGGCCAGGTGCAGTGGCTCACACCTATAATCTTAGCACTCTGGGAGGTCAAGGCAGGTGGATCACTAGAACTAATGAGTTCAAGACCAGCCTGACCGGCAGTGCCTGTGGCTCAAAGGAGTAGGGTGCTGACCCCATATGCTGGAGGTGGCAGGTTCAAACCCAGCCCCAACCAAAAACTGAAAAAAAAAAAAGACCAGCCTGAGCAAGAGTAAGACCCTATTTCTACTGAAAACAAAAAACTGAGTTAAGAGGATCACTTGAGCCCAAGAATTTGAGATTGCTGTAAGCTGTGATGCCTTGGCACTGTACCAAAGGGTGACAAAGTAAGACTTTCTCAAAAAATGCCTGAGTTATTAATATGAGTCAGAAGTATAATATTTAATTTTATGTAATATGTCAAATATAATTTGGAATAATAATTCATAATAAAAGCAATCTGTGTTCATTGTGAACTTAGAAGCATTGACATAGACTAAGTAAAAATTACTCCTTGTGTGCTCGCTTCAACAGCACATATGCTAAGACTGGAGATGAGCATGGCCCCTGCACAAGGATGACACAAAATAAACCACCACTGATTACACTTTGGTGTCTTCTTTATTGTCTCTTTTATATCTATTTTTCTCATCTTTGGGATGATACTATATTTATGATTGAACAGTCTTGCTTTTCCACTTAAAATAATGACAAGTATTTCCCATCACATTGGCTCTATTCTAGCTTTTAGACCTAATATTCAAATATTCTTAAGGCATTTTATTTTTAAAATAATAAGAGCCACAAATTTTCATTAAAAAGTATATTGTGCTGGCTCGGTGCCTGTGGCTCAAGCGGCTAAGGCGCCAGCCACATACACCTAAGGTGGCCGGTTCGAATCCCCAGCCCGGGCCCGCCAAACAACAAGGATGGCTACAACTAAAAAATGGCCGGGCGTTGTGGCGGGCGCCTGTGG
>NW_003852396.1:9506117-9518547 GCF_000181295.1 Otolemur garnettii | reverse complement strand
GTATATTGTGCTGACTAGTAAATGTTTTTTAGAAATAACAAAGTGAAGTTTTTCTTTGGTCTAAAATAAAACAACTCTAAGAAGCAAAAGAGGAAAACAAATTATAAGAAAGCAAGGGATGGTGCCTTCTGGTGCTGAGAATTCGATTTGTCTGATCCAAACCTTTTTTTCTCCACTTTGAATTCAAAAATCTGTTTTTCAGTCAAGGTCAAGAAGTCTGTTGAGAATCATGCAGTATTAAGTCATGCTGTTGAGAAAGAAGGGTACACGTATCCGGGTCCAACCATAAAGCCAGATAATGAGGTCAGTAATGATGTTTACTGAATGTTTAGAGCTATTTCGCTTCATATTCTTTTTGTTTATAGAAGTTATAAAATATTAAAGGCTGTGTTCTCTGAGGTCTGCTCTTACTGAAGTGGATCAATGATGAAAATAGCCAAATCTGAACATCAGAAGACATTCCAGTCTACCTGATGCATGATCTCTACAGTTCTGAGAAGCAAAACTATAAACATAAAGCAATGAGGGCTTTTGTCTCGGGGGTGGTCAGGGGTGTGTGTGTTTGTAAAAATGACAGTGGATAACTGAGTGTTGTGCTGATTAATGAATGAGACTGGGCGTGTGTATTTTTGTGTATTTATGTGTGTGTCTGTGTGTGTGTGTAGGAAATGCTAGTCATATCTGAGCAATGATGAAAAGGTTTCTACTACTGATCTTTTAACTATGAAGGTTTCTACACTTGACCTGAGCTCAGAATTGGCAGCTGCTTTGGTTGAAAGTGTGGGGTTTTTCTAGATATTACTTCCTACAACATGGTCTAATATTCTCCTTAATTTCTAGGCTAAAACACAAGAGATTTCTCATGAACCATCATCTTCAGTAACTGTTTCTACTGGGAGCCTTTTAAGTAATGACAACTTAGATTTGAGCCTTACAGATGCAGGTAATGATGCAAAATGTAAATAAATTGAAAGACCAGCACCAGTTTTGTTGTGACACAGTGGAGAGTAGACGCATTGCTATTTCTCAATACATTGTGAGGGAGAGAGTGTTTCTCTAAATCTCAAAAGTAAAATATTCATACTCAGTAGAATATTGGACAGTATAGTTTTCTAAACATGACTGGAAGTAACAAGGATGCTCTATCTCCAACAATACTTTGGAAAAGAATTTGCTAATGTCACGTTTTCCCATGCAATGGGAATTATCTAAGCAAATTTCTTAGTTGCATTTTTCTTTTTTGTCTTAGCAACATATTGCTGTGCCTCTCTACCAAGTTATGTCTCCAAGGAAGTACCTAGCTATTAAAAGGAATATCGTGTTGATGTCAATTAAATATTTTCATTAAACTCAATTTTCAGGTTCATTTGCAGAGCACATGGATGACAGGGAACAAGAATCTACCACCAAAAAAGAGGAGGAAACAAGTATTTTAAATTCTTTAGTTCCTTCAATACAAGTTATTTATCAATGGCAGAACTCTTCAGACAATCATAAATCTCTTTTACCTGCAGTGGAAGAGTTTACATCTGGTCACGTACACTCTCAGCAGATCACTGACAAGTACATAAATGAAGCAGATTTGATACCGGCAAAAACAGACCTGCGGGGTAAACTTATTTCATTGTATTTATTTATTATTTATTTTATTTTGAGACAGTCTCACTTTATGTCCCATGGTAGAGTGCTGTGGTGTCACACAGCTCACCGCAACCTCCAACTTCTGGGTTTAGGCGATTCTCTTGCCTCAGCCTCCCAAGTAGCTGAGACTACAGGCACTCACCACAATGCCCAGCCATTTTTTTGTTGCAGTTTGGCCGGGGCCAGGTTTGAACCTGCCACCCTCAGGTATATGGGGCCAGCGCCCTACCCACTGAGCCACAGGTGCCACCTGGTAAACTTATTTTAAAGGAATGCTTTTATATAAATAGTGTTTAACTTTTCGCCTTTCATTCTTTTTAGTTTTAAGTAGTGATTCTTTGAGCTTCATGTTTTCCTGGCCTGCTGCAGCGCAGTTATACCATACAAAATACTGAGGGCATTTAGTGAGAAAGGGCATCTGGAACCAATTAGACTCAAGAACATGTGGAGATTATCTTCCAAATCATTCTTTACCACTGCAAAATTCATATTACAGCTGACATAGCCTTGCCAGTATTGAAAGTAAGAGCTCAGAACTCAGACCTGGATTCAAGCTTTGGAGCTGGCAGAAATGGAAATTTATATTTGTTTTAAGTTTTGGTCACTAAGAGGATCCATAATTTTTTTGGCTTTTGAAAATAATGATAGATTATTAATGATAACTGCTACCGTTTCCCCCCCCTTGACTGGCTGGTACTTTAATTTGAAAGTATGTATGTTACTTATGTATACCATCTTTAATTTGAAAGTATCAGCCAGTCAAGGGGGGGAAATGGTAGCAGTTTTGTTGCATTGGCATTAAGTAAAGATAAGCTTTTACGGATGTTTTTAATACTCCTTTTCTAGGTGTTAAATTTTTAAAATGTATCTGTTTTTTTCTCTCAAAATTCCAATAGTTGACCTTGACTTTCCAGAACTGGAACACATTTTTCCAAATTTGCATCGTCAGCTATTTAAACCCTTAGAGCCACATCCAGATTTTGACTTATCATCATCATCCTCCGTGATTTCTCAAGACAACAGAGACTTTTACCAGGTATACTAACTTAGATTCATTGCACTGAATAGCCACAATTTCAAATCTTCAGTTAAAACAATGGTTCTTAACCTTATTAAAATCATGTGGAAAGCTTTTAAAGAATTGGTCAGAATGGGTGGTGCCTGTGGCTCAAGGTATATGCTGGAGCCCCATATACCAGAGGTGGCAGGTTCAAACTCAGTCTTGGCCAAAAACTACCAAAAAAAAAAAATGGCCAGACTACACTCCAGCCCAATTAAAACAGAATCTGTGGCAGTGCTCAGATACTGTGAAATTCTTTTAAAACTCTCCCAAATGATTCTAAGGTGAAACCAAAATTGAAAACAGCTGCAGTTTTATTTTCTTTGTCCTTTCAATTGTAATCTCCATTTAGTAGTTATGATTCTATAAAGCAGTGGTTCTCAACTTTTCTAATGCTGCAGCCTTTTAATACAGTTCCCGTGGATCTTAACCCACAGGTTGAGAACTGCTGCCATAGAGACTTGAAAACTTTTAACTGTGTAACGTAATTTAAATTGGTAAATATGATTCTGCAAAATTATTCTCTTCCTATTCAGTAAAGGAGCTGAAGGGCAGACCTTCAGCTAAAAAAATTATCTCATCATGTTCTATGCTCTATCTGGTTAATTTACAATTTTTTTTTTTTTTTTTTGAGGCAGTCTTACTCTGCCCTGTCTAGAATGCCATGGCATCATAGCTCACAGCAACTTCAAACTCTTGGGCTCAAGCAATCTTCTTGCCTTAGCCTCCCCTGCCATAATGCCTATTTTTTTGTTTTTAGAGATGGGGTCTTGCTCTTGGTCAGGCTGGTCTTTAACTCCTGAGCTCAAGCAATCCACCCACCTCGGACTCCCAGAGTGCTAAGATTATAGGCGTGAGCCACTGTGCCTGGCTTTTTTTTTTTTTTTTTTTTTTTTTGAGTCAGGATCTAGGTTTGTTGCCCAGGTTAGGGTGCAGTGCCATTGTCATAGCTCACAGAAGCCTCAAACTCCTGATCTCAAGCCTCCCAGATAGTGGGGACTTCAGGCATGTACCACCACAGCCTTGTAATTTTTAAATTTTTTTTGGAGACAGGTAGACAGGTATCTCACTATGTTGCTACGGCTTGTCTCCAGCCTCCCCCTCCCAAAGTGCTAGGATTATAGGTGTGTGCCACTGTGTCTGGACCACTGTTTGTTTTCTAACCTTTTAAAAAAGTCTCTTGCATATTGACTGTAAAGAAGTATTGGGTTTGAATAAGGGAACTATTACTGTGATAGTCAAGTGATACGTTAGGGAAGGAAAATTTCAAAGGAGTATTATGATTATTGATTCAATTGGGAATATGTAATTAATGTTTCAGCCTTTCCCTGTTGTTCTCTGTCAGAGCTCGGAGTCATTGCAAAGCCACCAGGCTACTGTATCATGCAAAAGTACAGTTTCTTTCACAGCATTGAGGAGCACCAGCCTGCGTTCTTCTTTTAACACAAGGCTGAATCAGCAAATTGACACTAACTTGGCTCATGCTGCAGCTCAGAGTTTTGCTCCAGAAAATATTATTGAGGGTATGTATGACTAAGGAAAAGTTAAAGAAAACCTGGTACTTTTTTTATGGTTTCCTTAGAAATTATGTCTGGCATTTCTTGGTTTGTCCTCACCCCCGTCCCTGGAGTTACAAGTTTTCTTTCTTTAATTATGTATTTATTTAAATAACATACCATGTGTATTTTTTTTACAGTACTGAACTTTATAAAAAGCAAAAGCATTGGCACTTATTCTACAATTTCCCTACCTGAATCCTTGCAGTTAATAGTTTAAGTGTCCTTCTAGAACTTTTTGTACAAATTACGTATATACACATATACATAAATACATGAGATAGACATGCATGTCTTATCCTGAGTCATTTCTGTTTATTAAATCTTAATATGTGGTTCTGTTAGGGGGAAAATATCCTTATTGTCTTACAGCCATACTATCTTTATTAAATATTAGAAAAGGAGACCATACATGGTGTTAGCTGTAGAGTTACTTAAAAATCACTGTGACCTGGCTCGATGCTCATAGCACAGTGGTTACAGCGCCAGCCACATACACAGAGGCTGGCTGGTTTGATCCCAGCCCACGTCACCTAAATGACAACTGTAACAAAAATAACCAGATTTGTGGCGGCCACCTGTAGTCCCAGCTACTTGGGAGGGTCCAGCAAGAGAATCGGTTAAACCCAAGAGTTTGAGGTTGCTGTGAGCTGTGACTTCACCGTACTCTACCCGAGGGCAACATAGTGAGACTGGTCTCAAAAAAAAAAAAAAAAAAATCACTGCGACCAGCCTTATCTTTGTATTATGTTTATATCACCTTTCACTCATAAAATTATAAGGAGTAATCTATTTTAGAAACTATTAAAGTCCATGTCTATATTCCAGTTTTACAACATATAGTCATGATTAACTGATTTCCTAAACTTTTTAATGCAGGATCTGAACAATCTTATCAACAGCTTCTGCCAGAATTTTCTTCACAGGAGGGAAGTGAACATGCTGATCTACCAAGTATTTTTAGCATCGAAGCAAGAGATTTGTTCCAAAGCACAGAAAATCAGAACTATTCCTCTGAGGAACATACTGAAATATTACTAAATAAGAATAAAAGCATTCATTTCCAGCTCTCTGTAGAAAATACGAGAAGTTCAGTCCACAGTCCATCTGATGAGGCTAACTTAAATGTATTTGGTCAGTTAAACACTCAACATAGTGCTCCTTGCGGTTCTACCGCTGGTGAGGGCTCAACAAAACAGCAACTAGAAAGCAGAAAAGAAACACTGGGCCTTGAAGGACTACCAGAAAGAGGGGTTACCATGTTACAAAGTCAAGAACTCATTGATGATAAAAACAAAGCCTGTGGAGTTTTAGACGTAAATCCTCATGTAGACAAGATTGACTCTCCAGTGTGTGTAACAGTGGAGATAGGAATTTCAAATTCAGCTCTAACTGAAACTCCAAAATTCCTGAAAAATCTTTCTCAACTAGGACAATCAGAGCTCTCTGGAAATTCTGGATCATTTTCATTACAGAATTCCATTCCAATCTGGGTAAGTAAAATCTGTGTTGTTTACATAGAATTTGAGTTTCCTGTCACAAAAAGCAAGAAAAACAAAACTACTTGTTGTATGCCTAAGATAATCATGCTTGTGGTTGAACATCATTTTACACTGTAATATTATGTATGTAGTCTTATCCTTCCACTACACTACAGATGTGTTTTATTTGGCTGCTTGTCTTGTGTTTTTATGACTTTAAATTCTTATTCCGTGTTTTAAATAATTCCCTTTGAAAAATGTATGTGGTAGCAATGGTCAATATTTGGTCACAACCCAGTAGCTGCCCACTTTTCCCTTTAGATAGGATGTACTCTCCAGTTCTGCATGGCCCTTCAACCTGACCTCATACTAGCTGCCTACCCCTTTTAAGTTTGTAATTCTTGTAGTACATTCAGTTACAGTTTTCCCCAATCCTAGATCCTCAAAGTCCTCTCCATTATTTCTACAAGTAAATGCTGGAGGGGGAGGGCTCAAGGGGAATTGTTTTTTTCCTTCTATAATTTTCACATTTATACGAAATGTAAAATAAAGGTATAAGGCTTATTTTTTTGACATGATTTCCCTTTTAATTGCACTGAAAAGGAAACAGAATCTGGCCATGGTATAATGGAAGAACCAGAACTTACTTTAGTAAGCACCAGTGATATCAGTATTGCTGAAACGGATTTTGCAAACTTAACACTAGAAGAAAGAGAGCGAGAGGCAGATAGTTTCCAGGTAAATTTCATACCTTATGCATATTTATTGACAGTACCAATCTAGAACTGGAAAAAACCTTTTTCTTTTCTCAGAATTGTTTGCAAACTTTCCCAGTTAAATTCAAATGCAGTAAGCTGTATGTGTTAGCAAGAAACTGACAGCACACTGCCATGATAGTTCTAAATAATGAATATTTATGATGCTACAGATACCTTTAAGTCTTGAGTTGCATTGAGACAAAAGAAAGTATCCTTCAAGTTGGGTAAGGAAATCCAGACCTGAGATGAAGAGTGCAGGTTGTTCAGTAATTTTGAAACTTCTCAGTCAAGAAGTGACACAGGGTCAGGCTTGCTCATGCCTGTAATCTTAGTACTCTGGGAGGCTGAGGTAAGTGGATTAGCTGAGCTCAGGAGTTGGAGACCAGCCTGAGCAAAAGCAAGATTTCATTTCTACTACTAGAAGAAAAACTGAGGCAAGGGTCAGTGGTTGCTGTGAGCTTGAGACTGTCTCCAAAAAAAAAAAAAAAATTGACAGCCTTACCAGTGACAGTTTATATAAACTACTATGCATTTTCTCTGTAATCATCACCACACAATGCTGCAGATAAGTCCTGAACAAAGAGAGGCTGGGCATGGTAGCTCATGCCTGGAATCCCAGCACTCTGGGAGGCTATAGTGGAAAGATCACTTGAGTTCTTGTTCAAGACCAGCTTGAAGAATGAGATCTACTAAAAAATAGAAAAATGAGCCTGGCATTTGTACTGAGGAGGCTGAGGCAAGAGGATCACTTGAGGCCAGTAGTTTCAGGTTTAGCTCACAGCAACCTCAGACTCCACAATCTCAAACCTTTTTTCTAGAACTCATGCCTACCTCCCAACACTGTGGCAGGACTTTTTTTTTTTTTTTTACCAAGTTAGAAGGTGTAAGTATACCCCAAGATATGGAACAACTGGTAATTCTTTTTGGAAAGATAATGAAATAACATGAATTTTATTTAAGGGAAAGGGTGATAAGGTAGGATGGCTTATTTTTTTGACATGATTTCCCTTTTAATTGCACTGAAAAGGTAACAGAATCTGGCAGTCATTAGGAATTATTTTGTGGCCCTGGTCAGATGTACACCTATGTAAGAGCCTTTTAGGGGAAACATGAATTTGAGAGCATCCACCACCACACAACTGTACCCACAAAGAGTGTCATACCATACTACAATCCTTCCTTCCCTAAAGACTTAGCAAAAACTACAAAACTCATATATGACTTTTCTTCCCATTAGGTGAGTGAATGTCTGCCTCCTGCATCAAAAACAGATGCCTCAGATTATCCAGCTGTGTCAGAGCTTTCAATGGAGAAGCCAACGGTGTCTACAGGTATGCCTGAGTATGCTGAAATGATTTGATTGCAGGGTCCAATGGGAGCTGCTTGCTAAAATTGAAGTATTTTTACCCCCTCCAGAGTCTCTCCTAGAGAGTTTACAAGAAGCATTTGTAAAGAGAAAAAAATCATTTATGGAAAGATCCTACCAGAGGCAGAAAGAAATATGGAATAAAATTTATGTGAATTCTCAAATCAAACTAGTTCAGGAGAAACCAACTATAGGTGTGTGTAACTTTAACAAATTAACCTTAGACTTACCTCCTGAATAGCTAAGGCCTGAGTAATTTCAGTTCATTATTATGTTTTTTTGGCCTTTCATTTATCAAATCACTTGTTTCTTAGGTTCATCTGTTCAGCGGAAGGGTGTGACTAAAGATGGAGCCTCAGTTTCTGAAGACAGAAAAACCCTCATGCAACAGAGGGCACTAAGGTAGAGCTGAAGGGTTGATGTATTTTTTTTTACTAAGGCACTTTTCCCTGCAGTATGTCTTTAATTCCATGTCAATTTCCTAGACTACACAATCAATTTGCTGAAGTGAGACAAAAGGAAGAGAAATCAAAGCAAGCAGCAGCTTATACCCAAAATAGAACAAGGGCAAGAGAATTTCATAAGGTGAGCAGGGAGGGGGCCCCAGTTTTTCAAGCTAAACAATTGAAACTGCTACATTTTTTTATTCTTTCCACAGAAAACACTAGAGAAACTTCGAGCCAAAAATACATGCTGACTTTCTACAAATGGTGTAAAAGTTGTTTTTTTTTATTATGGCAGTAGGAAAAATTAATAAATTTTTATTCAAGGAATTCATATGTCATTCTCCTTCTGCTGTCCATCTCAATGGCTGGAGTCAATGAAGATTTACCTTCAAGACAGCCCTGAAAGAGAAACTTTGCTTAGACTGAGACCTTTACATCATGAATTACTATGTCTTCTCCTTAGGAAAACATAGCACTATTTAGTGTTATAGCATCCTACAGAGAACATCAATATATGGTCACAGCGTTAAGAGCTCTTGGTTTCACAACTCCACAAGCCCTCTTTGAAATGACCAATGTTTTTTCTAATGTGTACCTACCTTTTTTAATGACCAGATCCTCAATCCACAGTTGTCTTGTTCGCCCTACATAATAACAAAAGTTTACAGCTCCAAAGATGATCATATAAAAGAAACCACCTAGTAGCTATCCTGAAGTTAGCTAAAATTGGCCAGAAGTATCTCTTCTGTAAGGTGCAAGAGCATGCACTATTCCTGCTGTAAAATCTATTAGACAATCACGGTTGCTTGCTTAGTATTTCCACTTGGACAGGGTCACGCGCAGGCAATAGCAGAAAAACAAAGGGTTAATAAAATGTCCCCAGTAGGCTGAGTGCTAGCAAAGTAGCAGATAGAAAACCTAGTGGAAGTTTTTTTTATGGTCATGTCCACAGCAATTGAGAAACTGCATTCTAAAAGCCTTGGTAATGACCATTATACCCTTGAGCAAGTAATTTTTACTTTACCAAAAGTTGCTTGCCAGTCTTTTTATTTTCGCTTCTTGGATGAAAACTTAAAAATTCTCCACCTGTGCAAAAAGTTCAAAGTCATATGTTTACTATTAAAATACACATATCAGTCTTGAATTTGCTTAGATTCCAACTATCTACAACTTTTCAAGTCAATTTAAACATTTTATAGGCTGAATGATTCTGCTTCCATTTGAAACATGCTAATTGTTCTCATATGGACGATGTTCAGAAAGGCTATTTTCATTCAGCCCACTCAGAGCAGTTGAACATTTTGCCCATCATCATAACATCAATAACCAATGCGAATGTACACTGACATAGTAAAATCTAGATGTGTTTTAAATTAACTACTAGATTTGACTGCAATTGTATTATTAGATATATGCAGTCCCTGAGTGACATTGTGATGAGGCTAGTGTAAGCAAATCTCCTATACTGCCATAAAAATACAGTCTATTCCCCCGTCCTCTTACATTAAACTGTAGAAGTCTCAGGCAGATATTTCATAGTATTTCAAGGCTGTTCTAAAAGATTAGGACAAAAGTTATCTTGAAAGATAACTGTGTGTTACTGCCCCTGAAGTCCTTCCAGAGGGACAAGATATGGAAGTGGATGACTGTGACAGAGATGACCCTGACCTGTATAGAAGCATCCCTATCATTAATCAATGCATTATGTACATGTATGTATGTGCAATGCATTAGTACATTATTCTTTACATTTTTCTTACACATAATCTCCACTCAGCTATGCAAAATGTCACAGGTCTCATTGTCACCACTGTAATACATATACTGTGATGGAAGCATAACCTGTGTCTCAATTTAGCCACATTAACAATTTTTGAACACTATTATCAACAGTGCCCACTCTTATTTTATTTAGAATGAGGCTTTGGGACAGTTCCAAACAAGATTATACACACTGGGAGCTTGGCGCCTGTAGCTAAGTGAGTAGGGCACTGGCCACATACACCAAAGGTGGCAGGGTCAAGCCAGGCCTGGGCCTACTAAACAAGAGTGACAAATGCAACCAAAAAATAGCCAGGTACTGTGGCAGGCGCCTGTAGTCCCAGCTACTTGGGAGGCTGGACAAGAGAATCACTTAACGAGTTTGAGGTTGCTGTGAGCTGTGACACCACGGCACTCTACCCAGGGCAATAGAAGACTCGTCTCAGAAAAAAAAAATTTACATACACTGTGAATGTGTATCTGCATGCAGCTGTTAGTTGGCAGTGCTACCAATAAGGGGAGGCAAGCAGCTAGACACGAACAATACAAAATCATACTTTTAGAGTAGATGGATCTGCCTGGTTCTCAGTTTGACCACCCTAGGGGGGAAAAAGTATTAGTTACTACTGAAGACTGTATCAAACTAAGCAATGGGAATAAACTATAGAAATACTGTATCAATAGAAATACCAGGTTTAACATGCACAAAGCCAAGAAAACCAACGATGCCAAATACTGAATTTCTATGGCACTGACCTTTGAACACCCCAGCAGGAGTAAGCTGCTGAATGCAGATACCATGCAGTGCAACTATGAATCCCTGCTGATTCAACACATGTGGTATGCACAGTAGGAATGACTATGCAGCCTTCCATCATTTCTCATTCTATACAAAAACATATTGTGACCTATTTTGCCAGCACCTTTTATACCTAAAATTTAAGACTCCTAGTTATACCCATATTGTGATGCTATACTCAATTCATGTTTATTCTAACTTGAGTCCTTGGCAAATTAATACAAAGTATTTCACTTACCTCTTAGAAAAAAACGAATGAATTCAAATCATACTGGTTCCTACAGAGAAAGTACCAATATTTAGAAGGCTGCCCTTAAGTATTTCCAATTGTTATAGAAACTCTAGCCCCAAACTAATATCCAAATTTCTTTATCGACACATCCAGCTCTTGTCAGAATTAAGCTTTAGTTCATGTCTGTATCATTCAGCAGTTGAACAGTTAAATTCATCATTTGAACTGTAACTCTATTCCCAAAAGATTACACTGTCACCTATTAAAACTTACCTAAGGCCATCACACTCAAGAATAATACAGATTAGTGGGTTACAACAACACCTAAGGTAAAAACAAATTAATTAGGTTTTTTCTTTCATACTTTTACAAATTGTCTTGTAGTTCTTTCCCACAGACCCAACGAATAGTCCTGCGAGTAAAGTAAAACCACAATGTTACTCTATGAGGCGTTTCCAACGATGTGTGGCTACAGAAAAAGCCCCATCGGGATAGACCTCAACCACTTCTTTATTTTGCTGTATATATTGGCCTAAACTTTCAAGAAAAATCTTTCACTTAAATTTATTCCTTATACAGTATAACCTCTATAGTTGACTGCTTCTCTGCACTGACCACATCCTTAAGTTGACCTAATAATCTTCAGAGACAAGACAAGTAACACAGGTATGCATCAGCACAGCAGGCGTAGTTCTGTATGTTTAGGTTACAGTCCATCAAGTGGTCAGCTTAGAGGTTAGGTACTTGTTTTCAGTATAAGGGAATTTTAGCATTAACATTATGGTGTAAGAAATTTTATGTAACTATTATGTCAGCTAGATTGCTGACTCCTGCCTTAAGTGCACAAAGAGAAATACACTGCTAGCTCTTTGTTGGCAAAATATGCTCTTGTCCTAAATTCAACCATATTCCAGTGTCAGAATATTATTTTGTATACTGTATCACTGTTGCTTTCTGGAGAAACTTTTTTTTGTGTGTGTGAGACAAGAGTCTCAAGCTGTTGCTCTGGGTAGAGTACTGTGGCGTCACTGCTCACAGCAACCTCCAACTCTTGGGCATAAGCGATTCTCTTGCCTCAGCCTCCCAAGGTAGCTGGGAATACAGGTGCTCGCCACAACACATGGCTGTTTTTTGGTTGTAGTTGTCATTGTTTGGCAGGCCTGGGCTTGATTAGAACCTGCCAGCTCTGGTGTATGTGGCTGGCACTTAACACAAAAAAAATTTTTAAAATTCACGTAAAAACAGAACTAGTACTACACACGTATATGCATGTCTTGCCATGCCCTCAAAAATAGGGGCTCGGCGCCTGTGGCTCAAGCGGCTAAGGCGC